>NC_084839.1:65058666-65379166 GCF_033115175.1 Lepus europaeus
GGAGCAGCTGGGACTCAAAGCAGTGCCCATATGGGCTGCTGGCATTGTAGGCGGTGCTATACTTGCTATGACACAATTCTAGCCCCAAGATTATTTCTTTTTCATTCTCCATATAAAGCCCTATTTTGTCCTTATATCACGATTTGACTTTCAATGTGAGTAAGAGTAAAAAGGGGACCTTAGAATAAAGTGAGAGGGATTTCATGGAGCCTTTGTTGCAATCATGGGTCAGCTCATCAAAGAAACTGTGCATGCATCAAATTAATGCATGCATTAATTCCATGCCTGGAATTAATTTTCCCTGCCACACACACACACACACACACAAAAAAATCCCTGCTTTCTATTACTTCATCTGAAAAAAGGAGACCCATTGACATGGGAAAAGGTAAAATGTGGAAATAGCCATACCTTTTCCAAATACCAAAGGTGGCTGAGTTAAGGCAGTGACCCCAGGTTTTCTTTTCTCTTTTTTCTATAAGGTTTTTCACCTCCTAATTTCTTTTTATTTAAGGAAAGAAGTGTTAAGAACAGAGAGAGAAAGAGGCCAATGTGAGCACTAAGGGGTGAACTTAGACCTGATCGGTGATGTCCGAGCCGACGCCCTCGTGGCTGGAAAATGGCCCAGTCCTTTCCAGCAAAGCCCTAGTGGGGAGGGGGCGTGACCCTTCCCATCAGGGCACTGCCCTCTGCCAGGCAGCTTCTGCCTCCATCCTATCCAGCGCCACCTTCGTCTCTGTGGTGCAGGTCCCCAGGACACTCATTTGCAAGCTCACCATTGTTAAAAAAAACTTATCCCCTGGCCTTCTTGTCACTCTCCTTGTCTGGTGCCCCCCAGGGTCTTCAGACTCAGAGCTTTGGTCTGAAATTCAGACTTCATTCAGTGCACCATTATCTTCCTTCACCAGGGACAGCGGATGATGAGGTCATGTTTTCTGGCAGACCAGCCCGAGATTTGAAACTCTGAAAGTGAAAAACATCAAGAGCTTAAAAAGCTAGTGTTTAATACTCCTTCAGTGGTCTTGATTAGACAGCGGTGTTTTCCCAGATATTAATTCTGGAGTGACAGAACCATCCTTGTCCCCCTCTGTGCCCACTTGCGACACATTCTGTGTAAAATACTGAAGAACTCTCTAGCTATAAACAAGCAACCCAAGAAAACGTTCTTTTCCCCAGAGACTAATATTTAGGGGGCTATTCTGGTCTCGGGCAGAGTAGCACCAGGCCAGAAGGCCGCGGGGGTGACCCTGGAGGCACTGGGTGGGGAAGAAGGGGCTGCTGGCATTATTACTAGGTGCCCTTAGCCGTCTACACAAATGGAACTGCCCTCCCAGCCCTGGCATAGCATTCACAAGAAAGTATGTGCTCTGTAGCCCTGGGATTCGGACACGCGTGATCTCTACATCCCTTCTGCCTGGCCAGAACCTCTGTGGTTTCTTTTTGCATCAGTTGTAATTTTATAATTACTTTGTGTAACTGCTTTTTGTGCTCATTAATACACATTCAGATAGGAGGAATTGGTACCCTTTTGTTTATTTAAAGAATGCATGGGGAGCAGGTGTTCAGCCCAGCAGCTAAAATGCCCATATCCCACATCAGCGCTTGGGTCAGTTCCCAGCTCGAGCTTCCTGTTAATGCATATCCTGGAAGGCACGGGTGATGACTCAAATACTTCAGTTCTGGCACCCATGTGGAAGACCTGGACTGAGTTCTCAGCTCAACAGATGGGATTTGTCTCTCCCTCTTTTTCTCTACCTGTCAAATAAATAAAAGCATTCACATAAAAGAGTAATTTTTTTATTTTTCAAATTTTTATTAACATAAAGAGAACAGGTTTCATGTATTCCATAGGTATGATTCTTTTTTTTTTTTAAGGTTTATTTATTTATTTGAAAGACAGAGTTACAGAGAGGCAGAGGCAAAGAGAGACAGATATCTTCTGGTTCACTCCTCAGCTGGCCACCATTGCCAGAGCTGCATTGATCCGAAGCCAGGATCCAGGAGCTTCTTCCGAGTCTCCCACGTGGGTACAGGGGTCCAAAGACTTGGGCCATCTTCTACTGCTTTCCCAGGTCATAGCAAAGAGCTGGATCAGCAGTGAGGCAGCCGAGACTGGCACCGGTACCCATATGGGATGCTCGCCTTGCAAGCGGTGGCTTTACTTGCTATACCATAGAGCCAACCCCCATAGTATAATTCTAAGAAGATAACCATACGTCCTTCCCTCCCTCAATCCATCTCCTTCTTTCCTTTTTTGACTTTAATTTTTGCAAAAACATAATTTTACTTCACTCTGTAATCACAGGCTTAACACACCACTAACCATGATATTCAACAAGTAAGAAATATAAAGACCACAGTTCCACAGGAATATAAACAAGGGCTAAAAACAACAATCAAATCACAGGATGTCCATTTCATTCCTATATATCTTTTTTGTATTCTACATTAACTACTACATATCAGAGAAAATATATTTGTCTTTTTGGGACTGGCTTATTTCACTACACATAATGTTTCAAGTTTCATCCATTTTGTTGCAAAAGACAGCATTTCATTCCTTCTTATGGCTGAGTAGTATTCCATAGCGTATATATAAACATATTTTCTTTATTCAGTCATCAGTTGATAAATATCATTATTTCATATCTTAGCTATTGTGAATTGAGCTGCAATAAACAGAGGGATACAAATAACTCCTTTTTTTTTTTTTGAAAGATTGGTTTATTTGAAGGCAGAGCTAGAGAGAGGCAAAGGCAGAGAGAGAGAGAGATCGATCCTCCATCTGCTGGTTCACTCCCCAGATGGCCGCAGCTGAGCCCATCCAAAACCAGGAGCCAGGAGCTTCTTCCAGGTCTCCCACATGGGTGCAGGGGCCCAAGGACTTGAACCATCTTCTACTGCCTTCCCAG
This sequence comes from Lepus europaeus, assembly GCF_033115175.1. Classification (NCBI taxonomy): domain Eukaryota; kingdom Metazoa; phylum Chordata; class Mammalia; order Lagomorpha; family Leporidae; genus Lepus; species Lepus europaeus. The sequence goes on from NC_084839.1 coordinate 65,061,579, forward strand.
GCCATAGCAGAGAGCTGGATAGGAAATGGAACAGCCAGGACTAGAACCGGCGACCATATGGGATGCCAACACTGCAGGCAGTGACTTTACCCGCTATGTCACAGCACCGGCCCCAAATAACTCTTACATATGCTCGTTTCATTTCATTTGGGTAAATTCCAAGGAATGGGATGGCTGGTCATATGGTAGATTATTTTCAGATTTCTGAAGAGTCTCCATACTGTCTTCCATAATGGTTATACTAGTTTACATTCCCACCAAGAGTATATTAGGGTAACTTTTTCCCCATATCATCACCAGCATTTGTTATTTTTTGATTTTTGAAGTGAGATGAAATCTCACCATGGTTTTCATCTGCACTTGCCTAATGACTAGTGATCCTGAGCATTTTTTGCATGTGTCTGTTGGCCATTTGTATTTCATTTTTTAAAAAAGAATGCATGCCTTTTTGATTTTCCTTCCGAAAGAGACCTGGACTGGCAGCATGTTCCACATTTTGGGGGCCCCTGTGGTTCCGGTGTGAAGAAGCAAGGACAGGCCTCTTCTCCAGCCTAGAGCAGCTGGGAGCTGGCATCAGAAAGGCCTGTGCAGGTTGGAAGACAGTCATGCTGCTCTTCCATCCCAAATATGTGACCTTTGGCAGATTTGACAACACCCTTTTCCTCTGAAAATGTCACAAGAAGCAGAGGAGTTCGACTTTGCTGTCTTTTATGAGAGTACTAAGATTTTCAAAACCTTTGCAAATAGTCCACATTATACCCTGTGACTAATGCATAAAGAGAAATCTCCCTGGAGATTATCAAGTCTCTCTCGGGCTCCTTGCACACATGTGGGTAGGTGTCTCCAGGAAGATGCACGCACAAACCTGCAGTCCCTACCCCTCTGCTGGGACCCTCCCCATCCCGTCTCATCCCTTCTTTTGTGCTATGCACACTTTTCTCATTGCCTCTCTCATTCCCATCAAAACTGGCCCTTCCAGTCTCCCTTTCCCCAGACATGCACCACCACCCCAAATGTAGCTGTCCTGAGTACTTTTTCTCTGGCCTCAGAAGGACGGATGATTAGGCTGATAAACACATGTGCCAATGTCCAGGGAAGTCCCCTCCAGGGGGACACTCTGGCAATTAGGAAGATCTCCACGAGGTGCCCACAGGGGACTCTGAGGTTGTGACTGGCACACCAGGTATTACTTTGGATGTGTCTGGGGTATAGGCAGTAGGAAGGGATGTCCCAAGGCAAGGAAATGTGGAGCTCTCCCATTGCTAGGGGCTTTTTGCTTATTCGTAATTTTACCACCGCACATCTAAAGCTCCCAGAAGATCAAAGTGAGCTGTTGAGGATTGCGGTGTCTCCCCACACTGCCCCACAACTGCATTCCTCTGCCCCAATTGCAGGCGCCCCTCTCAGCCTCAAGAATCCTCTGCCTCAGTGAACTGGGGGGAGGCCGTGGCCTTAGCATCAGAATGGGGAGTGGGCCAAACCACCAGCATCCCCCACACTTGCAGGGTCTTTGGAGACTGAACAAAGAGTGCTCTTACTAAGCATGAGGTCACCTTTCTCATGCCTGGATTGTCTGGACTCACAGGGTTTATTTGGGTTTATCAGCTGAACTCACCCCAGGCCTGATGTCTGTGGGCAGTTCCTGGGACCCAACTGGGAGAAGCCCTTTAGGGGACCCTCTTCCTATCCTCTGTAGCAGAGCCTGGCAAAAGGCCAGTCAATCAGGGAAAGGCATGGAGCAGGTCATGAAGCCAAGGTGGGTGGGGAGCAGAGGGAAAGGCCAGGCTCGTCACAAATGTCTCATCAATCCATGGAGAGCCACAACAGTGGTCAAGAAACCAGCCCCGAGATCCAGTGGAACCACTGAGAGGAGGCTGAGAGGTGTGGGAGAGCCCCAGACCCCTACAGGCCCCCAGGTGGCTTTTGGCTGCTCTGCTATTTTGGTGAGCCCTGATGTAGGTAAGGGCTTGTGCAACCAGGACTGACCACTTAAATCTGCAGAAATGAAGCAGCCAATGCCACTCGTGGTGTCTCTGAGTGGAGCTCTCTGTGGAATTGCTTCTAGTGAGAAAATAAAAATCATTAGTAATTAATAGCATGCTTTATCGAAGGGAGGAGCTGGAATACCCAAAGGCCTTACTGTATTACATGCCTCTTTCCAATGGATTTAGGGCATAATTTTTCCTCTTATGATTCCTCTACAATCTCCCTAAATCTAAGTCTAATAAGCCATCCCTGCCCAAGTCATACAGATCATAAGCACTGCCCAGCCTGGGGAGAAATATCACACACACTAAATCAGCACGGCCTGGATTAGTGCGGTGTTTCCTGCACTGTGGAAAGGAGGCATCTTGGTTCTGGGTCACGGTGTCATTTCAGGTCCAACTCCACATGGCCTCAGAATTAAGAAGCACACTGGGGCTGAGCGGAGGCCTGAAAACAATCTTGAGGTTGGATAACTTAAATTAATGCTTCTTACTCCTAAATGAATCCCAGATTTGGAGTGCTATAAATTTTCCACTTCTTTCCCTGACCAATCACAAGCATCAGCCATGATGGCTCAGCGCTCTGACTGCTGCCTCCCCTTGATTGCTCTGAGGTCCCTGCCCTGGGTAGAATCCCCGCAGTCCTTACCTGAAGAGCAGGCAGGGCCAGCTGGCCATGAATCGCCTCTTTAAGTTGAAGTGGGTGGTCAACTGCATGGTCTAAATGCAGAGGCAATCTGAAGCCATGAGCCCACTGCAATAGTTCCCTGGCCCAGCACTGTCATAATCAACACTGTCTTCAGGAAGTTATTTTCTTGAGTTTTACAGTTTGGGCTACGTTCATAGATGTAGCAAAAGGCTAAAGTAATCCAAGCTTAAACAGGGTAGAACTTGTCCTTTTCCTCTGGGGTCAAGGGTCAGAGGCCCAGGCTCCTCCTGCCTTGTTTCTCCAACATCCTGGAGCATGGCCCTCATCTGCAGAGTCAAGAATGGACAAGGACAGAAGATTCCCCTTCCTCTTAAAGCACAGCCTATGCTCACATCCAGCTGGCCAGAGCGGCCACAGGGCCACTCACGGCACAGGCAGCCACACTCACCTGCAATTTATGCTCTACACTAGGTCAGGCCATCCAGGATCATTTACTGCCTCTTGAACCAATTTATGCAAGGAAGGCTGAGAAATATAGTCACTACTAGATGGTCATGCGCCATTGAAATTCAAGAGTTCCAGGAGTGAAGGGAGGAAGCGGTGATGGAGATGGAAGACAATTACCATCTCTGTCCCAGCATACCTCTATACCTACAAAAGCTAGAACCTGCTAAGAGATAAACCACCCTAGTGGACCCAGCTCAGGAATGACATCTGTCATTTTGAAGGCAAGGAGAAGGATGAAGGAAGGGGGCAAGCACGTTCTGATTGGAAGGAGAGGTAGCGATACTGGGTTCTTCTCTAGGGATGGTAGCTGAAGGTTCTGAAAATCCTGAGGAAGAAAGAAACAGAGATGTGGAAACCTGGAACAGAATGACGGGAGCAAGGAAGTGTTGGGACCCAAAGCCAATTCCCAAATACATAATATTAACCACGGGCGGCTCTGTGCATTGGCTGTGCTTTTTGATTCCTTTTCCTTAGATTCATCTTGACTCACAAGAAAGTGCATGATTTAAATCTCCACTCTACCATTCCCTTAACAGAGAGACCATGGGGGAAGAAAAAGAGGCTCCCCATTAGTGCCCCTTTAGCCTTTCTGAGTCCATTTTTACGCTTTTGACTCAGGATAATAATATTCACCAACAGTGCCAACAGTGTTGTTAGGAGGACAAAATGGGATAATGCGTGCAAGGCAGCTAGTACCAAGGCTGGCACAGTGTAAGCACTCCGGGAATGAGAGATGCAACAAGAAACATCTCACTTCGTAACAAGCACCTGGTCCCTTGTGTGAGTGCATGTGATTCGGGAGCATGGCTGGTGAGACGAGGCTGCAGGATAGGAAAGGGGTGCCTGTGTGATGTGCTGAGGACCTGGTAGACACATCCCTGCTTAGGATACTGGTATGCCCAGACTACCATAGCAAGACACAGTGGGCCAGGTAACTTCAATAACAGAAATCTAGTTGCTCACAGTTCTGGAGGCTGGAACCCTGAGATCAGGGTGCCAGCATGGCAAGGTTCCGGTGAAGGCCCTCTCCAGGCCGTGTGCTCACAGGGTCTTTCTCCAAGCCTGGGTACTGAAAAACAGCAGCTCCCTGGTGTCTTCTTTGAAGAGCACCAATCGCATCACGACCTCCACACCTTCAAGGCCTCATCTAACCCCAGCTGCTTCCCAAAGGCCCCGTCCCTAATCCATCACCCAATCAGGGATGTAGGTTTCACCATATGGATTTGGAAGAACACACACATTCAGTCTGTAACACTGCCACTCACTGGCGACAGTATAGAAGTCACAAAAGCAAAGCGGTTCTTTTTTTATTTTAATTACTGTTACCTCCATTTGGGGAAAGCACTATGAAGCTATAGGCATGGGGGGTAAGGGAGACTCACCCTGAAGACAGCGTTCTTCACATTGTGCAAAGGGAGGAAACAAACCTTCCCCTGTGAGCTTGCATATAGGGAGCAGGGTGAGGTTTGAACTACGCACCAGATGAGTAAGTCATTTCATAATTTTGCATTTTTTCATCCAAGCTAAATAATGCTCTTGGCCAAGTAACCTCAGTCAGTTTATCTTCTGGCTCCAATTTTTGAAGGCAAATACCCCAACATAAATAAAATAATACACTAATGATGGTTCTAAGGAGACTTATTTAGCTGGAGACATGGATGAGGGCAGGAAAAATATCCTCCCGATTGTTAACAGGGAGAGGCAGAAAGGGAGAAAAGGAAGATTGAACAAAACTAGTTCACCCTGGGCCAGGCTTTAAATCACTCAGTGTGGCCATGCCACGGTGGGTTTTTAAATCTTAGAAAAGTGCATTAGAGCAACAGGATTACTGAGACCCATCCAAAATGTGAATTAAAACCAGGCTCTTTGGAGAAGTCCTTGTTACACTGCATGGCAGAACGCATGGAGTAGGTATTGGACTTGATGCCACCAAAGAACAAAAGATGGTCGTGTTCATGTCTGGCTTTTAGAAGAGTGAAGCTAAACAATAATTACGGTGTACCACATCACGTCACCATTCAGCACCATTTGCATCCTCTTGAACCAACAAATATTATCAATTTATTCCCTTGCTAAATTGTACCACCAGTGGCATCTCTGCAAAAGCCTTTGTCCTGAGCCAATCCCCAGTTAGTGACAACTTTGATCTCCTGTTCACTTTTCCTGGATCTCCTTTCTCCAATTTCCTTTTGTCTCTCTCTATCTCTTTTTTTTTTTTTAAGATTCATCAGAACCATACAGGTGCAAAGACAACATGCCATGGTTTTATATGATGATGAGATTAAAAGAGGAGATTCGAGCATCAGAGAAGGAGGTTTTATTTGTACAACAACTTCTATGTCAGCCAGTATCTTTTTGTCTTTCTTAGCTTACAGTGGCTGTTTGACCTTCCCCAGGGGCCATCAGAATGAGTCCTTCTCAGCCTGGATCTACACATTCACTCATTTGTTTGATAAGTAATTCGTTGTAGCTTTAGGTACAGGTTATGCACTGGGCATAGGTTAGATAGGAGCACTTAGCAGCCTTTCATATGATTTTGGGATACAGTTGGTCCATCCCCATTTGGGTGGCAAGACTACTTTATCTTACCATGTTTCCTCTCTGTCAAGGTATTTATTAAAATGCTTTTCCTATTTTCATGTCAAAAATGGCAATTTGAGCAAAATCAGGGGACATTTCAACCTCCGGCCACCCACTGGTGGCATGGGAGCAGGTGATAAAATGTCACAGATCCAGTGTGTGAATAGGCAAAACCCTCTCTGTGTGGTAACATCTTTCCAGTCCTCTTTCATTCCAGCCTTTTCTCACCACCATAATAGCACATATTTCAAAACGAACGGTGCTAGGGAAAACATCAAGGGAACAGAAAGGGAAACTTGAGGCAGTTACCTCTGAGGCTATATCTTTCACCCAGTGATATTACCTTTCTCCTGGACGCCCCTGGATTCTAGTGCTGCAAAGTCCCAGCCACTCAAGCAGTGAGTAGACCACAGATCTACAGGCTCAGTTGCATAGTTCTCATTCAGGATTTCTCATGAAGCAGACAGTGGCTGGGGCTCGAGTTATGGAAGGATCAATTGGGCTGGATGACCAAAGGAACATCCCAGTTGCCTGTCCCTCCGTGCTCATCCACACGGCCTCTCTCTCTGGAAGAGCAGCCTGGACTTCTTATATGGAAATTCAGGGCACCGAAAACAGGAAGCAGAGACTATGGGGACTGTTAGAGTCAAGCTCAGAGCTAGCACAATTTCCATCAAATTCCATTACTCAAAGTGGTCACAAGCCAGCACAGACTCAAGGGGACAGAGGCCAGATTCTGCCTCCCTCCCCAGGGAAGTGGTCCTGCATGCAGGAGGGAGAAAGTGATGGCAGCCATCTTTACACACAGGCTGTGCCTCCACACACAGGAAGCAAAGGAATTCTCTCTGTCCAGGTGGTCCTGGGAGAGGCCCTCGCCCTGCTACTCTTAGGGGCAAAACAGCTGCTGCAGCAGAGTAAAATACGAGCAAATATGATTGAGTGAATATTGGGAACAAGGAAAACTTAGTAAACCCACACCATCCTTGGACTTCAATAGATCAAGCAGATTTTTAAACAGTTAATGAAAGATGTAGAATCTTTGACAAATCAAAAAGTGATTAATGGGTATATATTTAGTAGAACTCTTCAAATAAAGAATTCACATTATTTTTAAATTTGTAAAAAAAAAAAATGACTATAAGAGACCACAAAGAAAATTTGAAAAAAAGAGAAAGTATAATTTTTTAGGCCACATTTTCCCCACACTATAACACACACATACACATAGACCAAAAAAAAAAAAAAAAAAAGAAAGAAAGAAAAGAAAAAGGAGAAAAAGGCTGGAAAGTAGCAATACCAGATTAAACTCTTTTCTTTTTACAACAACAACAACAAAAAACACTTGAAAGTTTTCAAATGCTCTGATAAATCACCGTTGGTCTGGGTCCCTAGCAAATGATGACATTTGGGATACCACCAAAAGAACTTTGTGCGACTTGGAAGAATTGCATACTTAGTAAGCAAGAAAAAAAATGAGGTAAGCCACAGTTAAAACTTAGAAAATTATATGAGATGAATCTACAGACAACACAAACAAGGCATCTATGAATTAAGAACAAACTAATGAAAACAAAGCAAAACCCGTAAAACTGAGAAATGTCTTTAACCCATGATATTAGTTAAAATGATATAAATTTCTTAAAACTGTGACATCAGTCTTTTAAATTTTTATTTGTATTATTTATTCATTTATTTGAGAGGTAGACTGACAAAGGAAGACACAGAAAAGACAAACAGAGCTCCCATCTGATGGTTCACTCCCCTAATGCCTACAACAGTCAGGGCTGGGCCAGGTCAAAGGGAAGTCAGTCTAGCTCTCCCATGTGGATGGCAGGAGCCCAAGTACTTGAGTCATCTCCTGCTGCCTCCTCGCATTAGCAGGAAGCAGGAGTAAAGAGCAGATACCGGGACTCTCAATCAGGCACTCCTCTATAGGACACAAGCATTCTAACCAGCTTCTTAACCTCTAGGCCAAAGGATGGACCCTAGGGGCCGCGGCACACCGGGTTCTAGTCCCGGTCGGGGCACCGATCCTGTCCCGGTTGCCCCTCTTCCAGGCCAGCTCTCTGCTGTGGCCAGGGAGTGCAGTGGAGGATGGCCCAAGTGCTTGGGCTCTGCACCCCATGGGAGACCAGGAGAAGCACCTGGCTCCTGCCATCGGAACAGCGCGGTGCGCCGGCCGCAGCGCGCTACCGCGGCGGCCATTGGAGGGTGAACCAACGGCAAAGGAAGACCTTTCTCTCTGTCTCTCTCTCTCTCTCACTGTCCACTCTGCCTGTCAAAAATAAAAACAAATAAATAAAAAAAAGGATGGACCCTAGGAATAAATTCTGAAAACCAGGCTAGAGTCTTGAGTCTTACTAAAAACAAAACAAACCTGCAAATCTTTTTTTAATGTCCTATTTAAGAAGAATGAACAAATGAGATTACTGTAGATAATCTTGAAAAGGAAAAATAATACAAATATAAAACCAATATTAAAATATATTGTGACGCACTAATAATTGAAATTCTGCTGTTATAAGTATAAATCAGGCCGGCGCCGTGGCTCACTTGGCTAATCCTTCACCTGCGGCACCGGCATCCCATATGGGCACCGGGTTCTAGTCCCGGTTGCTCCTCTTCCAGTCCAGCTCTCTGCTGTGGCCTGGGACGGCAGTGGAGGATGGCCCAAGTGCTTGGGCCCCTGCACTCGCATGGGAGACCAGGAGAGGCACCTGGCTCCTGGCTTCGGATCTGCACAGCACTGGCCATGGTGGCCATTTGGGGAGTGAACCAATGGAAGGAAGACCTTTCTCTCTCTCTCTCTCTCTCTCTCTCTCTCTCTCCCTCTCTCCCTCTCTCCCCACACACCCCACCATTTCTCAAATTAATAAATTAAGTAATTAACTTTTAAAAATCAGTTGGAAGATGGCAGACTATTTAACAAATGGTGTTCACACAACTGGCTAACCATTTAGAAAAAGATGAAATAAATTTGAACCTGTACCTCATACCTTACACTAAAATATATTCTAGATAATAATATTTAACATTTCTGAGAAATTTCACGAGACAGAAACTATTCAAAGTTATTTTTAATCTCGATGAATCCTCAAATAATAATCCATAAGACAGAGCCAATTATTTTACCTTCTTTTAAAGAAAATGAAACAGAGATATTAACTTTAATTTGTCCAAGTTAACACACCAAGTTGCAGAACCAGGTTTTGAATCCTGGTAGTTTGACTCCACAGTCTACATTCTACAAACATAGAGAAGGGAAATTATAACATAACTGAGGGTAGGGGAGGCGGAGGGGAGGCAGGTATGTGGAGCAGCATTTTAGTTGCCGCATGAAACACCCACATCCCATATCTGAGTGACTGGTTCAAGTCCCAGCTGCTCTGCCTCCTACCCAACTTCCTGCTAACGCACATCCTAGGAGGCAGCAGGTGATGGTTCAAGTACTTGGGTCCCTTCCACCCATGTGGGAGACTCAGAATAAAGTCTTGGCTCCTGTTTTCAGCCTGGGTGTTGTGGGCATTTGGAGAGTGAACTAGTGAACCACAGCATGGAAACTCCTCTCTCTCTCTCTCTGCCTCTCTCCATTTCGATTTTCTATCTCTATCTGACTTTCAAATAAAAAAATGAAAATTAGAAAAAATATTAGTTAGGCTATTATCGTGGTGCAGGAGATTAAGCCACCCCCTGTGACGACAGCATCCCATACCCATTCCAGTCCTGGCTGCTCCACTTCCAATCCAGCTTCCTGCTAATGTGCCTGGGAAAGCAATGGAAGATTACTCAAGTGCTTGGGCTCCTGTCACCACTGTCACCAATGAGGGAGATTGAGATGAAGTTCCAGGCTCCTGGCTTTGACCTGGCCCACCCTGGCCATTGCAGCCATTTGGGGAGTGAACCAGTGGTCTCTCTCTCTCTCTCTTTCTCTCCCTCTCTCTCTCTTTCACTCTGTGTGTGTGTATGTGTGTGTCTTTCTATCTCTGTAACTCTGCCTTTCAAATAAAATAATCAAATAAAAAACAAAAGCCTAGGAAAAATAATGAAGGTCTTTCTAATACACATGAAAAACAGACTCTATGGATTGATTATAATTGGCTACTCACATAAAAATATCTAATTGTACATTAACAAAGAACATAAGCAAAATTAGAAGGCAAATCAAAAATCAAAGGGAGAAATAGCTTACATAAAAAGGTTACACATTACTCTACAAAGTGTTCTTACAAATCAGTAAGAAAGGATCAGAACCTCAGTAGAAAAGTGGGGAAAGGATATGAACAGGCAATTCTTATTGAAGGGAAGTAGGAAAGGACTCCTGTGTGTTCACAGAGAAAACCAACTCATCTCACAAGTCATAAAACAACAGACCTGTAAACAATGATACTCTTCCTTGTGACAATCGGCAAAATTTTTAATGGTAAAATTCAAATTGAAAGTATACGAAAATATAAATTCTCATGGAATAATATTGGGACTACAAATGAATGCCATTGTTTTTCTAGAAGACAATTTGATAATATTTAAGGTGAGTTCTAAAATTTTATGAAAATGGAATCAAAAGATGACTATTTTGGTGCAAGAAGTTTTTTTAAATCCATACATAGCTTTTTCATAATACACATTTTCTGTGAAGTTTTTCAAGACCTATTTTATTATTGAAATCAGTTAAAATGTACATAAATGTTGACTCAGAAATTCTACTCCAAACAGTTTTTTAGAACTACTGATGGATAGATAAAAATATTTGTGTATGAGTAAGTTTTATCATGGCATTATTTACACTAGAGACAAATAGACTCTTACTGCTCAACAATGAAGAATTTAATAATTGCATTTGGGGCTTCCATGTGATAGGAGATTTTGCAGCCACTAAAAGTGGTGAAGAATTGTTACAGTGAATTTTTTAAACTGTTACAGGCTGATCCCATTTTTGTTAATGCATGCACCACTGTGGTATGTGTGTGCCACCTGAAAAGATAAGCATGAATGTTAATTCTGAGTGCTGGGATTTAAAATTCTTCTCTCTTCCTCTTCTTCCTCCTCCCTTTGTGTATCTTCCAAATTTTCAATGAAGAAAACAGATGTTTCCGATGAAAGCGAGGGATCTTATTGTTAAATTTCACTGTGATCCAATGGAAAAAAAGGGGGCTTTTCTTGTTAAGTCAGTCATATCTCAGTAGTTAGTCCTGACAAACCTCATGTTTACACGTGTCTCACCGAAGATATGCCACTTTTATTTCTGCCCGTTCCTTCATTTTTTCTGATTTCCTCATGTTACCAAGTATTTCCTTTGGGCTTTCATCTCACCCTCACTTTTGGCGTCCAAGGACGTTATTATGGAGAGGATGCCAGCGTGTGTCAGCAAAATGAATCAACCAGAAGAGTTGACCTTGGATCCTTTTCCACGAGCAGCGCATAAAAGGCAACCTGTGATAGGAGATTTATGGACGGGGCGGGCTGGGGATGGAGGAAAGGGAGGCCACGCACACACTCCCCTCTCTTTGCCCTGAGCCCCAGCTTTGGGGAAGCCAGGCTGGTTCTGTTCCAGTTTGTCTCTTTCATAGAAGTAGCCCTACGGCATGATGCTGTCACAAGGAAAATCAAAGCGCGGTTGCTTCGTTTCAAAACGTGAGCCATGCTGAAGGGTGGCGTTCAAAGAAAAAGAATGGAGTAGCAGAGAGAAGTGCAGAGGGTAGCAGATCTTGCTGGGGAATTTGGATGCTACTGTCTAGACGACAGGGTGTGTGTACACATGTGTCTGTGCATACTTACACTTGTGTGTGTGTGTGCATTTTATACGGAAACCAAAACGTCAGTGTAAAAGGGAAAGAGCGAAAGCCGAAAGACCAGTTTAATTGGTGGCCCAGGTTATAGAAGCTGACCGACAGTGAGAACAGGGAGGAGTGAATGGCCTGAAAGATCTTCAGAGACGGAATCAGAACTGCCTTCTCCTTGACTGGCAGAAGGTAGCTACCCTTCAGTTCCCACTTCCATTGTCTATTTAAAGTATCAGTCCTAAGTGACTGACTATCATTCACTGATCCTTCCAAATTCCCAGGGGAGAGAAACTGATTGGGCTAGCACAGGTTAGGTGTCCACCTCTGGTCCAATCAACTATGGCCAAGATCAGGGGCACAGATCACAGATATGATTGCTGGGACCCCTGTTTGTGGGATCATTTGACCAAACTCTGTCTCCACATCCACTCTGTTCTTCATGAGAGTAGGAACCAGAGTAGGCTGGACACTGTCAGCAGCATTTTATGCCATGTCTAGGACACTGCTGGCAATCAAAAACCATTTCTCAAATGGATAAATGCAGAAACAAATTAACAAATGAAGAGAATCGCAGACTGGGTAGAAGACACCATGAAGTCATCCCATCCCGTCCCATTCACTGCTCCTGTGTCCCATTCATCCCTGAAGCACCAACTTCGGCAGAATTACTTAAGTGCCTTCAGTACGCCATTGAACTTTTGTGGTCCAGCCTGAGAACCACCGTCATTAACAAGAGTGATTTAAGTTAGGAACTATGCTACAAATTCCAAACAACAGACTTCCTAACACTCTTTGGAAACCGAATCCATTTGTAACTTGAGAAGCACCTACAGCTCACCAAGCAAGACAATCCATGCTAGAAGGAGGCCAGAGAGGAAAGGTGTTTGTCAGAGGAAACTTGGCTTATATGTTATACTTTTTCCATCTGATTATTTTAGTATTCTTGCGTGAAATCCAATTTCCTTAAATGACCTCTGTTCATAGGAAACTATTTGTTTTAATCTGTGGGAGCTGTGGCATATTTTTAACCATCTCCAAAGGCCAGCTCCCTCTCCACTGAGCGGGCCTGATATGCAAACAGATGTTTCATAACAGTCAGCACACATGAGCTCACCACTGGCAAGATGGTTGCACACCATCAGCCCACAGCTCTTCTCACATCTCCCCTATGATCCCACAAACCCAAGGTCAGAACTCACAGGCAAACTTGAATCCTTACCACATAACAGAAGAGCTGATGGTGAGCCCCCAATTTTGACTTATGAATACCAAGAATAACCTAACGACCAACTGGAAAATATACATTACAAACAGCCAAAGTAAGGAGTACAAAAACATGTGCAGTCTGGCTGCCCCAAAAGGATTTAAATTATCCAAGTAAAGAGTTCCAAAGCAACTTAAGTTTTGATGGAATCAGACAATATTGGGCTGAAAGGCCCTTGGACATCATGAAGCTAGTGCAGCAACTTTATTTTACAGATGAAAATGCTAGGACCCATAGCAAGAGCATGACTTTCCCCCAGTTTCACAGGGAGTGTGCTAATGGCAGAGCAGAGGGGAGAACTCTGCCTCCCGGTCCTGACCTCCAGGCAGAATACAGCCTCCATACCACCAGTGTCCTTGGACCATCCGTATCCGCAGTTCAAAACACAAGAAAAATCCAGAACCTTGTCAACAAGATCTTTATCCTGACTATGCCATAACTGTCTCAGAATTTGTCGCCTCCAATTTAGGCAGAGGGTTTTCTTGAGGGACAATCTCCTTTGATAAACGCATACAAAGTAACCCAAAAAGGATTTTTAAATGTACCATGTTGATACTTCAAGTGTGAAAATCAAGGAGCACATGGGATTCTTGTCCCCTCTCCTTGAAAAGCCTAGAAAATGTCCAAAGAGGGTGAGGAAGTGACCCGAGGGGCCCTAAACACGCAGCCATGTTAATGGACCCTTGACCTTCTGAAAATCTGAACTTGTGGGGAAAATCTGAGCTTTCTAAAAAGTCTTGCTGCAGCTCAGAGCCCCTCAGGTTTATGAGCAGTATTTGTTGTGTGCCATCTTTAACTTGAACTTGGAGTCTTTATAGCAGCATTAGACTCAGGAGCAGAAGACCCTAATGCTGTCTTAGAAATGTTCACCAACTAGTAGAGGAACAATGAGGAAACATCTGGAGAACACCAAGTGGCATGTTACAGTTTTGCATGGAATAATTTTCACAAAGGGCTTAGGATGGGCCAGGAAGGACATCCTGAACACAACAAAAGAATGGAAAGATAACAGCAAGGATCAGATCAAACAGGGTTGCATGTGCCATCAAGTGCACTTAGGTTTTATTTTAAAGGTGATGAGAGGGCCCAGCATTGTGGCACAGTGGATTAAGCCACTGCCTGCATCTGCAATATGTCCTAGCTGCTCCACTTCTGATGCAGTTCCATGCTTGTGCTCCTGGGAAAGCCACAGGAGATGGCCCAGGTCCTTGGGTCCCTCCACCTGCATGGGAGACCCAGATAAAGATCCTGGCTCCTGACTTCAGTCTGGCCCCAGCCCCAGCCATTGCAGCCATTTGGGGAGTGAACCAATAGATGCAAGATCTCTCTCTATCTCTATCTCTCTCTATCTCTCTATCTCTCTATATCTATATCTCTATATCTATATCTATATCTATATCTATATCTATATCTCTCTGTAACTCTGCCTTTCAAATAAATTAAAGAAATCTTAAAAAATAAAAAGGGGGGTGGGGGCCAGTGCCGTGGCTCACTAGGTTAATCCTCCACCTGCAACGCCAGCATCCCATATGGACGCCGGTTCTAGTCCCGGTTGCTCCTCTTCCAGTCCAGCACTCTGCTGTGGCCCGGGAGGTCAGTGGAGGATGGCCCAAGTGCTTGGGCCCTGCACCCGCATGGGAGAACAGGAGGAAGCACCTGGCTCCCGGCTTCGGATCGGTGTAGCTCCAGCCATTGTGGCCATTTGGAGAGTGAACCAACGGAAGGAAGACCTTTCTCTCTGTCTCTCTCTCTCTCTCTCTCTCTCTCTCACTGTCCACTCTGCCTGTAAAAAATAAATAAATAAATAAAAGTGTTTAAAAAGTCCATCTTTCTCTTAAAAAAAAATAAATAAATCCTGTGATACTATCTACAGGTCATTCAAGAAACTGTTTGCACTTTTAGTCTTTATCCAGGATAATCCAATCAAAAGAGGATGTGTTACTGAAGCAAGCAGTGCTAGGTTTGAATAGCCCTCAACCACTGTCCGGCCGAGTAGTCTTGGGCAAGTCACAGACGTAGTCTGGGGCCTCATTTTACTCTCTGTGCAGTGATGACAATGATACTTTGCTCACAGGGCTTTGATAAGATGATGGGCCTGGGTATCTCTAATGGTCCTTGCAATCTTGTCAGATACAGCCAGGTCACAATGGCATTTTCAGGCCCAGGAGGAAACCCAGCTAGCATCCTATCAAGTCACCACTGTAAAAGAGACAATGCTGCATGTAATTCTGTAACTTAACCAGAGTGTTGTGCTGGTGATGTGTGAAAACGACTGGCATTCATACTTTGTAAAAGAGGAAGCCGAAGTAAACTGAGGTCAAAGAAAAATCTTGGATCTGAATCAAACTGCCAGAAAACAATATTGTGGAGAATTAAATCGGGTTGCAAAGACCAGTGTTAGGAAGTGAGAGCTCCAATCATCCTAGCAACCTTTTAACCAAACACTGGTGCAGATTTGTTGGCATATATGACACTGAGCACATCTGGCCTTCCTATTATCCTCTCCCAAGCGAAAAATGATGTCGTGTAAACCAATCTTTAGGCCAATTATATGGTCTAAGTGTTATGGTGTTTATGTTGGCACCTCTGGCTCCAGGTTTTAAGGACTTAATTTGTAGCCACACCCCTTTTATGGAAACTGTGTGTCTTGCTGTAAATGACACCAGGGATGTGTTTGTGCTGAGTTTGCACCTTTTTTAGAAATATAAATATGTGGAATGCATCATCAATCCACTGTGTGTGCAAAGCACCGTGGGAGGTCCTCTAGGAAATAAGTTTTTGTTCTGTGGCATTGAGAGTAGAGAAGGGTACAAGAAGCAGGCTCTGGAGAATGCTTTGGTTGCATCCTATGTTATGCTTTTTATTGTTGTTGTTTAAAGGTTGATTTTTTTTTAAGAGTTGCAGAGCAAGGAGGGAAACAGAAAGAAAGATCTTTCAATTGTTGATTCATTCCCTAAATGACCACAACGGCTAGGGCTGGGCCAGGCCAAAACCAGGAGTTTGGAACTCCATCCGGGTCTCCCACATAGATGCAGGGACCCAATCACTTGAGCCATCTTCTGCTGCTTTCCCAGGTGCATTAACAGGGAGCTGTATTGGAAGCACAGCTCCGGGACTCAAAGCAGCCATATAGGGCGCTGCCACAGATGACAGCTTAACTCTGCACCACACATCAGCCCCCAATGTTATGGGTTTTTTTCCCTAGTGACTAAGCTTCCTGTAGAAGTCAGGTGTGTAGCACAGACACTCTAGTCTGCCGCTCACTCGGAGGGTGTTCAACTACTCAACTAGGAGTGGCAACACCTGATACCATGTCCAAGTGACCTTTCCACCATAGACAAGGCCATCACAGCATCGTAGCCTCTGTGTCTCTGACTACAGAAAAGCAGCATTGAACTCCATGGCACCTGCCAAACACCATGTGCCAGGCCCTTTTCCACACCTTCCCCAACAATGACTGACTGAACTGCATGATGCCTGTGAGTGGCAGGTGGTGGTGATTCCCACCCCACAGCACACAGTGGGGCGGCCAGTGTGGGGGCAAGGCAGAGGCTATGAGCTGGCCCCTTCACATCTGGTCTGCTTACTAGTTCTGGTCTGAACTAGGCTTGAATATACTGCGGTCCATGGTGAACCATAGCCCAGTGCTCTGAAGCAGGGAACTTATGTCCGGACCCCTGGGGTGTTACTGGCCAATGAAAGTAGGGCTCACTGCCTCTCCCCCCAGACCAGTCCCTACCGCCCTCTTCCATTCCATCTTCAGCTGGCAGGTGTGAGAGGTCATCTTTTATTCTGTGGATCCTTTCAGAAACACTTGAGAATCCCCATGTGGATTATAAATGGAGTTACAGGTAGAAAAGGGCTGGGAACTTCTGACTTTGGATAAAACAGCCTCTGGGAAAAGTAGTAGAGTCACAACTGCACGAAACAAGTCAATGGGCTTCTGGGTTAAATAGCCTCCTCTCTTGTCCCAGCCCAGTGGCCAGCTTGAAAGGAGCGCTGGAGCCAGGGGGGACCCAAATCCAAGCACCAGCAGCTCTTTCCCCAGGCCCAGAATTTCCCTTCTTTAAAGGAAATGAATGTCTGGAGACTCTTGTCTGACAGCCTGGCTAGGAATGAAGGGCAGAATAGGTGGTACAGTAAATCCTGATTCTGCGTTGTCATTATAGGAATTTATCACAGACGGTAGCCATCAGGGCTTCCCATCTTGAAGGAAAGAGCTTCATCCAGAGTCAGCAGTAAACTATAACCAGAGCTTAGATTTATAAAGCTATAAAAGAGGGCTCCGTGGACAACGAGGAATTCGCAGTACTGGGTTACAAAATCAACAGAACACCAAAAAGCTTGAACATGAGCTGGGTGTTCTATCCAGGCAGTGAGATAATGGCGACACTTCTGCATTAGTGGACCCCATAGCCAGGATAGGTCCTGGTTAAATCTCCCAAAATGCAAGGTCAGAGAAAATGGGATACTGGCATCTCAACGTGGCATCGTAATCCCTAAACTAAGCCCAGTCAAGATTCTCTAATGCTGTCTTTGCAAATGAATTTTCAGTTCGTTGCTAGTGTTGCCCAAACCCCTACTATCCCCAAGTGGCTTTAAACAATTCTGTTTTGTGTGACCAAGAGTCTCCCTCATGCAGAGTACCCCCATGAGGCTCTGAGTTATGGAGCACAAAGTACAGAAGAAGGCCACTCCCTTCCAGAAGTTTCCCATCTGGTCAGGGAGATAAGACATTGACAGAACAGTTGTAGCGTGC
The DNA here is from genome assembly GCF_033115175.1 of Lepus europaeus. Taxonomy (NCBI): domain Eukaryota; kingdom Metazoa; phylum Chordata; class Mammalia; order Lagomorpha; family Leporidae; genus Lepus; species Lepus europaeus. The sequence continues at coordinate 65,079,103 of NC_084839.1, forward strand.
AGGCTGCGATGTGCAGTGTGGCTTGTAACTAGAGATGAACCCCAAACCACAAAGGGTGAGTACAGGCTGGAGGTTTCTTTCTTCCCCAGAGCTAACTGTGGACACTGAGAGTGTCCACACTCTCCCCTTCTGTTTCCCCCTTCAAGTTTTCCCCAAATGGCCTGGAAAGGGAAACTCTAGGCTCTCTGGATGTATCTGACTCAGGATGAGCGCCTGTCCTGAAGGGTAGGAACTGTCCCACACTGCAGCCCCAGGCTACGCAGCTAGAAATCCCAGGGATGAGATCAAAATGAGCAAGGGGAGAGAGGGGAAGGGCAGCCTCATTGAGGGAGGGATTTTGCAGACAACAAGGACACACAATAGAGAGAGCACTAAGATGCTGCAAAGGCCTGGGAACCCAGGGAGACCAGGAGCCCACAAAGGTGGCACCCACTGGGGTGGAGGCCATGAGCATGGCCACAGTCTGCCCAGGTAGGGACGAGGGGTCTTATGTGAAAAGTAAAGGGAGCTCACTCTCCAAAAGGCAAACATGCACAGTGGGAGAACACCAATGCTGCCATCCCTTGCAGAGAAGTTAGGCCTTTTGAAGCCACAGAGGGCATGCCTATGACTCCAGCAAGCCTAGGACACCGCAGGTGACACAGGGCTGCTTGGGGCTGGCTTCAGACTGCACTTTGAAGAAGCTGCTGTCAGGTCCCGGACTCTGCTTCGTCCAGTTGAGTCCCCAGCAAGGGTGAGAGATGAGTTCAGGATACAGGACTGCTTAGTGGTAAAATGCCCCCAGGTTGTATTTCTTAATAACTTAAGGGCACCCGGACAGACTCAGCGCACCTGGAAGAAGAGCACTCCTGCAACCAGAGCAAGGGCGGGGCAAATTGTTTATGGAAGAGCTTTGGAGAGGGTCAGGAAGGGGAACCTGTATTTCTGTGTATCTTGTGTCTTCCTCATCAGCTGCCTATTGAATGCACTACCTAGTACCAGTGGCTCATGGGAGGATTCTCACCCTTGCATTGCAATAGAGAAATGCATGACCTTCACCTTCTGCTACCTCCAGGAGTGCCACTGAGCTAGGTTCCTTTTGTTTGGAGACTTGGGGTCCCTCCTTTAGAAAGCAGCAGTAAGAGCAGAGGTCCTGGGAGAGGGTGGACCCTACCTTCTCTGAGCTTCAATTTGCTCATCTCTGCAATGGCTGTAAGGCCCAGCTCATACCACACTCCCCAGCTGCCTGCTGTAAGGCCCCAGCTCACATCTCCTGCTCTGATTCTCTTCTAGGGGCGCTGCATCAACTTCACCAGGGTCAAGAACAACCAGCCAGCCAAGTATCCCCTCAACAACGCCTACCACACCACCTCACCGCCTCCTGCCCCCATCTACACCCCCCCGCCCCCTGCTCCCCACTGCCCTCCCCCACCCCCCAGCGCCCCAACCCCTCCAATCCCCTCCCCACCTTCTACCCTTCCCCCTCCTCCTCAAGCCCCCCCTCCCAACAGGGCACCGCCCCCCTCCCGCCCCCCTCCAAGGCCTTCTGTCTAAACCCAAGCCCTGGGCTCTGGGCTTTCAGAAACTCCGGGGAGGAGGCCCCTCTGTGGCGTTAAAACAGTCTTTCCAGGTGGAGGTGATGAGTGGTGATGGAGCCCACCGAGTTCACACTTTCTAAATTGGTTGGCAATGCCAGGACACCGACAATCGTCATCAGTGGAAAGAAAAGAAATTTTGATTTGCCTGAAAACAAAGGATGAGGCAAACACAGTCACATTTACTGCCGGCCAGCCATCACCTCTAGAAGGTTCCAGAGGCAGTGAAACTGCCAAATGCTCCCAATGGGATTGTGTCTCACGGAGACCTGGAGACAAAAGCCTTTCTCGGAGGGTGAAATACAGAGTCGGATAAGAAATAGCATTGCTGTGTCCCTCGACAAGGCCTTCCCTCCCCCATTCCACCTCCTCCGCCGAGAAACCCCCACCCTGCGTGCCACCCCGCGAGGTGGAGACCTGTGCCTACCACTTTGGGAAAGCTTGGGGGCGCCAGTGTGGCAGGAAACTCCACATCAGACAGGAACCCCGAAGGGTGTTCTCCTGCGATGTGCAGGTGAATAAGAACAAATGCCTTGTTGGCCTCTCCCCTTCTCCCCGTTTCCGCACGAAGAAGGGAGCGGGTGTTTGCTGATGGAAAAGGTATGTTGCCATGTTGACGTGTAAGTGAAATCAGTTGTGTGCCTTGGCAGGGGGGTGTTGGTGGGAGCATCAGACAGTTTCTAAAACCCACAGGCCATCAGGTGCCAGAGGTGACTGGCTTTGACCAGACTTGGTCCCCTCAATCCACAGACAGTGCGTTGTTGAAGGGCAACATGTTCATGCTTCATGCTAAAAACCAAGGTTTGGCTTCAAAAGTGATTGATCCTGTTTTCTAGAGACAAACACATGAGTTCATCTTCTCAAACTAGCACCACTAGCACCCACCACACGATATCACTGGTTTTGTGTTCTTTCTGGATAAAGTTGTGCACCAGAAACTTCTAGGTAGAGCTGAGAGATAACATAATAAGCAAAGTATCCCCAGGTTCTTTGATTAACCCCAAAAGAGGCATGCGTGTGGATACAAATATATTTCTCCTTTGCTTCTCAACATGCAGATAGTATTAGCTGTTAGCCCAGGGGAAATACACCATATGCACAACACAGAAATGCTCCCAAATGCCCACCATGCTAGGACCCCAGCCCATTCCTCCAAGTCTGAGTCTGTTTAATCAGCAGCCTTGTGAGCACTCACTAAACCTTGGGCTTCATCACCAGAGGTCACTGTCCAGGGTCTCTTACACCAGCCTGTTCAAAAGCATCTCCCCCTCCAGCTTTCCACAAGTCCTGAAAGTCCTGTCCCAAACCCCTGAAATTCCAAGTCTTCTGGGAGCAAAGCAGGAGATAAGACATAAACTTAGTGCTTTGGGCTTTGACCTGCCAAGATCCCTCCAAAGCCCAGCACGCCAGCCTCGCTCTCATTCTCAGCTAAGAAGGGAACTTGAGGGTCTGGGGCGCATGCCCTTCACACCGACACTTGTGCCCATGGCAGACATGGCAATCTGTCACAGTACTGCTTCCCATGAAGCTGAACCATTTCTTCAAATCCCTTCTCAGATGACAACTCCCAAGAGCCACCGCTTATCCATCAGAATTGAGAAAGATGGACCCTGTTTGCCATCCCTACCTTAGAAAACAAAAGCAAATCATTGGCCCCAGGGCAGTGGGGAAGCCCAAGGTCATAAAAGCAACAGCCAGGGAAAAACAGAGCTGGGCAGAGTGCCGCACTGGGGGACCACGGGCACCAAATCTGCAGTGCCAACACCAAACCGACACTTCCCCACGTGTCCCTTACCTTCTCCCGTGGCTGCCGCTTCAAAGACTCTCCCAGCCTTCTACGGCACTAAAATCCGAGATGCTTTTCAGGACTTAGGAAAGCAGCCTCCCTCCCCCTCATCCAGCCCTGCTGCATTGTCTATTTTTAGAGCACTAGGCTGCTTCTTTAGCTTAGCCCCTGTGGAGCAGGGGCCAGTGTGTCTCAGCCACCAGCAGGGACACTGCTGGGCCCCAGCAAACCATTCCCTAGGAGAATGGGTTCCCCAGGCTCACGGCATCGAGATGTCAAGCCCATGGCAACTGTTTTGACTGCTGGCAGTCCAAAACAGTCCTTCCCACACCCCGGCCGCGTGACTGGGCGGCCCTCGCAAAGCCCAAGCCCGGATGCTGACCCGGCTTGGCACCAGGTGGCGGGCACTGTGCAACACCCACGGCCTCAACAGCCCATCATTCGGATGCCCTGTGCAGTTTCCAGGATGCTGAGCTGGTGAAGCGTTTTCACTAAATATTCACGTATGATGATCTTTAAAAGGATTAGCAGGGTTTGTCCTTCAAACTGACTCTTAGTGTCACCCCTAGTCATGCAGAATCAATCCTAAGAAGGAGGAGCTTCTCATTGTATGAACATGGTCATATTTTCAGAGCAGGCTATTACAGGCAGGAAAATTCTTAGGCTGGTTTACAAGATCTATCGCTTGTGTCATTCCCTGTAAGAGGCAGGAGATATACGACTGTGATTGGGAAACTGCACAAAGTTCATTTTCAACCCCATGTTATCATCCTTATAAAGTTTTTTATTAAAAGCCAAATTTTTGTTGTATATATTCGTATTCCATGTGTTAGATGGAAGCATTTCTTATCCAGTGTGAATAAAAAGAACAGTTGTAGTAAATTATTATAAAGCCAATGATATTTCATGGCAGGTTATTCTACCAAGCTGTGCTTGTTGGTTCTTCCCATGATTGTATTGCTTCTATAAATGTACAAATAGTTACCGAAACGACGAGACCCTTGTTTGCACAGCATTAACAAGAACCTTGATCAGCATTGCTGTCCCCTCTGTTGACAGCCAGTTCACAGCTTCTTGCCTGGAGCTTGGTACACACTCCTGCAAAGACACAAGGTCGCTCCTTTACCAAGGTCAAGAACAGAACTGGTGGATATATTCACTCATAGTCTTGGATATCTGGCCATGGGTAACCTCATTGGAAGTATCATGAGAATACTGATATTTTTTCATGAGAATATGATATGTTTAATGTCACCGGCACTACGGTCCAAATACTATGTCAAATGGGGAAAATGAATGGAGAAAGAACTAGAGAAGACTGGTATTTACGAGATGGTGAGCAGCAGCTTCAGCCCAGTGCCAACTCAATAAGAAGAAATTAATGCTGTGTAAAATGGGTTGAATTAGTTTGCAAACTATGTAAAGACGTATGCAGTGAAAAGCCTGTTAATGCAAACCCGGTGGCAATGGGTATTCTAGCCAATCGCCTTTTCTAGTTATCTGAGCTCTACTATATTATCATACCTGGGTAACCAATTTTTTAAAATTAGAGTTTAATTTTTTGAATACACTTAACGTGAAACTCTTCCTCTAACTCTTTCTTCTTTCTGGGAAAATTCAAAGATGGTTACGGCTCTCCAGTGCCTCTGAGTTGTTGTTACGAGAGAACAGTTATCGCTGTGCCGGGCTGTAGGAGACTGGGCTGAACCTGTACAGTGGCAAACCCTGCAAGTTGCTTTTTTTAAAAAAATAATAAATTCCTAAAATGAACGCTTTTGCTGGTTATTTGTGTCTGTCGTAAACAATAAAGTGCACATTGTTCACACACTTAACATCCTGATCTCACGATCATGGCTATGGTCCTGTGCATTAAATTACATTTCTCAAATCATCCCACGCCCTCCACCCAGCACTTGCCTGTCGGTAACTGCCACTTCTCCCTTAGCTTTCTGACATTCAAACCATTGTTTATTTCTGTTAACAATTTTCCAAATTTAAAACAGTAATTCCTGCTTAATGAAGAGGAAAAGAGAAAGTGAAGACAGAAACACAGCAGACCGTCCTGGATCAGTTAGGTTTGTTTGGCTGCCACAGCAGGGAGGTCACTCTGACTGATTTAACTCACAGAACAGTCCAGAGGTTCAGGCTGCCCACAAGTTCAGGCAACGCTACAGCTAGAGCCACTATGAATACCCTTCCATCTGTATTTGTATTGCTTCTTCAGGTCAGGTCCAAGTCGCTTTACCCCTCAGCCACTTCAATTCAGCTCCTCTGTTTAAATGGTTTGTAGGTAGAGGAGCATCTCTTAACAGTTCCCAAATGTATATCTTTAAAAGGCCTCATTAAGCCTTGAATTTCTAACTGGAATAAAATTATCTGTAAACAAAGTCGTGCCACAATTTTTTCCCCAAGTTTCCACTAGAATTCACTTTTTTACCAACTTTGGGTACATGCCCATTTTAAAATTAGGTCCTTAACAAATGATTTTAAGATACCCAGCTAGCAATTTGAAAAGAAAAAGAAAAGCTGGACTGCCACATCACTCCTGACACCTAAATTAATTCCACCTGTATTTAATTTCCGTGTAACAAACAAAACCAGGAAAGTACTAGACGTGGAAAAAATGTTTTCCATATGACATAAGGAATTTTTAGATCCTATGTATCACTTTTATGACCCATTTATTTTCTCATGAAGTCCCTTCAACTATCCAGAGTAGTGCACCAATGTATTAAGTTGAATAAACAAAGGAACTATTATTGACAAGAATGAACCATTTCATTTATCAGGTCCTGACTGTGAAGATGAACTTGAGATCTGCAATCACTCATCACTGAATCTCATTTTCTGTCTTAAGACAATTCTGTGTGTCATGGGGTGTCACTTAGGTATTAAACCATCATAATGACACTTTGTCCATCTAAATACACTGCAGACAAAGTCAATGCCATTTACCATTTCTAGACATCCATTACAAGCAGTTGGAATTGGCCTATGCAAAGCAGATGGTTTTATTCAGATTATAATTGCATTGTAATTTTGTTCTGACTATAACTGTACTATATTTGTTGGAACCACCACACCCCCATCCTGAAGTTACCATGTCTAAATAAACTAGAAACTCCACTAGATGTAATCTTGAATTCCTCTCTCTCTTCCTCAGTGTCCTAATGTCTGCTAAGTTTTATAGATTCTTCCTTCTGTATTGAAATTGTGACATTTTATTTTAATTATGATAGTCTGAAACTCTGCTATATTTTTATTTAGTTGTGTCATTTCACAGTGTACTTAAAGCAACAGCAGCACTTAACCACATTTTGTGTGAGTCACTAGAGAACTCAAAGCAAAACTCTGTTAAAAAAGATAACCAATTGCGCACATTCAGTACTTTAGCTGGCATCTTTAAATGTGTCTCGTAAACATTAAAGTGAATGCAAGGTCATAAAAAACATTTTCCTTGATATAGTGAAGTACTTCGTGTTCTTGCAAACAGTTTCAAAATTACAAGAAATGTTGGTTGTAAGTGCTAGAGGGAAGAACACAGTTCACTTTCTTGTGATGGGGAAGTCAGAAGGCAAGAGACCTATCAACCACCAATGACCAGCCCCTTCTCAAGAAAGCCTGTTGGCCGGTGCCGCGGTTCAATAGGCTAATCCTCCGCCTTGCAGCGCTGGCACACCGGGTTCTAGTCCCGGTTGGGGCTCCGGATTCTGTCCCGGTTGCCCCTCTTCCAGGCCAGCTCTCTGCTATGGCCCAGGAGGGCAGTGGAGGGTGGCCCAAGTCCTTGGACCCTGCACCCCATGGGAGACCAGGGGAAGCTCCTGGCTTCGGATCAGCATAGTGCGCCAGCCGCAGTGGCCATTGGAGGGTGAACCAACGGTAAAGGTAAAGGAAGACCTTTCTCTCTGTCTCTCTCTCACTGTCCACTCTGCCTGTCAAAAAAAAAAGCCTATAAAGTCCCCCTCACGTTATTTTTTTAAATGTTTGTTTGTTTGAAAGACAGAGTTGCAGACACAGAGCGAGATCCTCCATCCAACGGTTCACTCCCCACATGGCCATAACAGCCAGAGCTGGGTGGACTCAAAGCCAGGAGCCAGGACCTTCTTCCAGGTCCCCTACATGGGTGCAGGGGCCCAAGTACTAGGGCCATCTTCCAGTGCTTTCCCAGGCACATTACCAGGAAGCTGAATTGGAAGTGGAGCAGCTGGGACCCAAACCAGTGCCATATGGGATGCCAGCGCCACACGCAGCGGCTTTACCCACTGTGCCACAGCGCCAGCCCCTACACTATCTTTAAATACAAGTACTTTGTCATTCTTGTCCCTGTGAATCCCACCCTGATTTTGCGGGATATCTGCTCATGTTTTTCCTTTGTTTTACCCTTAACACTGTCTACAGGACACCTATACATTCTGTAAAAGGCTGGATTGAAATTAATGATGGGGCCAGTGCTGTGGCATAGCCGGTAAAGCTGCTGCCTGCAGTTCTGGCATTCCATATGGGTGCCAATTCAAGACCCAGCTGTTCCATTTCTGATCCAGCTCTCTGTTATGGCCTTGGAAAGCAGTGAAAGATGGCCCAAGTCCTCAGGTCCCTGCACCCACGTGGGAGACCCAGAAGAATTTCCTGGCTCCTGGCTTCAGATTGATGCAGCTCCAGCTGTTGTGGCCATCTGTGGAGTGAACCAGCGGATGGAAGACCTCTGTATCTCTCTCCCTCTGCATCTGTAACTCTGAATTTCAAATAAGTAAATAAAATAAAAATAAATAAATAGAAAGAGGGGCCGGAGCTGTGGCACAGCAGGTTAACGCCCTGGCCTGAAGTGCCAGCATCCCATATGGGCACCAGTTCGAGACCCAGCTGCTCCACTTCTGATCCAGCTCTCTGCTATGGTCTGGGAAAGCAGTAGAAGATGACCCAAGTCCTTGGGCCCCTATACCCACGTGGGAGACCCGGAGGAAGCTCCTGGATCCTGGCTTTGGATTGGTGCAGCTCCGGCCATTGCAGCTGATTGGGGAGTGAACCAGTAGATGGAAGACACCCCCCCCCTTTCTCTCCCCTCTCTCTGTGTAACTCTTTCAAATAAATAAATAAATCTTAAGGAAGGAAGGGAGGGAGGGAGGGAGGGAGGGAGGGAGGGAGGAAGGAAGGAAGGAAGGAAGGAAGGAAGGAAGGAAGGAAGGAAGAAGAAGGAAGGAGAAAGAAAGAAAATGATCATTTGTGTTTCCAACCAAGTTGTCATGGAAATAAACATTCCATGAAAATCCAGCCAGTGATTCATAGATAAGATGAAAGAGAAGTATTCAAATCAATTTGAAATTGCAGGGATGGATCAGCACGGTGCTAGCTGGGGTAGACCCTGCTCAGTCCCCCTTTTTCCAAATGGTTAGTCTTAGGCTACCAGTCATCTCTCCAGGAAAAAAAAGATTTCTATCCTACTTCCAACAAGCGTGTATTTGCTGTAGATAATCCTCTCGAATGTCACACCCGAGATTGCCTTCTCCACCCAAGCAGCACTGCATGCAATGAGAATTCCGTGCCCACTGCCAGTGTCTTAATTCTGTCTGCCCCAATGATATAATCACTGCCAGAGATAAGACCTACACAGCTCCAGGAGAATTTGACTCTGCCTCCTACACTTGACAGACATTTTCACTGGCCAATCAAAGCTATTGAAACAAAGGCTCACTCTTTTTTTTTTTTTAGTTATTATGTATTTATTTTCATTTTTATTTGAAAGGTAGATATAGAAAGACAGAGGGAGAGATCTACTTGTTCACTCCCCAAATGTAAAGTCTCACTTTTTTTTTTGCTATTTTCACTGCTTATAATCTGGGAATGGATGAACAGGAGTGAATTTTCATTATTTTAAAATACTATGAGTGGTCCTAGGCAATGAAGAATTACACAAAATTGAAAGTACAGTTTGTTATAGGATGCTTCCTAAATAATTTCAATTTATGCAAGGTACCTCCCAAATAATACACTAGCAACAGAGTAAGAATGAAAGGCTCACTCTTAACAAGCCCTGGCCATGCCCCCTCTTACTTGCTGTCCCTGTTTGGTTCTCACAGCACTCTAATGTTTAGTTCAGCATTTTTATAGACTTCCAATGTGTGTTATTAGAAAATTCTTTTTTGTTGTTGTTTTTTAAAATATTTATTTATTTGTTTGAAGAGTTACAGAGAGGCAGAGAGAGAGGGAGGAAGTCTTCCATCCATTGGTTCACTCCCCCAGATGGCCACAATGGCCAGAGCTGCGCTGATCCAAACCCAGGAGCCAGGAGCTTCTTCCAGGTCTCCCACGCGGGTACAGGAGCCCAAGGACTTGGGCCATATTTCACTGCTTTCCCAGGCCATAGCAGAGAGCTGGATTGGAAGTGGAGCAGCCGGGACTAGAACCAGCACCCATGAGTGATGCCAGCACTGTAGGCGATGGCTTTACCCGCTATGCCACAGTGCTCTTATAAGACCACTATCCTAGGGCAGGCATTTGGTCTAGTGGTTAAGATCTAAGTTGGGGCACCTACATCCCATATCAGAGTGCCTAGGTTCAAGTTCTAACTCAGCTCCTGATTCCAGATCTTGGGAGGCAGCAGGTGAGGCTGCAGTGCGTCCCCACCACATGCATTGAGTTCTTGGCTTCTGGCCCAGCCATTGTGGACACTTGGGGAATGAATCAGTGGACTGTAGCTCTCTGTCTCTGTCTCCCTCTTTTTCTCTCTCTTGACATGTCTCTCAACTAAATATTTTTTAAAAGTCGTTATCTTTATTTAATTTTGAACTGCAAGTAAAAACAAAAAGTTATCCTGTCCCGCACTATGCCTTGGTGTAATTGATTTTAAAAAAAAAAATTTTTTTATAAAGTTAGGAATAGGAAAAAAAATATTGCTGTTAAAAGCTACAGAAAACTTTCTACTTAATGTTGAAATATTAAAAGTATTTCTTTTATAATCAAAACAAGAAAAGAATTCCAACTATCATTATTTTCACTTTGGTCTTATCCAGTGCAGTAAGACAAGCCTTAAGAGTAATTATAAAAATCAGGAAGAAAATCTTGCCAATCGGACAGGTCTCATCTCCCAGGAAAGAGAAAAAGAAAAAGAGTAGTAAAGGCAGAAGTGGAAGAGCAGGAAGAAGTTGTCTTCTCGACAACTGAGGCAAAAATAAGGAGAAAAAAGAGAAAGGGTCCTCCCAACAAGGTCATGTAGCACAATGCACACTGGTAAAGGCTCTCCACTAACAATTTTATGCATATGGTGCCTGTCACCCAGTAGTTAATCGATCTGTGTTTGTTGAGTGAATAAACATGTATAAGTGAAGACTCCTTATATATCCAAATGTTTTAGCAAATCAACAACTGGTTCAGAAGCCATATCTGGAACAATGTTTTCTCTCGAGAACCAGAAGTAATAAATTTTCATTTTCCCATTGCTTTTGAGCAAATGTTCAAAGCAGGAACTCTCACTGGGTGGTACTGAATGAATTTCTCTGAAAATTCATTAACTTTGTCAACTCATTGGATTATTTTTCTGTGCATACACATTCTTCCAAATTCTCTGTCAACTGAGGTCAAGTCCTTTTGCATTTGGCTTGTGAAGACAAATACAAGTACATGCCGGGAACTTAGAGTAAATGCCAGAAGGCAAATCAGCACCAGCACTGGCAGTCCCCAGAAGAACCAACTCCAGTTTGCCTTGTTTGTTTATCCAATGCCCTGTCACGGAGCCAGATCCCCTGCCTTTCTATGAATGTATACAGCAGGATGCAATGCTAGTGCCATGGCTCACTGAGGAAATAGCAAGGATCCAGCATGAAAAGTTGAGCTATCGTGACACCTACTGATGCATCCGTACACGGAGCTGTTTATTTGTAACTCATGTTCTGATCGTTTGCACCTGCTCGGAAGGGCTTTGATCAGTCTACAAGAAAAAGCTCTCTTCTCCACTTGCTGAACCTGTCGGACATTAAGTCCAGCCTCAACTACCGCTAATGTTGTTCTTTCCAGTCCGTTACAGAAACCAACTTTTTTTTTCTTTTTAATTGCTAGACTACAACAGTTTTAGGTTTACAGAAAAAGTGAGGGGATGAAGTAGAGTCACCCTATATTCTCTCTCTCCCTCACACAGTTTTCCTATTATTAGTGTGGTACGTTTTTACAATTGATGAATCAAAACGGACACATTTTTATCTATTAAAGCCCATAGTTGACCCCAGGGTTAACTCTTTGTTTGGTATTGTTCTGGGGGATTGGACACATGCATGTGAATCCATCATGTATCCTACAGAGTACTTCTACCACCCTAACATTCCTGGCACTTCCCTTCTTCATCTCTCCTGGCCTCCTCCTCCTCCTCCCCATGAAGGAACCCCTAGATTTGTTTTGTTTTGTTTACTGTCTCCATAGGTTGCCTTTTCCAGAACACCACATAGCTGGAACGACACAGTATGCAGAATGTCAATGATTTCTTTCATTTAGCTATATGCATATCAGTTTCCTCCAGGTATTTCCTTTGCTTAATAGCCCACTTCTTTTCTATTGCTGAATAATATTTCATTGTCTGGCTATAACACAAAATGTTTATCCAGTCACTTGCATGGGACACTGGAGCTCACTTTCTGACTGATGTGAACAGCCCAAAGCGAGGAGTCCCTGGGAGTGGTTTTGTGTTTTCAGTAGGTAATTTTTTTAAAAAATTTATTTATTTATTTGAAGGTCAGAGTTACACAGAGAGAGAAGAAGAAGAAGAGAGAGAGAGAGAGAGAGAGAGGTCTTCCATCCACTGGTTCACTCCCCAGATGGCTGCAACAGCCGGAGATGAGCCAATCCAAAGCCAGGAGCCAGGAGCTTCTTCTAGGTCTCTCATGAGGGTGCTGGGGCCCAAAGACTTGGGCCATCTTTCACTGCTTTCCCAGGCCATAGCAAAGAGCTGGATCGGAAGTGGAGCAGCCGTGACTTTAACTGGTGCCTATATGGGATGCCAGCACCGCAAGTGGCGGCTTTACCTGTTATGCCACAGCACCAGCCCCTTCAGTAGGTATTCTAAGGCTTTTTAATATGTTTATGAGATGTGGGTGGTGGGAGACATCCTGCTGTGGGGTATGGAGGGATCCAGGGGTCTCTAGATAGATTTATTCCAAGTTCTTGTCTCAGTCCAAGAAATGAATTCAAACCAGAGACTTAGGTAAGGGGCAAGTAAGGGAGCAGAATTTATTGAAAGAGATGGATGGAGATAGCACACATTCAAGTGAGCACAGGCAGCCTGCCTCCATGAGTGCTAGTGCTGCTCCTGCCACTGCTGCTACACCCACCCAAGCTCAGGCTGCTCCTCTGAGGGGTAGGGGGTGGTGTCTTAATTGAACATACAAATGGAGCAGAGTTTTGGTGGGGCTTCAGTGTGCATGGTGATCTCTGGAAGGTTTCATAGCATTGTCACATGGCACTCAGCACACTTGTGGTCATGATAGCACCACTATAGATTGCCCAGGGCTCTCCATCCCTCTCCTACCACTGGTGATAGGGTCCATGTTGCCCAAGTGATATGGCCTGGGAAAGCAGTAGAAGATGGCACAAGTCCTTGGGTCCCTGCACTAACATGGAATACCCAGAAGAAGTTCCTAGCACCTGGCTTCAGCTTGTCCCAGCCCTGGTCATTGCAGCCATTTTGGTAGTGAACCAGCAGATGGAAGACTCTCTCCCTCTCTGTGTCTCCCTCTCTCTCTCTGTAACTCTGCCTTTGGAAGGAAGGAAAGAAGGAAGGAAGGAAAGAAGGAAGGAAGGAAGGAAAGTAAAAAAGGAAAGAAGGAAGGAAGGAAAGAAGGAAGGAAAGAAGGGAGGAAGGAAGGGAGGAAGCAAGGAAGGAAGCAAGGAAGGAAGGAAGGAAGGTTGGTTTTACCAGTATGGGAACACTCTCCTGAGACAAAGAATTTAGAACCCTGGGAAGGATCCAGGAAATGGCAGCAATATGCTAAGATGGATTTCTGGAGGATGGGATACAATAATAGCCTTCACTCAGTGAATTTGAAAAACCAGACTTTCTGTTGTAGATGGAGGAAGTAGGGATCAAAAGACTCACAGAGGTAGCATTCCCAAAGTTAGACTAGTAAAACAGGAAAAACCTACTCACCGACAGCTTTCTGGGAAGGCCTAGAGGATACCCAATTACCAGAATAATTGGTAATAAAGAATACACTGGCATGGGAGTGCCAGCAGTGTTAGGAAGGTCGGTGCTGGCTGTCCTCTGGAGGCTAGGAGGCTAGGACTGATGGTGAGAGTTGCTGTTATACGAAGAGACTCTCTGATAGCAATGGGAGGTGTCAGATCCCAAAAACTGGGGGGGGGGGGGACCCTGGATATACCTGACCATCAAAAGCAACACACCTACTAATATCACAAGGCTGGAACAGCAACTGAGGGACTTGACCCACAGAGGGTTGTGAAGATGGTTAATAGGCCACAGGGTCCCACAGTGTGGTGTGAATAGGCAGGGAGGTAGTTAGGTCTAGGTGAGCTGGAAATCTTGCCAGCCTTGCAGTGGGTTCTTATCTCTTCACCCGTCAATATAAAATGGCCACCTTTTGCACTAGAGGATCCATAATATTAAGACTCCGTGTAAATGTGTGGCAGACCCCAATGGGAGAAACACAATGTCAAACCCTGGGGCTGTGAAGCAAGGCCATGCCACCTGAAATGAAGACCATACCCCGTATGGAAAGCAGATCCTGGTATGCTACTGGACTTAATTAACAGATCATTTGTCCATAGGACATCAAATGACCAAGTGGCCAGTCCTGTTCATCCTTCAGTGGACTCTACCTTAAAGCCAGGCAGGTCCGGCAACAACCCATTGTCAAATGGAAATGGTAGCAGGCATAAGCAAGTGTAAGGGATATACCTAAGTTGTGCTGCCCACCACTGTTGTAGCACTGTTGTACTACACTGTTGTAGTAGAAGTATCCTGCTTCTTTTTCAGCTCACCTATGGCCATGAGAGAAGTCCTTTAAGACCAGTTGAGGAGGGGGCTAAGCTTGATCTATGTATGTGCTAGCTCAGTATGTCAGCATAAGCCAATAATGGACCGCTGCTAGGGCAAACCCCACATGAGGGTGGTCCCAAGATAACGATGAGGACGAATCCTCCCAGTGAGCAGAGCTCTGGACAGTGCGCCTGGTCATCTACTTTATGTGACGATAGCAGTGATCTGAGCTGAAAATACACATGAATTCAGGAGTATTAGGCAAAAGGCTCAGATTGGTTGCAGGGCTATAGTTCCTTCCACCAACGTTTTTCTTCTAAGTTCCCCAGAAAATGAGACAAACCAGAATGCTGGAGAAGGCATGCCTGAATGTGGTGGCAAGTGGATCTGAGCAACACAAAGAGTGGACCAGGCTGCTCCACCCAGCGCGTCTCTTGCAGTCTAACCCACCCGTGCCCAAACTGCTAGGAACATCAGTTGCTCATGGTCCCTAGCTGAGTCCCTTACAAAATGTCCTCTTGGCTACAGGGATTTCTTTGGCCAAGACTACATCCCCCTTCCCACAGGACAGTCCAACACCAAAAACTAATGGATGGAAGACAACAAAGTCCTAATCACTTGTTATCATTTGGGGCAACTCTGAAGAGCTATCCCAACTCCAGAGATCCTTGTGTGATCAGCAGAGGCCTCAGGTGCAACTGCACTGCAGGTCTGCCTTCCTCATTTTCTTGCACGTGTAGATTAGCCTTCTACATACCGCTCTTTTTTTTTTTTTTTTTTTTTTTATTTATTTGACAGTCAGAGTTAGAGAGAGAGAAAAAAAAAGAGAGAGGTCTTCCATCCACTGGTTCACTCCCCAAATGACTGCAACAGCCAGAGCTGCGCTGATTCAAAGCCAGGAACTAGGAGCTTCTTCCAGAAATAGTCTGACTCAGAGTGGTAGGTAGGGGCCAGTGCTGTGGTGCAGTGGATTAATGCCCTGGCCTGAAGTGCCTGCAGCCCATATGGGCGCCGGTTCTTGTCCCGGCTGCTCCACTTCTGATCCAGCTCTCTGCTGTGGCCTGGGAAAGCAGTAGAGGATGGCCCAAGTCCTTGGGCCCCTGCACCCACATGGGAGACCAGGAGGAAGCACCTGGCTCCTGGCTTCAGATCGGCGCAGCACGCCGGCCACAGCAGTCATTTGAGGGGTGAACCAACGGAAGGAAGATCTTTCTCTCTGTCTCTCTCTCACTGTCTAACTCTAACTGTCAAAAAAAAAAAAAAAAACCACAATGACTAGACTACATTGGGGAGAACAAAAATATACTTTATACACGCCACCTTGCTGAAGACAGAGACGTTAACATGTAATCAATGCTTTAAAATAAACTTAAATGAGAGATTTTTAATGTTTTCCATACTAAATCTTCAGCATCCACTGTACATTTGACAGTTACAGCACATTTAAGGGCAGCCACATTCCATGGACTCATTCACCACTTGTGGCCAGTGGCTGCCATGTTGCACAACATAATCATTGAGGATATGCCAAAAAGTAGAATTCCCAAGTCATAAGATGTGACATTTACATCACTTGGTAATGACCATTTTTTTCCAGTTGTTGTACCCATTCACACTTTTACCAGAAGCTTTTAAGAGTTTGTTTTATTCTGTACCATGTCAACAATGGGTATTTTCAGGCTGTTTGAATTTTGCCAGTCTTGTAAGTATGTATTGACAGTTTGTTTTACTTTAAATTTCCAAGGCTCTGGTTTCCCAAGAGATTGACCATCTTTTTGTATGTTTATTGGTTATTTGTGTTCCTCTTCTACACCACTATGTTTGTCTAATCTTTGATTCATTTGCCTGTTGGGTCATTCTTTTTTGCCCTGATCTGAAAGGTGTTTATTTGTTCTGGATACTATTCCTTTCACAGGTACAAACGCTTCAAATGCTTTCTCCCATTTTGTAATTTACATTTTCACCAACTTTAAGATGTTTCTGATAAGCAGAAGTTCTTCATTTCAGTGTAATCAAATGATTCATCTTTTCCTCATATGGACTGTGTTTCTTTTCAAAGCATTTCATACTCCAAGATTATAAGGATATTCCTCTGTATTTGCTTCTAATACCTTCCTGCAACTCTAGATTGAGTAATTATTTCTCAGAATATTGAAGCACTTATTCCTTGTCGTCTGGATACCATCTTTCTCTGGAAAAGTGAATTGTGGGTCGTGGAGTTTCTTTGGATTAATCCATTTTTACTCTCTGGTTACTTTTGAAGACCTTACCAGCTGGTCTTTGGTACTCTCTGTTTTCCCTGCTAATGAATGATTTGTTGACACTGATATAAATGCATTGGACTTTCTGACACCACAGGAAGCACATATGTTTCACTAATTCTGAAAATCCTCAGTCATTATTTCTTCAAAAGTTGCCTCTTCTACTGCCTCTCTTCTCCTGTAACTCTAATCAGTTGTATGCGGGCCTTTTCTCACTCTGTCCTCCTCACTCTCAGCCTTTTATCCAGCTACCCTTGTGTCCCTGTGCTGCGAATTCTGTAGGAGTTCTCCAGATCTTTCTTCCTGCTCATGGATTTATCATCTCTACCTAATTTTCTCTTCAAGCTATCATTTGAGTTTTATTGTAATTTTGCAATTTTTATACTTCTTTTCTAAAAAGTCTATTTGGTTACATTCAAATATGCTTGCTTATCTTTCATAATCACTTGTACCTTAACTTCTCAATTATCATTTTTTACTTTATTAAACATGCTTAATGTATACTTTGTATTTTATAACTGCCATATCTAAAAATTTTTCTGGCTTGATTTTGTGGGGGGTTGTTGTCTTTGTTGTTCCTGCTTTTGTCTCCTGTTCACTCTACTAGCTGGTGACTATCGGAATGAAAGCCCGTTCCTGAAGAAATGATTGATTCCAAGATGAGTACACACAAAGTAAAAGAAAAGACTAGAATATTTTGTTATATCAGAAAATAGGAAACTTCTCAAAATCAAATTGGAAAGATGACAAAAGGACAAAGGAACTAGAATCTGTAATTTTTAAGCAACCTAATGAATAATGAGAGTGATAGAATATAATCCATGAAAAGAAATCATCCATGAGTCCATACTGAGCTAGAAATGACAGAGAAAGATAATAGATAGATAGAGAGATAGACAGACAGACAGACACTTCCCTTACAGTAGAATTCTACAAATATAGAGATATAATTAGATCACCTCTTGGCAACCACAATATAAGAGTGATTGTTTCAAGGAGGAATGATAAATAGACCCTAAAACAAAGGAAACAGAATATTTAAAATGTAAAAACCATGAAAACATGAGAAAAGATTGTAGAATTATTATTTCTCAACTTAATCATGGAAATACATAACAAACCCACAGCTAGCATCACATTGAATGGGGAGAAGTTGGAAATATTTCCACTAAGATGTGGAACCAAACAAGGATACCCACGTTCACCATTCCTATTCAATATAATTCTACAAGTTTTAGCCAGAGCCACTAGACAAGAAAAAGAAATCAAAGGGATACAAATTGGAAAAGAGTAAGTCAAATTATCCCTGTTTGCCGAAGACATAATCCTACAAATAGGGGAACCAAAAGACTGAGAGACTGTTGTGAATTCATAAGAGAGTTTGGTAAAGCTGCAGGATAGAAAATCAACACACAAAAACCAATGGCCTTTGTATACACAAACATTGCTATGGCTGATAAAGAACATGTAAGACCAGTACCATTCACAATACCTTGGAATAAATTTAACCAAGGATGTGAAAAATCTCCAGAATGAAAATTATGAAACTTTAAAGAATGAAATAGAAGAAGACACACAAAAAATGGAACAATGTTCCATGTTCATGGATTGGAAGAATATCACCAAAATGTCCATACTACCCAAAGCAATTTACAGATTCAATTGTGACCCCAATCAGAATACCGAGGCCATTCTTCTCAGACCTATAAAAAATGATGCTAAAATTCATATGAAAACATAAGAGACTCCGAATAGCTAAAACAAGCTTAAGTAACAAAAACAAAGCCAGAGGCATCACAATACCAGAGTTCAAGACACACTACAGGGCAATTAAAATCAAAACAGCCTGATACTGGCATAAAAATAGGCACAGACCAATGAAACAGAATAGAAACCCCAGAAATTAATCCACATAGCTACATCCAGCTAATCTTTGACAAATAAGTTAAAATCAATCCCAGGAGCATGGATGGTCTCTTCAACAAATGGTGCTGGGAAAATTGGATCTATGCACTCCAAAGTATGAAACAAGACCCCTAAATTACACCAAATACAAAAATCAACTCACAATTGATCAAGGACCTCAATTTACATCCTGAAACCATCAAATTACTAGAGGAAAACACTGGGGAAACTGCAAGAGTCCAACAACCAAACAAGGATGGAAGAAATGAACAGGCTCTGAAACCAGAGGAAAATCACTTGGAAAACACTGCAGCTTTGGAAGGACTCACTAAGACTACTTCTTTGTATTTCATAAGGGCATTATTTAGTAAACAAAATCTGACCATATGGATGAATCATATTGGTTCTGACCTCAATGGTGTAGTGACTTTTAGACTTGGGTGTAGCTGTCTCTTGACAGTTACTGTAAATTACCATCTGTTATGCTATATATTCTTTTTTTAAAGATTTATTTATTTATTTGAAAGCCAGAGTTACACAGAGAGAGGAGAGGCAGAGAGAAAGAGAGAGAGAGAGGTCTTCCATCCGATAATTCACTCCCCAGATGGCCTCAAAAGCTGGAGCTGTGCCAATCCGAAGCCAGGAGCTTCTTCCAGGTCTCCCACGTGGGTGCAGAGGCCTAAGGACTTGGGCCATCCTCTACTGCTTTCCCAGGCTATAGCAGAGAGCTGGATCAGAAGTGGAGCAAAAAAGAAAAAAAAAGAGTGGAGCAGCTGGGTCTCAAACCGGCACCCATATGGGATGCCGGTGCTTCAGGCCAGGGCTTTAACCCGCTGCACCACAGCTCCAGCCTCTATGCTATATACTCTTATAACTGACTTAGTTGCTTGCCAATTTGCAGTTTGAGAACTGAAATGAAAACACCTGTGAAAAAAAATTACTTTACAAAGAGAAATAAGAGGCTGGCGCCGCGGCTCACTAGGCTAATCCTCCGCCTTGTGGCGCCGGCACACCGGGTTCTAGTCCCAGTCGGGGTACCGATCCTATCCCGGTTGCCCCTCTTCCAGGCCAGCTCTCTGCTGTGGCCAGGGAGTGCAGTGGAGGATGGCCCAAGTGCTTGGGCCCTGCACCCCATGGGAGACCAGGAGAAGCACCTGGCTCCTGCCATCGGATCAGCGCTGTGCGCGGGCCGCAGCACGCCGGCTGCGGCGGCCATTGGAGGGTGAACCAATGGCAAAAGGAAAACCTTTCTCTCTGTCTCTCTCTCTCACTGTCCACTCTGCCTGTCAAAAAATTTTAAAAAATAAAATAAAGAGAAATAAGAATGTAAAAGCCAGAGAAGAACATTTGGCCTGGTGGTTAAGATGCTGGGTTGGGTTGGGTTTGAGTGCATGGATTTGAGTCCCAACTCTGCTCCTGATTCCAGCCTCCTGTAAAGAAGCAGCAGTGATGGCTCCAGTTGTTGGTTCCCTGCCACACACATGGAACACCTGGACTGAATGTCTGTCCAGGCTTTGGTTTGGTCCAGCCCCAGCTGTTGTGGGCAGTTTGGGAAGTGAGTCAGTAGATGTCACATAGCGTTTCTCTCTCTCCCTCTCTCTCTCTCTCTCTCAAATAAATACTAAAAAGCTTGTGGAAAATAAAATTAAAGGATAGTTTAAAGCAAATTAATGTAAAAGTCAGAATTGTCCTTCCTGAGGTGAAAAGTGAACTTTGGCTTCAAAGAGATACAATGTGTTAATCACACTCTTTATCATGATTGCTTATTTCTTGAAATAGTATGATTTCTGGCAATTTTTTAAGATGTTCTTGAGGGCCGGCGCTGTGGCTTAGTAGGCTAAGCCTCCACTTCCAGTGCCAGCATCCCATATGGGCATTGGTTTGTGTCCTGGCTGCTCCTCTTCCAATCCAGCTCTCTTCTATGGCCTGGGAAAGCAGTGAAAGATGGCCCAAGTCCTTGGCCCCTGCACCCACATGGAAGACCTGGAAGAAGCTCCTGGCTTTGGATGGGCCCAGCTCCGGCTGATACAGACATTTGGGGAGTGAACCAGAGGATAGATGACACATTCTCTCTCCCTCTCTCTTTCTCTCTCTCTCTAACTCTGCCTTTCAAATAAATAAATAAAATCTTTTTTTAAAAAAGATATTCTTCATTTTGGCCACCCTAAAACTGGAAAATTTTGTTTTGAGCCAGGAGCTTCTTCCCGTCTCCCATGTGTGTGCAGGAGGAGCCCAGGGAAACCCATCTTCCACTGCTTTCCCAGGTGCACTAATAGGGAGCTGGATTGAACTGGCATCTATATGGGATGCCAGCATCACAGGTAGTGGCTTAACCCGCTACGCCACAGCACTAGCCCCCGCCACAAACTTTTTTATTTATTTATTTATTTGAAAGACAGGGTACAGAGAGAGGTGGTGCCAGAGGGAGAGAGAGAGGTCTTCCATCCGCTGACTCACTCCCCAAAATGGCTGCAACAGCCAGAGCTGAGCTGAAGCCAGGAGCTTCTTCCGGGTCTCCCACATGGGTGCAGGGGCCCAAGGACTTGGGGCCATCTTCTATTGCTTTCCCAGGCCATAAGCTGGATCAGAAGTGGAGCAGCAGGGACTCGAACCAGCGCCCATATGGAATGCAGGCACTGAAGGCCAGGGTATTAACCCGCTGCGCCACAGCGCCGGCCACGCCACAAACTTTTTGGAGAAAGTACCCTTCTCTGGAGAGGGGTAAGGATAAATAAAGAAACTGTGATACAATGTTAACCCCATTCACATGTGAGAATCTAGGAATATTCCAGGATTCTTCATACCACTTTTCTATTTGGAATATTGCACTCCAAAATAAAATGTATTCCAAAAGAAAATGAAAGCTGATGTGGATCAAGTCCAGAACACATATTGGGATCAGCAGCTTGGTTTGTCCTGGCCTCCAATCTCACTCATCTGGGGTGAAATTGTGCAGAGGATGGGGGTTAAGGACAGCCCCAATTTAAATGGGTTCCAATCAATGGAAGTACGAAACAAGGCTGTGACCAAGTGAGTCGGGAGGTGAGGAGCAACAGGCACTGACGCCGTGCAGGCAGTTGCACCCACAACACCTGGGGCTCTTCAGCATCAACAAGCCCACGGCTATGCTATCCACAAGCAGTAGATGAACAGAAGCTCTTAGAGCCTGAGCACGCCTAGCAGCCCAAGCCACCCAGCTTCTCATTCTAACTGCAGAGCTGGGAGATAAAAGAACAAATAAATTAGCTACAACTTAATAGGAACTCATGACTTACTGAGACTCAGTAAAACTCTACTAATACGTATCTGTAGGAATCCTCTAGAGCTGGGCTCTCCAAGGCGGCAGTAACTGACCATGTGCGTCTTTCCTAATTTAAATTATACAAAATTAAAAATGCAGTTGCTCAGTCAGCCCAGCTGCACATCAAGTGCTCAGGAGCCGTGTGTGGCTGGCGCTTACTGACTATTGTACTGCACAGCCTAGAGTACTTGGATCTGAGCAGAAATTTCTGGACATTCTGTAATTCTGCAGAAAACATCAGACATCACCGATCTAGAAGCTGAAGTACTTGTCAGTGATGAAAATAGCTGCAATTTGTTAATGTCATAGTCTTTGACTCATGGAAAATAGCAGGCAAAGCATGAGAAAGAGTCTTCACTAAAACCCAAACATTCCACTTCCTGTTGTGTTCACTACAGGGAGAGTTCCTAGTGCCAATGGGAGAGGCTCGTGGAGAAGAAAGAACCTGGAGATTGTTGCAAAGGTTGTCAGGAAGACCCTGCTATCCCTGTGTCCTCTCACTTTTAACTTCATGGTTGATCCACATTTTCTATCCCCCTCCACCCCATCTTTGCACTGTGGAAAATATTGTTCATTTTTCAATCATTATACAGAATGGTTTGGCAAGAATAGGGCTTGACCAAGACAAATTTCCAATAATACAGTCTGTAATATTATCCAAGGAAGTGAAGAAACGGACCCAAACATCCAAATTAGAAACCAACGAGTTAGAGCTTTGAGTCTCTAACTGGGAGAGAAGGGTGAGATGCCAACCTTCCACAGCCTAGGATCACTTCATGTCAGAGCTACAAAGACTGATTGCTCAGCCCTAACTAAAGGTAGCAGTGTCTGCAATCTCCAATAGATGGCTTAGATATACTTAAGTAGAATCCAGGGAAGAACTGCACAGTTGGATACCATTGTAAAGCATGCAAATAATACCACAGATTGCTTTTAATATATGGTAGTATATTTAGTAAAAACATAAACTTTTGTGTGATAATGATAAACACCAGCAACAAATACTGTTGATCTCTGGAAAAGGAGGGAGAAGGAAAACATCAGGAAGGGAGACACAGAGAGCTTCAACGGTGCGTGGCAGTATTTCATTTTCATTTTTAAAAAAACATCTGATGCAGGGATGCCTTCATGTTAGAGCCTTACAGAGCCATGGTGGGTACAGGGTATCAGTTACATTATTTGAAATTCTACTTCTCTCACTTAGTATTTATGTATCTTGCACTTCTCTATTTGCAAACAAGACTAATATGTTTTTGTTTTCTTTATTTCTCTTCATATTATTTGTTGAACTCTTCTACTTAATTAGGGTTAATTATATGATCATTAAGTATACTGATAGATCATTGTAAAAATTAAGAGTGGGAATCTGGCCAGCGTCGTGGCTCACTAGGCTAATCCTCCGCCTGCGGCGCTGGCACCCCGGGTTCTAGTCCCGGTTGGGGCGCCGGATTCTGTCCCAGTTGCCCCTCTTCCAGTCCAGCTCTCTGCTGTGGCTAGGGAGTGCAACGGAGGGTGGCCCAAGTGCTTGGGCCCTGCACCTGCATGGGAGACCAGGAGAAGTACCTGGCTCCTGCCTTCGGATCAGCGCCAGCCGCAGCGGCCATTGAGGGGTGTAGCAACGGAAAAGGAAGACCTTTCTCTCTGTCTCTCTCTCTCTCACTGTCCACTCTGCCTGTCAAAAAAAAAAAAAAAAAGAGTAGGAATCTGAGAGTGAGTGAGGGGGAGGGAGGGTTGGAGCATGGGCAGGAGGGAGGGAGAGGAGAGGAAGTGCCATTAAGTTCCTAACTCGGTATATATGAAATATATAAAACTTGTATAACTCAAATTTTAAAATGTGAATAAAAAAATAAAGCCAGAGGGAAAAAAAAAAAGACTAATATGATGTCTGTTGACTGTGTTACAATGAGAAGGTCAGGTTAGGTGTGCCACACAGAGAAGCCACTCAGAAACCAACGAAGATGCCCCCACAGAACCAGCCCACCAGTAGGAGGCCTCAGGAGTGACCGGGGCACCAGAATACGTGGTGGTGAAGACCAGCCAACCGGATATGTGGAGTGTAGTCATCACCCTCTGCGCTCAAATGTGAGGCCGGAGGTGGCCCACTTTCCTTTGGCCTAGAACCGGCTAGAGGAATGAAGCTGGGTCCTGATGTTCCAGTTTAAACAGATGGAAGGTTTGGATTTGTAAGCCTCCCTGCTTTCTTTGGCTGGCCAGGCTGTTTCCACATCTGTCTACAGGTCAAGGGAAGCAAAATATGTGGACGTAAACATTAGTAGTGGTTCCTGCACATCAGCACTTCAGGAACTCAGATTCAAGCCTGCAGATTATCTGGGCTGACCACACAGGAACAGGCAGCCCGCCGGAGCAGACTGGAGACCAGAACTTGCTAACAGAGAGGGGCCGGTTTGGGATGCCTCCTGCCTTGCCTTCTCCGTCCTTCTCTGTAACCCTGAATGTCAAGCATCCTCTCTCCACTCCAACACTTCTCCCTGCCTCCCTTTGCCTCTATTCCTCCTGGAATCCTTACTTCTAAGAGTCCCTCTCTCCATAATTGCTTTACCACTGGCCTCCTCCTCCTGACTTGAGAGACCTGGCCCTTCCCTGCGGCCATCCCCTGTTACAGCACTGTGTGCCGTGTACCTCCGAGCGCGGACGCAGCACTGGAATCTTCCCAACCCCCACCACCCACACTCTCCACCTCCTCGAAGACATCATCAACAGACTTTTCAGACACATCCCTCACAAAGTCTGTTGCTTCCCAGGGCTCTGAGCTTGGCTCCCACTTCATACCACATATTGTCTTCAAATCCACCCCCATGATTTCAATTTTCCTTACGAGCCAGTGAATCCCAAGTCTGTACTTCCAACACAGATGTCTCCCCAACATTTCAGACTTATCTTTCCAACCGGTTCCGGGCAAAACAACTGGATATTGTGCAGTCACCTCAAGTGTACAGTATTCAACACTGCCTCATTCTCACGCCCCCCTCCTCCAAGAATACTCATCTTACATTTTCTTTTTTTTTATTAAAAACTTTTATTTAATGAATATAAATTTCCAAAGTACAGCTTATGAATTACATTTGCTTCCCCCCTCCCATAACTTCCCTCCCACCCGCAACCCTCCCCTTTCCCGCTCCCTCTCCCCTTCCATTTTCAAACACAGAACACAGAGGCACGTGTTTGCTGCAGCAGTCAAGACACCTGTGTCCCACATCAGAGCCTGCATTTGAGCTCCAGCTCTGCTCAAACTCCAGCTTTCTGCTAATGCACGCTCTGGACAAGAGAACGCGATAGCTCAAGTCCTGGGGTCCCTGCTATCCACATGGGAGACTCAGTTGCAGTTCTGGGTGCCCGGCTTCAGCCAGACCCGGAAGAAGCTCCTGGCTCCTGGCTTCAGATTGGCGCAGCTCCAGCCATTGCGGCCAACTGGGGAGTGAACCAGCAGATGGAAGACCTCTCTCTCTCTCTCTCTCTCTCTCTCTCTGCCTCTCTTCTCTCTGTGTAACTCTTTCAAATAAATAAATAAATCTTCTAAAAAAATTGATAAACTGGGGCCAGCCCTGTAGCACAGTGGGTAAAGCCACCATCTGCAGTGCTAGCACCTCATATGGGTGCCAGTTCAAGATCCAGCTGCTCCACTTCCGATCCAGCTCTCTACTATGGCCTGGGAAAGCAGTAGAAGATGGCCTAAGTGCTTGGGCCCCTGAATCCACATGGGAGACCTGGAAGAAGCTCCTGGCTCCTGGCGTCAGATCAGTCCAGCTCCGGCCACTGCAGTCCTTTGGGGAGGGAACCAGAGAGCGGAAGATCTCTCTGTCTCTCTCTGCCTCTGGCTATGCCTCTATCTCTCTATAACTCTGCCTTTGAAGTACATAAATCTTTTAAAAACTAGATAAACTTTTTTTTAAATGGATTCATGGCAGATTGTTGCCTGAATTATTTTTTAAGATTTATTTATTTATTTAAAAGTCAGGAGTTACACAAAGAGAGAAGGAGAAGCAGAGAGAGAGAGGTCTTCCATTCGCTGGTTCACTCGCCAGATGGCCGCAATGGCTGGAGCTGTACCAATCTGAAGCCAGGAGCCAGGAACTTCTTTCAGGTCTCTCACACAGGTGCAGGGGCCCAAGGACTTGGGCTATCTTCCACTGCTTTCCCAGGCCATAGCAGAGAGCTGGATCGGAAGTGGAGCAGCCAGGACTTGAACCAGAGCCCCTATGGGATGCTGGCACTGCAGGCGGCAGCTTTACCTACTATGCTACAGTGCCGGCTCCCTGACTGATTTAAAAGTGAGGAGCCGGGGCTCCAAAAACATGAATTGCTTAACTAGATCTTCTCAATGCTTCTCCAATCTTATACATAATAACAACGCCGCAGAAAGAAGGAATGGTGGGGCTTAAAAATGCATTGAACTATCAGTGAACCCAAGATCTTTCCACTATACCCATTGGAACTAGCAGAGAGATTCTAATTGAAAATAGCACACTGTCTTACAAGACTCCATAAAAATGTCAGTAAAAAAATACATGAAAGTTCATCACCAAAGCAAAGCGGGAGTAGCCATCCATGGAGAATACATTTCAATAAACTCCTGAAAAATAGAATACATAAGATCCTGCCAAGGGATAAAACAAAGTGGACGATGCTGCAGCCAACAGGACACAAGGAGCAGGTTGCAGCTAATGCAGGAGACCTGAGCCCTGAACATCCCCAGAGAGGCTCCTATTCAGAAAGGTCCAGTGTTAGGGAGAGCTGAAAACAAGGAGATTAGCTGAAAGTCTGTACGTAGAGTAGTTGTCCCCAATTCACCTCCTCCCTCCACCGTGTGCAGAAGAACCAGCAACGCCCTCCTTACACCACAAAGCAGACAGAGAAACCGGGGAAATCTGGAGCAGCCAGTGTAAAGCAGTTGGAGTACCTTGGGAAGGTTCCGCTGCCTGCCCCCTCCCCTTAAAGCAAAGCCTACCAGTTGACAGGCTCTGCTGCTCCACACAGACCTCATTCTCACCTCAATCTACTGCATCAACCTTAAAGGACCAAACAGCAAAAGACTCACTAGACATCAAAGAGAAGTTTACACTGTAAAAGGAAAGAACCAATGTGAACAAGAAATGAGTAATTCATAAATCAAGACAGACCTCTAAATTAAAGAAAGTGATGACAGGGGCTGGTGTGTGACATAGCGGTTAAGTGTCTGCCTGTGATGCCAGCATCCTATATGGGCACTGGTTCAAAACCCAGCTGTTCCACATTGACAGCTCCCTGTCAATGTGCCTGGGAAAGCAGCGGAAGATGGCCCAGATCCTTGGGCCCCTGCACCCATGTGGGAGACCCAGAGGAAGTTCTAGGCCCCTGGCTTCAACCTGGCCCAGGCCGGTTGGGGGAGTGACCAGCAAATGGAGGATTGATCTCTCTCTCTCTCTCTCTCATCTCTGTCTCTATCTCTATCTCTTGCCTCTCTACTATCTCTATCTCTTGCCTCTCTATATAACTCTGCCTTTCAAATAAATAAAAAATAAATCTAGGGGCCAGCACTGTGGCACAGTGGGTTAAAGCGCCCGCATCCATTATGGGTGCTGCTTTGAGTCCCATCTGCTCCTCTTCAGATCCAGCTCTCTGCTATGGCCTGGGAAAGCAGTAGAAAATGGCCTAGGTGCTTGGGCCCCTGTACTCACATGGCAGACCCGGAAGAAGCTCCTGGCTCCTGGCTTCAGATCAGCTCAGCTCAAGTCGTCGCGGGCATTTGGGGAGTGTACCAGTGGATGGAAGACCCCGCCCCCGCCTCTCTCTGTAACTCTGCCTCTCAAATAAATAAAATAGACCTTAAAGAAAATCCAAAAAAGAAGAGAGTAAATACAATATCACACAAAATAATGAGATTATAAATTTAAAAATCAAAGAAGAAAGAAAAAATCATCAGAATGATTGGAAAATAACTCCTTGGGGCTGGCTCTGTAGCATAGCTGGTAAAACCACCACCTGCAGTGCCAGCATCCTATAAAGGCACAGGTTTGAGTCCTGGCAGTTCCACTTCCAATCCGGCTCTCTATTATGGCCTGGGAAAGCAGTAGAAGATGGTACAAGCCTTTGGCCCCTGCACTCACATGGGAGACCTAGAAGAAGCTCCTGGCTTCAGATTGGCCCAGCTCCAACCATTGTGGCCATTTGGGGAGTGAACCAGTGGATAGAAGACCTCTCTCTCTCTCTCTCTCTCTCTCTCTCTGGCTCTCTGAAACTCTGCCTTTCAAATAAATTAATGAATTTAAAAAAAACTTCTCTCCTAGCAAGGAGAATTTTTTAAAAGGAGAAATATTAAATGAAAGAAAAATAATAAGGAGCACAGAAGATCATTCCAGAAAGTTTATCATCTGTGCTCTAGAAGTCTCAAGAAAGAAACAAGAGAGACTATAGAAAACAGTTTAAAAAAATACTCAAAATCCCCAAGTTGAAAAACATGTCTTTAGATTGAACAATCAACCAAGTGCACTCCATAAAAGAATAGCTATAGATGAGAGAGACAGAGAGATGACAAACAGATATAATTAGCCAGAGAATAGAAAGATGATAGATCATAAAGATAGATGTAAATGATAGAGTGATATAGGTGATAGAAACAGATAGGTAGACAGACACATTGTAAAATGTCAAGGCCCCCAAAGGATAAAGATAAAATGCTAAGGAAAAACAAAAGGAAAAAGAAAGCTGTTTGCATGGGAATAAAAACCAGATTGATATCATGTCTCTCAGCAAAATATTGGATTCTAGAAAACTGTGGGAAAAACGTTTAAAATTTCTGAGAAAAAAATTACTTTCTCTTTTTTTAAAGATTTATTTTTTTACTTGAAAGATAGAGTTACAGAAAGAGGTAGAGCTAGAGAAAAAGAGAGAGGTCTTCTATCCACTGGCTCACTCCCCAGATGACCACAAAGACCAGAGCTGAGCTGATCCAAAGCCAGGAACCAGGAGCATCTTCCAGGTCTCCCACATGAGTGCAAGGACTCAAAAACTTAGAACATCTTCTACTGCTTTCCCAAGCCGTAGCAGAGAGCTGGATCAGAAGTGGAGCAGCCAGGACTCAAACTGGAGCCCATACGGGATGCCAGCGCTGCAGGCCTGGGCTTTAACCTGCTATGCCACAATACCGTCTGCAAAAATTACTTTCAACATATGATTCTATACCCTGCCAAACTATCAACCAAGTGTAAAATTAGGACAAAGATACTTTCAGACCTGAAAGAAATGAAAAAATGTGCCGTCTTTGAATGAAGTACTTGAGGATATCCTCCAACAAAAGAGAAAGAAAGAAAGAAAGAAAGAAAGAAAGAAAGAAAGAAAGAAAGAAAGAAAGAAAGAAAGAAAATTCACAAGATCAAGGAAACAACAGATCCAACCCAGGACTTTAAGTTTCAGGATGAAAGATGTCAGCACAGAGAGAATCAGTCCAAAATTGGAGCAAAAAAAAAATAGAAGCCTGTAGAGAAGAAAAATCAAGGAAAAAGGTGAATCCTATGGATTTTATAATTTCTCTTGTTTACAAAAGAACCTGTTTGTAATTCAGATATAAACTATATGAAAAGAGAAAAAAAAAAGCAGTTTAAAATGCCAGGAAAAAATAAAAGCTGAAAAAGAAATGAAAAATAATCAGAACAAACTCTTGGAAATGCAATGAAAATATTTGCATATTTGTAATATAAAAACTTTTTCTGAAGGTTTAGCACTACTTATCATTAGACAATGCTACCCATGTAATTTACCCTTCCTTCCTTCCTTCCTTCTTTCCTTCCTTCCTTCCTTCCTTCTCATTTGACAGGCAAAGTTATGGAGTGGGTGGGGACACGGAGAGATCTTCCATCTGCTGATTCACTCCCCACATGGCTACAACGGCAGGGGCTGGGCTGAGCCAGGCTGAAACCAGGAGCCCAGAAGTCCATCCAGGCATTCCACATGGGTGGCCGACCTGAACCAAGGAATGACAGTGTTCTCACTTTCTTTCTCTCTCTCCTTCATTCTCCTGCTTATGTGTATATCTCTGTGTGAATAAATAAATAAAATTTTAAAACTCAATAAATAGTAAATACTAATATTAATAGTGATATGGAAGGAAACATCACATTAATTGAAAATGAACATCTCTGGAAATTGAGAAAGTGGTAGAAGCTGGGAGGTGGGGCAGGAGACTGGCATTTTTCCACTTATTACCGTCTCCTTTTATAAGTACTTTATTGAAATGTAATTTATATACTGCTCTGTTCATTAATTGAATGTGTGCAAGTCAATGGGTTTTAGTATATTGAGAAGGGTGTGCAACCATCCCCATTATTACCATCTAACTTTAGAACATTTTTATCATCTCAAAAAGAATGATGATGCAGCTGTCTTAACAGCAAGACTTGCACAACTCTCATTTGTAAGACCATAAAAAAACTAAATTGAAAGAACAAAAAGGAGAGAGGCAGAGGGAAGGAAGGAAGGAGGAAATGAAGGGAGAGGAGGGGGGAATGGGAGGAGAGGAGAGGGTAGTGCAGGGGAGGGGAGAGGGAGAGGAGGGGAGAGAGGAGGGGAGAGGGGAGTGCAGGGGAGGGGAGGGGAGAGGAGAGGAGAAAAATAGAAAAGAACAGAACTGAGTAGTTCCTTGGGGTTGCTGGCAGTGGACTGAAAGATGGGAACTTTTCATTGTCAGCCTTTCTGCAAAACTTTCTCCTTTTTTTAATCACGTATTTGTATTGTTTTGATTTTAGAATTTTCCTTAGAAGTTACAACAATTCCTGAAGCATGACCTTAATGAAAATCAGGGGATTACATTTCTGGCCACATGCACAAAGGCCCTCTGCAGTCTGACGCGCCTCGTGGATTTGGGGAATTGTCGTCACTCAGGCATCGCAGCAGAACTGGGTAAGAAGGGGAAGCACGAGGTGAGCAGCCTGGAGACTGCACCGTGTCAAGGTGACACCTGCTAGCGGCGCAGCTGCCACCTGGAAGCCAGAGCTACCCCTACAACCAAAGCACTTCTTGGGCAGTCCCCGGGTGCAGGGGCCCGTGAATCAGTCTATGGTGTGGGGACGGCAGAGACTGCCCCTCAGGACACACAAGCATGTGCAAGTCCTGGCCATGGACCAAGGCAGAAAGGTAAGTGCCTATGACCCAGGTAGGAAGAGAAACGCGGCCCCCATCATCTCAGCCAGAGCCGGGGCTCCCCAGCCAGCAGTTTCCCCTCCTCTTGGGACTAGGCCTTCTTCAGCTTTTCATCTTCTTTTACTTTTCTGGAAGAAATGGCCCAAGCTGCCTTTTTCAGCCAGGGAAGGGCATTTGCCACGTCCGTGCTGTTTTTGCCTCTGCCTGAAACTCTGGTTCTCATCTGGCTGCAGAGAGAAGAGGCTGATACTCAGCCAACAAAATGTCTCTGGGAAGAGAGGAATGGAAAATGTGAGGAAATTTCCTTCCAGAATCCCAAGGAATCCTCCCTCAACATAACCAGTGAGAATGAGCTGCACAAGGAACCACACTGGGAAAAGGAAAAGAAAAACAGGGGCTCAATTCCTTCATTCCCAGTGGGCAGCCAATCTTATAGCAAGACCTCTCCTTGTAGACCCCAAAGATGTTGTCATATGGAGGGAGGGGCTGAAGAAGTGAGACCCCCTGGGGGTTCCTGACAGAGAGGCGGAACCAACCGCCCATGAAGAATCTGAAGGTTCTCAGGGCCGATATTGTGGAGTAGCAGGTAAAGCTACTGCTTGTGACATGGGCATCTCATATGGGCACCAGTTCGTGTCCCAGCTGCTCCACTTCTGATTCAACTCCCTGCTAAAGGCCTGGGAAAAGCAGAAGATGGCCAAAGTGTTTGGGCCCTTGCTACCCACATGGAAGACCCAGAAGTTCCTCCTGGCTTCTGGCTTCAACCTGGCCCAGCCCTGGCCATTGTAGCCATCTGGGAGTAAACCAGCAGATGGATGATCTGTCTCTGTGTGTCTGTCTCTACCTTTCTCTGCAACTATGACTTTCAAATAAATAATAAATCTTCAAAAACAAACAAAAAAAGACTGTTCTCAACCTCAGCCCTGCCCAAGCCTGCCCGGCCATCACTGTCTCTCACTTGTCCCTGTGTTAAACCCCAATCCCCAACCCAACCTGTCCCCAGAAGATCAGAGGGGTGGCCTTTAGGAACACAGAGGGTCGTCAACAGAGCTAACCTTCTATGCATTATTTCCTACACATCAGTGCTCAAAGCCTCTGCTTACAACAACGCTTGTCACCCCTATGACAGACCAGTTCTGTACATTCTTATGGAGTGAACTGTTTCCCAAACATTTACATGTTGATGTCCTAACCCCTAGTACCTCAGAACATGACCTGGTTGGGAAATAGGGTCATTGCAGATGTCACTAGCTAAAGTGATGTCATACTGCAGCGGGATGGGTGCTAATCCAACATGACTATTGTTTGTAAAAAGGGGACATTTGAACTCAAGAGACACACATACAGGGAGAAGGCCATGTGAAGCCTGGAGTTAAGCTGCCGTAAGACAACGCACTCCCAGAGACACAGAGAGAGCCAGGGATAGAGCCTTCTGCGGAATCTTCAGAGGCAGCAAGTCCCTGCATACACCTTGATCTTGAACTCCTTGCCTAGATAACGGAGTCCAAACATCGCTGTTGAAGAAGCCTCTCAGTGAGTGCTGTGCTATTGTGGCATCCATGGCACACACATGCTATTATGTTTCCATTTTGCGGATGGGAAAACCAAAACAAGACCTCAAAGTCACACAGAAAGTAGCTGATCTGAGAATCAGATCCAGTCAGAACCTCTCCTTTAACTCTCCCATGACTGGCTGCGACACTTAACTCCATAGGATTGTCATCAGGACCAGCTGAGATAATTCACGTGAAATCTTTAGGTCTCTTCCCAGAAAGTACTAAGTGCTCCACAAATTCAGTTATTGTTGTTCATTATAACTGCTTTATATCCAGAGATCTGCATATAATGCACACGACCAGTTCTTCAACCTAGTTATCTGTATGCCCATATTATAAATAAAGAAACAAAGACTCAGAGGGAGTGATATAGCTGGGATTTCAAAACCAGTTATGTCTTACTGAAAGCTACATACTAAATCAGCCCTGTTTTCTATTTATTAATCTCTGTCTTGCTCTGCTGCAGAAAAGAATTTCAATAAGCTTTCATCAGAAAAATTCCAGCCAAGTTCACTCAACAGGGTAAGGCAATTCTTTCAGTAGATTTGATGAGACAGGTGAGGCCGGCACCACCACTGAGATGAGAGGGGCCCACAGACCCTGAAGCTACTCAGGTCACTGCAGGCTCAAATACCAGTTAATATGGATTATCACAGAACCAGGCCTCATCAGAGGAACCCACCAGAGAATATAAACTAAAACCCCCCATGCCACTAAAATTAAACTACTAGAATTGAGTCACAGAGAAATCTCTGCATTAAACAGGATTTGTTGAAATTCTTGTGAAAGTTCTTACACAAGCCCCAAAGGCATATACAATAAGGAAAAGATTAATAAATTTGACTTAGTCAAAATTTTTACAATTCCTTTAAGCAGAGGAAAATGTAACAAAGAAAAAAAGTCTAGCTCAAAATATGCATTTGCAACGAGTATAACCAACGAAGAACTGGTATCCAGAAAACATTTTTTTAAGATTTATTTATTCCCATATGGTCTAGCGGTTAGGATTCCTGGTTTTCACCCAGGCAGCCCGAGTTCAACTCCCAATATGGGAACAAAGAGCTGACTTTTGCCGGCGCCGCGGCTCACTAGGTTAATCCTCTGCCTGCAGCACCAACACCCCGGGTTCTAGTCCCGATTGGGGCGTCAGATTCTGTCCTTGTTGCTCCTCTTCCAGTCCAGCTCTCTGCTGTGGCCCGGGAGTGCAGTGGAGGATGGCCCAAGTGCTTGGGCCCTGCACCCAAATGGGAGACCAGGAGGAAATGCCTGGCTCCTGGCTTCTGATTGGCAAAGCACACCGGCCACAGCAGCATCTGGGGGGTGAACCAATGGAAGGAAGACCTTTCTCTCTGTCTCTCTTGCACTGTCTAACTCTACCTGTCAAAAAAAGAAAAAAAAAGAGTTATTTATTTGTTTGAAAGGCAGAGTTACAGAGAGAGTGGGAGAGGCAGAGAGTGAGATCTTTTATCCACTAGTTATTCCTCAAATGGTCTCAATGGTCAGGACTGGGCAAGGCTGAAGCCAAAAGACTGGAATTCCATCTGGGTCTCCTATGTGGGTGTCATGGGCCCAAATACTTGGGCCATCTTCTGCTGCCTTTCCCAGGCACATTAGCAGGGAGCTAGATCAAAAGTGGAGCAGCCAGAACTTAAACTGGTGTCCATGTGGGATGCCGGCATTGCAGGCAACAGTTTAACTCACAATATCACAATGCTCGCTCCTAGAAAATATTTTTAAAGTTCCTACAACTCAGTAAAAACAAGACAAACAGCCTATCAGGGAAAGCTGGGCCCAGACATTGAAAGTTCCAGCAGAACTCTAAAATCATGGGGCTTGCATTTCCTGTTCTGTTACCCACGACGTATGGCTACCTTTCAACTGAGCAGTCTACTTCCAGGGGAACATATTGTAAAGAAGCCCTTAGGTATCCTCCAGGAGGTACAAAGCACAATGCTCTTGGCAGCACTACTTGTGACAATAAGAAATGGGACAGGAAGTTGGCTCAGCCATTAAGTTGCTGGTTGGGATCCCCACATCCCATACCAGAGTTCCTGGTTCAAGTGCCCACTCCTCTGCTTCTAACTAGTTGCTTGCTCACGTTCACCCTGGGAGACAGCAGGTGATATTCAAGTACTGGGGTTCTTGCCACCCACATGGGGGACCCAAACTGAATTCCTGGCTCTAGTTTCAGCCTAGTCAGCATTGGCTGTTGTGGGCATTTGAAGAGTGAACCAGATCTCTCTCTCTCGCTCGCTTGCTCACTTACTCTGTCTCTGCTTTTGAGTAAAATGAAAATAAATAAATAAAAATTTTTTTAAATGAAAAACTATCTGGATAGATAAACAAATGTTGGTATATTCATAAAAATGAACTATAAATGGGATCCAAAATGGCTGATAGTGAGAAGTTGCACTGAACTCAGCCACAGAAATATACTAAAAAAAAAAAAAAAAAAAAAAGGCAATGACCATATTCCCAGGGGACTGACAGAGAAATTTTCAGTGAACAGAGACTCTTTGGGGCAGTGAAGAGACAGGACAGACATGCCACCGCCACCAGCCATGCCGCCAGCCACCCCTGTATCTCCACTACCAGCTCCCAGATGGGAAACGCCATCTTGCTGAGAGAAAGTAGGAAGAGGGGCTGCAGCCCCCACCAGAACCAGCAGCTTTAACTGAAGTAAAATTCCACGGTCTCCACTAACTCTTTTTTTAAAAGATTTTTATTTGTTTACTTGAAAGTCAGAGTTACAGAGAGGCAGAGGCAGGGAGAGAGAGGAGTCTTCCAGCCACTGGTTCACTCCCCAATTGGCCACAACAGCCAGAGCTGTGCTGATCTGAAGCCAGGAGCCAGGAGCTTCTTCTGGGCCTCCCACAGGGGTACAGGGACCCAAGGCTTTCCCAGGCCACAGCAGAGAGCTGGATTGGAAGTGGAGCAACCGGGACTCGAACCAGCATCCGTATGGGATGCCGGCACTGCAGGCAGCTGCTTTACCCACTATACCACAGCACAGCTGCCCTCCCCCCCCGCCCACTGACTTCTAATCCAGCCTGGGAGCTGACAGAGGTCTGAGCGACTACTTTGCTCCAAAATCAGATGGCACACTGCCTCCCTCCCCTGCCCCAGGCTAAAGTGTCAGACTCAATTTGCTATGGTAGAGTCGTGGCTGGACTCCGTTCTGATTCAGGAAACAGCAAATGGTCCTGCTGCTGCCAGAGGCTGCTGGAGCCAGAGATGGGCAGTTTACAGGGAGGACAGCAGATCCCTCTGCACTCTGTGACTGTGGGAATTCTGGACATAGGCCCAGAGCTGGGAAAGTCGTGGGTTGTGACTGGGTTCCCATGCACCCACCCAGCCTGACTGTGGAGACTTGGAGCCCCCTGCACACTGGGGGTGGATCTCAGTGGGGTCAGGGGACACACTACTGCAAGCTGGTGCTCTGGATGATGTACACGCCTGGTGGGCAGTGGTGGTACTGCGGGCTCACTCTGGGCTGCAAATCATCTAGTTCACCCAGCACAGAGGAAGGCAGGGGCTTTGGGCCCCCAGTCAGCTCCACCATCCCCTGCCCTCTCTGACTGTTGCCAGAGGTGCTCCACCATGCTCATCCTCTGTGTCAGTCTAGATTCTTGTCTCACCCACAAGCGGTGGCCAGGGCTTCCTGCCACTCCCCTAGCACACATCCCTGGAGCTCAAGTGTAAGTCTTAAACTCACCACTGAGCCCCAAGGCACATCTCCAAAAATAAAGCCTTCAACCAAAAAAAAGAAACAAAAAACTATCTTCCAGAAGTGATAAAATCAAGAGATTCCCCCAAATGCACAAAAATCAACATAGAAACACACAAAATATGAACAAGGAAGGCAATGACTCCCCAAAAGGAACACAAAAATACACTGATATTGGATTAAAAAGAAGGAGGAAATTGACAAAATGCCTGAAAAAGAATTCAAAAGAATGAGAGTAAGTTTCCTCAAAAAATACAGAGAAACAGTTAAGTGAAATTAGGAAATCAATGCAAGACATGGACAAGAAATCCAGCCAAGAGATTGAGATACTGAAAAAGAACCAAAGAGAAATACTAGAAATGAAGTATTCAATAAGCCAAGTTTTTAAGAAAATACAGTGGAAATCTCAGCACAAACAGAAAAAGGAAGAGGAGGAGATGAAAGAGAAGGAATTAGAAAGAGTGAAAACAGTGTTCAGGATCTATGGGATACCATCAAATGACCAAATATGCCAAGTCTTAGAAGTCGCTGAAGGAAAAAAAATAAAAAAGAATGGCTTAGAAAACTTGTTCAATGAAGTAACAGCAGAAAATTTCCCAATTTGGAGAAATATATGGACATACAAATATAGGAAGCACACAGAACCCCACATAGGCACAATCAGAAAAGATCTTCACACACCACATTACAGTCAAACTTTCAAAAGTAAAACATAAAGAGAAGGGGCCAGCACTGTGGCATAGCACGTAAAACTGCTGCCTGCAATGCCGGCGTCCCGCATAGGCACGGGCTCATGTCCCGGCTGCTTCATTTCCATCTGACCCCCTGCTGGTGACCTGGAGGGGCATGGAGGATGGCCCAAGTGCTTGGGCCCCTATGCTTACATGGGAGACCCAGATGGAGCTCCTTGCTCCTGGCTCTGGCCTGGCTCAGTCCTGGCCTTTTCAGCCATTTGGGAAGTGAACCAGCAAATAAAAACATCTCTCTTCTCTCTCTCTCTCTCTCTCTCTCTCTCTCACACACACACACACACACACACCTTCTCTCTCTGTAACTCTGACTTTCAAATAAATAAGTAAATCTTTTCAAAAAACATAGAGAATAGCCCAAAAATCCCAAGAGAAAAATACCAGGTCACATTTAAAGGAACTCCCACCAGACTAACAGCAGATTACTCAACAGAAACTCTGCAGTCCAGGAGAGAATGGAGAGACACAGTCTAAGTTCTAAAAGAAAAAAACTGTCAACTCAGAATATTTTACCCAGTGAAGTTCTCATTCATAAATGAAGGTGAAATAAAGACTTTCCAAGACAAGCATTTAAAGAATTAATCACCACCCCGTCAGCCTTACAAATGAAAAACGAACTACAAGCTGGTGTTATCAGTGTGGATAAACTCATAAACATAATATTGGGCCGGCACCAAGGCTCACGTGGCTAATCCTCCGCCTGCGGCACCAGCACCCCGGGTTCTAGTCCCAGTTGGGGCGCCGGATTCTGTCCCAGTTGCCCCTCTTCCAGTCCAGCTCTCTGCTGTGGCCCGGGAAGGCAGTGGAGGATAGTCCAAGTGCTTGGGCCCCTGCACCCGCATGGGAGACCAGAAGAAGCACCTGGCTCCTGGCTTCGGATCGGTGCAGCATGCCAGCTGTAGCGGCCATTTAGGGGGTGAACCAACGGAAAAAGGAAAACCTTTCTCTTTGTCTCCCTCTCTCTCACTCACTGTCTAACTCTGCCTGTCAAAAAAAAATTTTTTTCATTTAAAAAAACATAATATTGAATGAAAAAATGCTAGTTACAGAGATACATGTGGCATTCATTATGTCATTTATATAAAGTTTATAAACATGCAAAACAATGCATTATATTGCTCCAAGCTAAAAGCATATGGAATAAATCTATAAATATACACAGGGCCCTGAAGAGTATCCGCCTCAAAACTAGAAAAGAGTGGGGGTACCGGAGTGGTTAGGAGACAGGAAGTTGCTAATGTACCTTTGTACATTTTTTAGTTTCTGAAGCTGGAGGTTGGGTGCATTATTCTCTAAACTTTCATTAGTTCTGAAATTTTTCATAATGGGACAACTTTTCTCACAAGAATTCTAGGGCCAGAGGTCCAGTGGGCTCCTGGGGAAAGAACGTGAAGTTAGCGGCAGGCAGCCGCTATCCCATGCAGCAGGGCTGTTGGCCCTGCCAGGCCGGGACCTGAGGAGGAGGATGGCAGCCATAAGCCCTGCTGTTGCCCTCAGATGGCCATGATCGAACCGGGGGAGAATAACACTGGTGTCAGGAAGCCAGGAGGGAAAGAAGCCCTGCGCGGCTGTTGGCTCCCAAGCACCCACCCACCGCCTGAGGCCTGCTGGGACATTGGCCACAGAGAAGGGAAAACAACTTGTCCCTGAGCTGCCTCTTGGAGCCATCTGAGTCCCATCCCCTCCCCACTCACACTTACATTATTGGCTAAAAATGTTTTTAAATTTTTAATTGTAGAGTATTTCAAGTATATAGAACAGGACAAATATCGTCGGCCATCTTAGACTTAGCAGGTGTTAACATCATTTGCACTTTGGTTTCAGATGTTTTGCTGTTTGTCAGCACATTCAGAGTGAAAGCTGAACCTCAGGCCGGCGCCGCAGCTCACTAGACTAATCTTCTGCCTTGCGGCGCCGGCACACCGGGTTCTAGTCCCAGTTGGGGCACCAGATTCTGTCCCAGTTGCCCCTCTTCCAGGCCAGCTCTCTGCTATGGCCCGGGAGTGCAGTGGAGGATGGCCCAAGTCCTTGGGCCCTGCACCCCATGGGAGACCAGGAGAAGCACCTGGCTCCTGCCATCGGATCAGCGCGGTGCACAGGCCACAGCGCGCCGGCCGCAGTGGCCATTGGAGGGTGAACCAACGGCAGAAGGAAGACCTTTCTCTCTGTCTCTCTCTCTCTCTCACTATCCACTCTGACTGCCAAAAAATAAAAATTAAAATTAAAAAATAAATAAAAATTTAAAAAAAGAAAGAAAGTAGATCAGAGTAGAGCAGCTGGGACTTGAACTGGCCCTCCCATGTGGGACACTGGCATCACAAGCAGCAGCTTAACCCTCTCTGCCATCATGCCAGCCTCTGTTTCCTCTTCCATATGAATTTTTTAGCATATTTTATTAGCCTCTATTTAAAAAAAAAAATCACTCCCTTGGGATTTTTTATAAGAATTGAATTAACTTTAATTTGCACAAAATGTGACATCTTTTATATCAAGTCTTTCTATCAATGAACATGACAATTTTTTCTCTAACTATTTAGGTCTTTCCTTGTCTTTTAATAAGTTGTTTTGTTTTGTTTTCCATAAATATATTATGTTCATTTCTAGAAGTTCATAGTTTTTTGTTGTTACTATTCTATTATATATTTTAATCAAGTTTTCTTGCTATTTCTAATATGACTGTTGTTCAAGTCCCGCTGCTCCACTTCAGATCCAGTTCTCTGCTATGGCCTGGGAAGGCAGTGGAAGATGGCCCAGGTCCTTGGGCCCCTGCACCCATGTGGGAGACCCGGAAGAAGCTCCAGGCTCCTGGTTTCAGTTTGGCCCAGCTCCGGCCATTGTGGCCATCTGGGGAGTGAACCAGCGGATGGAAGACTTCTGTCTCACTCTCTGCCTCTCTCTAACTCTGTCTTTCAAATAAAATAAATAAATCTTTAAAAAAAAAAATACAGGGGAGGAAGCAAAGCTAATACTGACTTCTTACAGTGACAGTGACCAATCACCAGACCTTTCAGTCCTCAAGTTCTCTAGCATATGTACTTGAACGTTCACACTTACATAGATTTTTTAAAGTCCTTCTTCCATCTCATGACTCGATCCGATCCTCACTTACTGTCTATTACTGGCTTCCACTGTGCCATCTTATGGGGCTGCTCATCCAGGAGCTCTTACTGGTCTGGTACACCCCATTTCTCCCATGTCATTATAATAGAAAGATTACTTTGGCATCCGGGTGGCCAAATTTGGTGCCCACATTGACTTTCCCTCATGATGGTCCTAGTGTTTGTTGTATATCCCACCAGAGTGTGGAAACCATACTAAGCTTCAGCAGGTCGCAGTACACACGAACAAACTGTGGACCTCCTATTTTCTCTCTCTAAGGTCAGCTTTTGAAGACTTTATACTTCGGGGTGGGGGTGGAAGGGTATCTTGCTGGGTTGTTGGTTTGAGGGAGGTTTTGTCTTGTTTTGGGTGGTTTTGGAGTAGCCATTCGTTTTCCTCAGTTTACATCATATTTTTAAAATCTGAAAATAAATATATATTCCATTTGACAGGCAGAGACAGAAAGAAATAGACATACAGAGAGACTTCCCGCCCCCTAAGTGCCCATAAAGGCAGGGTGGGGTGAAGGTGGGGAGGAGGCCAAAGTCAGAAATTGGAAGCTCAATCCAGGCCCCCACATGGGTGACAGGAACCCAATAACTTCAGCCATCACCACTGCCTCCCAGGGTGTGCCTAAGCGGGGAGCCAGGGCCAGGACTTGTCCTAGGTATGGCATGCTGGCATCTTTTTTTTTTTTTTACATTTTCTAACTTTTATTTAATAAATATAAATTTCCAAAGTACAACTTTCAGATTATAGTGGCTTTTTCCCCCATAACCTCCCTCCCACCTGCAACCATCCCATCTCCCACTCCCTCTCCCATCCCATTCTTCATCAAGATTCATTTTCAATTATCTCTATATACAGAAGATCAACTTAGTATATACTAAGTAAAGATTTCAACAGTTTGCACCCATACAGAAACACAAAGTATAAAGTACTGTTTGAGTACTAGTTATACCATTAATTCACATAGTACAACACATCAAGGACAGGGATCCTACATGGGGAGTAAGTGCACAGTGATTCCTGTTGTTGATTTAACAATTGACACTCTTACTTATGACGTCAGTAATCACCCAAGGCTCTTGTCGTGAGCTGCCAAGGCTATGGAAGCCTCTTGAGTTCGCCAACTCCGATCTTATTTAGACAAGGCCATAGTCAAAGTGGAAGTTCTCTCCTCCCTTCAGAGAAAGGTGGCATCTTTATTTTTAATGATTCTTAAGTTGTTTTCTAAAAAAATTATTTATTATTTATTTATTTGAAAGTCAGAGAGAGAGATCTTCCACCCGCTGCTTCTCTCCCCAGATAGCCACAATGGCCAGGACTGGACCAGGCCAAAGCCAGAAGCCAGGAGCCAGGAGCTTCTTCTGTGTTTCCTATGTCCATGGCAGGGTCCCAAGCATGTGGGCCATCTTCCACTGCTTTTCCCAGGCCATTAGCAGGGAGCTGGATTGGAAGCGGAGCAGCTGGGACATGAACCAAAGCCCATATAGAATCCAGCATCACGAGTGGCGGCTTTACCTGCTCTGTCACCACGCTGGCCCTACATGCTGGCATCTTAATCAGTGTCTTAACCTCCAGGCCAAAAGTCTACCCCTAAATAGGCTTTACTGTCAGTGTTATTCTTTTTCATAATGTGTTAGCCTTTTTTGGAGGCTTTGTTTTTCTCTTTACTTCTTTAATCATCTAAACATTCCTATCTTTTATGCTATCTTCCAATTTGCTTTTCCATGGTTCCAAGTTCAGGGTTGCTGAACCTCCTGCTAGGCGTGTCTGTAAACTCGTCGTGGTGTTCTGTAATTTTCTGCTGAACGATCATCTTCAACTGAGCTTGATTGTTTTAGTGGAAACTGCACGACCAGAGTGATTTCCGCTCTGTATCTGGATGTAGTCCAGCAGTGACATAATCAGGGCCACCCTGCCTGCGCATTTCTTCATTTAGGATGTCCACAGCTCAGGCCCAGAATCAATTCAGTTTTTGAAACCTCTCAAAGCCGACGCTTGGGATTTCACTTTCCCACAGATTTCCATTTTCTCACCCAGGACCCAGGCAGAGGCACACATTCCTGGCATCTTCCTGACTCAGTGGACGGATTTTTACCCCTGGTCTTCCTTTCACGTCGAGTTTCACCCGCAGTCGCATCAGCTCTTTGCTCCTTGCTCAGGCCCCTGCCTGGCGCTGGACCAAGGCCTTATCTGTCATCTCTTCATGGGCCTTACCCAGCCAGCAGAGCGCAGACAGTCACACCCACAGCCTCGCCGGGCCGTGGCGCCCGCTCACCACTTCCAGCCATGTGTTTCCATTCCTTCTCCAGTTCCAGCAACCGGACTCCTCTGGTTTCCTTTCCTCCCACAGTTCTGTGTGTTTGTAGTAGGAGGGTTCCACATGCATCTGCTTCTCCCAGTCTCCCTTTTTCTCCGCACAGACCCTCAATCCCAAGCAGGCCTTAAACGCCCTGACAGAAGCCAGGATCGGATGCCTGCGGGGTTTAGGGTGAACCGTGCTGCAGAAAGCATCTCCAGAATGTGGCCAGAGTCTTCCGGGGAGGAAAGGACTCGGGCCGCCTGGCTGCTGACTGGACGCTCTCTGCTTCACAGCCACCTCTGTTCCCGTGTTGGAATGGGACGGGAATGTTGCTCTCCGGCCAATTTCAGGAGATGAGATCACCCTTCCCAGGTCCTCAGGGAGACGTAAGGTCGGGAATCTTCTGCCAAAGCAATGCATTCGCCGTGTGAGACTTGCAGGAACTTGGCCCTGGGCCTCACCTTGAGAAGCACCCCCAGCAGGGTCTCGTTGGGGATGTTGTTGCTTTCTTGCTTTTCCTTCATCTTTTATTTTGATTTTTGTCTTTATTGTTTGTGTCTTTTTTACTTTTTTCTTTTTTTGCATTTCAGTAACTTTATTGAAAGGTATATCACTTAGTACCAAAGATAATGGTACTTAGTTAGGTTACCTTTGCCAACTCAAAGTTAACATTGATGTATCAAAATAACTGAAATATTACCAGCCTTTTGGGAAAACTGAAGTTACCCATAAAACACAGGTTATAAAATTTAAGGATAATATACGCTGTGATTCTTTGGTTTTTATTTTTTATTGCATATTTGTCCACAACATCATGTCAGAAATGATAACAGCCACTCTGAATGAACACAGGCTAGGCACTGCTCCGTTAATCATCCACGGCACCGTCACACTGTAGACCTCCTTACATTCACTGACCCACTGAAGACTGTTTCTTGAACACTGCCTCCGTGATCTACTTATGAAGGTGTCGACTGACTGTTCTTAAGAAGCAGTAAGGGCATTCGTGAAAGCATATTCTTTAGAATTTTATTCTAATCTAAATTAGAAGCAATGACAATTTTATGAAAACAATACTTAGTAAAGACTTCTGGAGTGTCAAATCTAGTCTGAACTTACTTTAGTGGAGTAAAGTAAGTCCTCAGAGTGATAATTTGAGCAACTAATAAAAAACAATTTTCTTGATTGGACTAGACTTGGCAGTAGATTCTATATAAAAGATATTATCACAGATACAAACATCATCTGTTTTCTTGAAAAAAATATTAAAGATTATGATACAGCCAATCAGTCTTGATGTTGTGTCTTTTTTACTTTTAAAAGAAAAACAACAGTGGCCAATGTTGTGGTGTGGTGGGTTAAGCTACACCCTGTGACTCTGGCATCCCATACAGCAGCACTGCTTTGGGTCTCACCTGCTCCACTTCTGATCCAGCTCCCTGCTAATGCACCTGGGAAAGCAGCAGAAGATGGCCCAAGTGTCTAGGCCCTCACCACCCACTTGGGAGACCCAGATGGAGCTCCTGGCTCCTGGTTTCAGCCTGGCTCAGCCTCACATGTTGTAGTCATTTGGGGAGTGAACCAGTGGATAGAAGATCTCTCTCTCTCTCTCTCTCTCTTTCTCTCTCTCTCTTCCTCTCTATCACTCTGTCTTTCAACTAAATAAAATATATCTTATTTTAAAAAATAAAAAGAAGACCAGCACTGAGCCAGAGAGGTTGGCCCTGGCTGGAGAGAACACGTTATTTCCTGGGTCAGTCGCAGGGCTGCAACTGGACCCTGAAATTGTCTCTTTCAAACAGGATCATGTGTAAAGGCAAGACAAGCCACTCTGCATCTCACAGAAAACAGCTCAGAATCTAAAGTCCATGAGACAGACATGCCCCTTATGAACATTCCCAGTGATGCTTTTCTTCTACACAGACACAAACACTGAAAGGCCAGCGGGCACTGCGACCATGCACCGTGGCGTGAGAAGAGCCAGCCCAAGGCTGGTCATGTGCAGACACGTCCCTGCTAGAGCCCCTGGCCTTCGGAGTCACTGACATCTCCCCTCCATGGTAGCTGCTTTACTCCTGTTCTTCAAAGCTCAATGCCCTTCTTAGAGTCAGAACTGGAGCCGTTGTTAGGGTATAGCAGGTAAATCCGCTGCCTGCAGTGCTGGCATCTCATGGAAAAGCAGTAGAAGATGGCTCAAGTCTTTGGGCCCCTGCACCTGCTTGAGAGACCCGGAAGAAGTTCCTGGCTCCTGGCTTCGGATAGGCACAGCTCCAGCCATTGCAGCCATTTGGGGAGTGAACCAGCGGATGGAAGACTCCTCTCTCTCTCTGCCTCTGCCTCTCTGTAACTCTTTCAAGTAAATAAATAAAGCTTTAAAAAAAAAAGAACTGGCACTAAAGAAAAGTTTGGCTAGTCCATCATCCACAACTGAATGTGAATTCAACCCAGTGGATTATCCATCCAGAGACCTCTGTGAGCTAGAGAATTGCCTAAAAGTATATGGTGCTGAGAGAGGACTCAAACAAGACCTTTCATGGCCGGCACCGTGGCTCAACAGGCTAATCCTCCACCTTGC
The DNA here is from genome assembly GCF_033115175.1 of Lepus europaeus. NCBI lineage: Eukaryota > Metazoa > Chordata > Mammalia > Lagomorpha > Leporidae > Lepus > Lepus europaeus. The sequence continues at coordinate 65,124,051 of NC_084839.1, forward strand.
GGCACCGGCACACTGGGTTCTAGTCCTGGTTGGGGCACCGGATTCTGTCCCGGTTTCTCCTCTTCCAGGCCAGCTCTCTGCTGTGGCCAGGGAGTGCAGTGGAGGATGGCCCAAGTGCTTGGGCCCTGCACCCCATGGGAGACCAGGAGAAGCACCTGGCTCCTGCCTTCGGATCAGCGTGGTGCACCGGCTGCAGCACGCCAGCCGCGGCAGCCATTGGAGGGTGAACCAAGGACAAAAGGAAGACCTTTCTCTCTGTCTCTCTCTCTCTCACTGTCCACTCTGCCTGTAAAAAAAAAAAAAAAAAAAAAAAAAAAAAAAAAGACCTTCCAGCTCCAGATCCTGAGTTCTTCCCTCCAGAAGAAAGGCACGGAGCCTCTTCTCTGGGTTCTGAGCCCTGCCAGGCCTGGGTCTCCAGATCTCCTGCTTTCTGCATCTATGGGTACAGTGGTCTGGGGCTAACAGGGATGAACACACCCAGGTTCTATTCATTCCACTTCACCTCTGACTTCACACCTCCCACCGGTCAAATCTGTCTCCCACAAGCCTCTTCTATCAGTGGAAAGATCAAGTCACCAGGAGGAAATCTGCCAACGCCGTCACTCCACAAGCCCTTGTTTCAGCACCACAAGCCCCTTCCAGCGCTGAGTCTCCCACAGCTCCTGCTGATCGTGAGGTCTGGTGAATCCCTTCATCCATCATGCGCTCTCTCTTGTGAGGCTGCAGTCTCTCCCTGTCTGACAGCACCATCCAGGGTCTCCAATCCTAACCCCCCTTCTTCTAGCCCGGCTGCTTTGGCCGCTGCTAGGCTTCCCTCAATCTCTCCCTAGCAAACTTTTGAAGGCGTAGTCTGATGCTTTCCCAAGCCTCAGTCATCCCTCCTCTCACCATGCTGCCATGGTGGGAAACTGCCCAGGGAAACAAGGAGAGGTCTCTGTCGCCAGCTCTGAGCTCCTGGTCCCAGTCCTCTTTCTACATTACCACCTACTCTCTAGTGGTCATGACCCAGGCAGAACGCAGGTACATGCAACCTGGTTGCTTTGCCCAAACCAGCCCACACCCCTAGAACTCGTCCCTGACTAAGGAAGAATGGCACAGTATACCAGGGCCAGTGACAGAGTGGGCCTGACACAAACTGGGGCCTGTGGAAGAGGGTAAGAGCCAAGGAAACACCCCAACTCACCCACCGCCTTCCCACCCACCTCCTGTAGCCTCCCCATTGCCTGGAACCCAACCAGGGTCCAGAGGCGGGAGGGCTGCCCGCGGACAGGTGCGCCTCCCCGGTGCGGTGCAGAGCGCAGTGAGAAGAGCGACAGTGGAGATCTGAGGCAAAGGGACGGGCCAGGCCTCGCCTCCCCTCCTGACTCTTCTTTCTTGGTTTCTGTCACCCCAACTCTCCCTGTCGATCTCCTGATTCCTCACCAAGACTCCGCGGTCTCTCCGCTGGTCCCTCTTCTTCCACTGACATCGTGAATGTCCTCTCCTAGACCCTCTTACTTTTTCCTTTACAAACCCTCTTTCTCTCTCTTCCTCTCCCTTTCCCTCCCTCCTTCCCCCCACTTCAGCAATCCCCCCAAGCTATCCACAACCTCCAAGGTGGGGATGACCCAGGACTGTGAGGTAAACCCTGACCTCTCACTGAAACCCAGCCCCGCATAGTCCCCACCGGAAGTCCCTCACGCCAGCGCATCCATCCGAAGCTCCTCCCCCTCCACCTGCCTTCACAGCAGGCTCTGCCTTTGTTTCCTTTACTGTCTGCTACTCAAAAGGCACTCCCAGGCCTGCAGTATGGACGTGTCCTGGGAGCCTGTCAGAAATGCAGACTCCCAGGCCCACCCAGACCTGCTGAGTCCGAATCTACATTTAATACGATCCCGAAGTGGCCCAGACACACATTACAATTTAGAAATGGGGGCTGGGGGAGTTGCCCTAGCCATTAAGACATCCTTACCCCACATTAATGCTGAACCCCTACATCAATGTCCCTAATGCCAAGGCAGGACCCAGCCTCTCCTCCCTGTCTCCCTTAGCCCAGGATGTCCTTGCCTGTCCTCTGGGACCTGAGGGAAACCACTGCATTGAGGGAGTGATACAGCTGGCCCTACACGGTTCTAACCACCAGACTTTAGAAGTCATTTGCTTCTCAAATCAGTACAGCCAGTTGGCCAGTATTGTCAGGAGGGGTTCGTGTAGGGGAATTCCAGGTCTGGGGCAGAAAGTAACCACCACTTATATGTAACCCCTAGACCTACTGAAGCCCACTGATCACCCCATAAAAATTCCCTAAAGAGCATGGCATCGTCCATCAGTCGAAAGAAGGTCACAAGTACCACCGGCCAACAAGGAACTAGGGACACCAGCTGCACACGCACCCCTCAGTCCCAACTTCAGTCTGTAAGGACCATCACCCTGAACTTCTCGGGGAGCCCAGGAATTCAGCCATGGCTTCTCAGCTCCTTTCTCTACGTTCTGCAAATAAATAGCCACTTGCCTGGGCCAGCAAGTAGTTGGGTCCCTGCCACACACCTGGGAGACTTGGATCACATTCCTGGCTCCTGGCTTCATCTCAATCCATTTGGGGAACACTGCAGACATTTGGGGAATGAGCCAAGGGATGGACAATCTCTGTCAGTCTCTCTCTCTATTTCTCTCTCTCTCTCTTTCACTCTTTCTCTGCCTTTTGGATCAATAAAAAAATAAATTACAAAATTTAGAAATGCTATTTGACAACAACTTCTTTCTTCACATTCAACAAAGTAAAGGCTAACATGTATCACACTCAGAGGGCTAATATGTAAGTGGGAAGAGGTAACCTCTGCTGGGAACAGGAGCTCTGGGGAGATTCCCCACCACCCCCACGCCTTGCTTTGGGCTTTGTCTTGGAGAACGGTGCCTTCAGAGGAGGCTGAGCCTGCAGACTCCTGGGTGCTTCCCGCTGTTTTAGGAAACCCTTACCTGGCCCCTAGAGCCTTCTTGCCTACATCCTTAGAGGATCTCGAAAAGGCACTTAGATAAGCCTTGATTGATTGATTGATATATGACAATCTGGAGTATTAAATCAAGCTTTAACTCTGTACCCTCTTCCACTTGACTTTAGTTTCCACGATCACGTGGCTACTCTCTCACTCCAACAAACTCCAAAATTGGCACCCGGGGTAAAATTTATATATATGGAGAGAGAGAGAGAGAGAGAGAGAGACCGAGACCACTTCTGTGTCCCGGGCAGTGTTCACCACTGGGAGATATGACAGTTCAGTCTTGTCAGGACTTGTGTCTCTCTGAGCCTCAGTTCGCTCATCTATAAAACAGAGCGATGATAGTAAGCCTTTTATAATATTTCTGTGAGGATAGAGAGTGGCAAGAAGTGTGAAATATGCCCTCTAATAGACAGTGCTCAAACCTTCAGTGAGTGAACATGGGAAGACCACAACATCAAGCCTAGTAGCTGCTGGGTCCCGAGCTCCTCTCTGACTCCTCCCCACAGCACCCTCCTCATCCACACATGTCCACTCACACACACACAAGTATGCATGTTTACACATGTACACACATGCACATACGTGCTTACATGCACATACCTGTGCACGCACACACAACCACATGCACATGTGTACAAACACACGTGCACACTCGCCACCCCTGGGTGCCCACAGAGCCTCGCCCAGGCATGGCTGTGCTTTCAGGCCTCTCCACACCAGTTACTTGGTCACTCTGCAGCACAAGCCTGATCACCTCACCCCTGTTCAAACCCTCACACAGCAGCTGGGTCAAGCCCCTCTGCACCCCTGAACACGCTGTGCGGTTTCACTCCTTGGAGCCTTGTCCCTCGAGCTTGGGACCACGGAGCCAAGCGCAGGCTCCCTCATGTGACTCTTCCCAGGCATCCCCTTGGTCACATGTGCACCCGAGTGGAAGGGCTCTGGCCACACCATCGCCGCCTGCAGGGAGAAGCCATGGCCCTTTCCTCTCCACCAGCCTCCTGCAGAACAAGCCTAGCTGAGCAGATGCCACAGACACCAACATCAAGTTCACATTCACCAGTGAAAGCCTGGGATGCAGAGAGAGGCTTCCCTGCCCTCGAACGTCCACGAGCTGGCTGGGAGCACCAAGGGTCTCAGGAATTCCACAGCAGCTCTTGCCCTGGGGATGCTCCAGAGCATCGGGCCCAGGCCAGGGAAATAAAGAACCCCACGAGGCAGGATATGGCCAAGAGCTAAAGTGTATGACACCGCGTTATGCAGGTAAGAAAGGGAAAGAGCTGAGCAGACAGCAGAATCACGAAGGGTCCCGCAGGGGCGCCCGGAAGCGTGGATGGTCAGGGAGGCGGGGCCTTTCAGATGGAACAGCATTGCAGAGCACGGATGTGCGGTTTGTTATGGTGACTCTGTGGGAAAGGCAGACTTTCCCTGCTGACACGGACTTCTGCTCATGACATTGTTTGTGGCTTATTTCGACAGATGAATCACTTTGTCATCAGCCCTGCCAGGGCTCCCTGTGGCTTAGGAGCCTGGATGGGTTAAGCCCTCTTCCTTGCCCAGCCGTGCCAACAAACCACAGAGCCAGGCCAAGCCACAGGGAGCCATCAGACCAGGGAGAGGAAAGATAGCCTAGAGAACCACTGCTCGTTTCTGTCTCCAACTCCCAGAAGCAAGCCTGGGTCCTCCAACGCGTGTGCAAATTCACCATCTGTGAACCGAAACGCTGAACTCAACACCAGCGGGAAAGGCGGCAGGGCACAGGAGGGAGAGCAGCGCAGGCGCATGTCAGCTGATTTCTCCACCTCCCGCCCTTCAACTGATGTGAGCGACAGCTCAAAGTCCCCTGCAAGGCAGAGTCCCCCAAGCCAAGGACGCTCTCGGTGGTACTTTCAGCAGCTATGGCGGACAACTGCTAAAACAGCTCCCCGGGCTGCGTTCTGCGGTGCAGTGGGCTACACCGCCCCCTGGGACACACACATCCCACACTGGAGTGCTGGGATCGAGCCCCACTTCCACTGATCCAGCTTCCAGCAAATATGCCTGGGAGGCAACAGCTCACGCACTTGGGTGCCTGCCACCCACATCAGAGACCTGGATGGAGTTCCTGGCTCCCGTCGTTAGCCTGGCCCAGCCCAGCCCTGGAGGTTGTGGGCATCTGGAGAGTGAAACAGCAGATGGAAGATCTCTCGCTCTCTCGCTCTTACTGTCTCACTTTGTGTTTCATATATATACAAATAAATAAATAAACTTTTTAAAAAATGGCTCTCAGTGACCCCCACCTTCTGGTTGTGCCCTGGCACATTCTCCTCTCCTGGCGTGTGGACTGGATCTAGCAACTTACTTCTGCTTAGGAGAATACAGTAAAAGCCACTTCTGCAACTAGGTTATAAGACTGGCTTCAGTTCAGTTTCATTTCTCTCTCTCTCTCTCTCTCTCTCTCTCTCTCTTCCTTTGGCTCCTCTAGTTGCCAAGTTCTGAGCTGCCCTAAAGAGGCTGGGAAAGAGGTGGCCTCTGGCCAGTGGCCAGTGTTGACCTGACTCCTGGCAGCAACCAGCGTGTGCGCATTGGGAAGAGAATCCTGTGCAGGTGAGCCCAGCAATGAGACCTGAGCCTGGACCCTTGGCCAGCATCTGCATAACCTGCCCCAGAGAAACTGTGATAGAGTAACGGTTGTTTAGATCCACCAAGTAGCTTGGGGGTAACTTGTTACACAGCAGTAGATAACACCTACGCTTTCCAATCAGGCTTTCAGGTAGGATAACCAAGATCACGTGTGCACCTGAGCTGACACCCATGCCAGGCACAACCAGAAATGGCCCCTGGACCTTAACCCCTAAGCCCATGCCGTCCACTAGCCAGCATGTCTCCTGGGTTGTTTAGCGCAAGGCTTTTGGGTTGTTGAGCTCAAGAATAGCCTGAATCCTGTGTGCCACAGTTATGCGCGAAGCTCTTCCATTTCACCAGGCTTGTGTGTCCCTGGGCAGACACTGAAAGTCCCTTGGGAGTCCATCTTTCTTCTCCCCGAAGTGCATCCGCTCCCACTTTCCCACCCAGAGGTGACCTCCTCCTCCTTTCTTATCAACACCTGCTGGTTTTGTTTGGGTCAGCATTGCATCCAGCTAAATTATATCTGGTCTACGAGTAAATAAGATTATAAAGCTTTGCTCATAAACTTAAATGTATCCAGTAAAGACTGGTTTTGGGGCCAACGCTGTGGCGTAGCAGGTAAGGCCTGCAGTGCCAGCATCCCATGTGAGTGCCGGTTCGAGTCCCAGCTGCTCCACTTTGGATCCAGCTCTCTGCTCTAGCTTGCGAAAGCAGTGGAGGATGGCCCATGCCCTTGGGCCCCTGTGCCCATGTGGGAGACCCGGAAGAAGCTCCTGGCTCCAGCCTTTGGATCGGCGCAGTTCCATCCATTGCAGCCAATTGAGGTGTGAACCAGCGAATGGAAGACCTCTCTCGCTCTCTGCCTCTGCTTCTCCTCTCTCTGTGTAGCTCTGACTTTCAAATAAATAAATAAATATTTAAAAAAGACTGGTTTTTATTTTGAGATTACATCCTTCCTAAGTTTTTTATATTACAATGTTCTTCCTTTGGAGGCAGCATTGTGGGGCAGTGGATTAAGCCAGCATCCCATATGAGCACCTGTTGGAGTTCCAGCTGCTCCACTTCTGATCCAGTTCCCTGCTAATGCTCCTGGGAAAGCAGTGGAGGATGGCCCAAATGCTTGGGCCCCTGCCACCCATGTGGGAGACCCAGATGACATTCCAGACTCTTTGCTTCACCCTGGCCCAGCCCTGGCTGTTGTGGCCATTTGAGGAGTTAACCAGTGGATGAAAGATAGATCTCTCTCTCCCCCTCTCGCTAACTCTGCCTTTCAAATAAATAAAATAAAAATTTTTAAGAAGTTTTTTCTTCTAAGCAGCTCAAGGTTGCACGGAACCCAGGTGAGGAGGGGGGATCTGCTACAAAGGGGCAGCTCTTCACCACAAGGAAGCCACTCTGTGTCTTGATTATGGAAGCACTGATAGGACTGTTGATAATAATCACAATTGCTCACATGTAAAACAGGTGAACTGTACTGTATGTAAATTAAACCTGAACAAAAACACAACTAAGGGGTGGGCATTTAGCCTAACAGGTAAAATGCCAATTAAGATGCACTCGTCCTATGTCCCGTCGCAGAGTACCTGGACTTGATCCCCTGCTCCAGGCCCCAGTTACAGCTTCTTGCCAATGCAGATGGAACCCTAACAGGCAACTGTGATGGCTCAAGTAACAGGACTCACATCACCCACGTAGAGACTTGGGCTGAAGTCCCAGCTGTCAGCTTTGGTCTGGCCCCGTCTCAGCTGCTGCAGGCATCTGGGGAGTGAACCAGCTGATGAAGCTGCTCCTGCCTCCAACTAAATAAATAAATATTAAAAAAATGTTAAAATGTTTAAACATTCTTTTATAAAAATGATGACAATAAAGAGTGGTTTTCAAATTTTAAGGCCTATTTTATAAAACAAAGAGGCAGGGCTGGGCATTTGCCCCCTGGGACACCGGCATCCCCCATCAGAGCACCCAGGTTCACGTCTCTGCTCTGTTCCCAAGTACAGCTTCCTGCCACAGCACGCCCTGGCAGGAATCAAGTGCTGGCTCAAGTGCTTGGGGCCCTGCCACATGTGGGGGACCTGGATGGAGTCCCTAGTTCCTGGTTCAGCCCCAGCTGTTGTGGCTATCTGGGGAGTAAACCAGTGGATGGGAGCTCTTGCTCTCTCAGCTCACTATCTCTCCACTCCCCCTCCCACAAATCGATAAAAATTTTAAAAACAGGGGCCAGCAGGTTAAGCTACCACCCACAATGCAGGCATTCCATATAGGTGCCGGTTTGAGTTTTGGCTGCTCCGCTTCTGATCCACTTCCCTGCTGTTGTGTTTGGGAAAGCAGTGTAAGATGGCCCAAGTACTTGGACCCAAGTGGGAGACTCAAATGGGGTGAACCAGCAGGTGGTGGATAAAAATAATTGAAAGGAGGCAACATTATATGAATCCCCAAATCTTTCCAAAATTCTCAGGGTTGATAAATTTTTTTAAATATTTATTTATTATTTATTTCAAAGTCAGAATTAGAGAGAGCGAGCTTCCATCTGCTGGTTCACTCCCTAGGCCTCCGCAATAACTAGGGCTGGGCCAGGCCAAAGCCAGGAGCCAGGAGCTTCTTCAGGGTCTCCCATGTGAGTGGCAGGGGCCCAAACACTCGGGCCATCGTCCTCTGCCTTCCCTGGCACATCAGCAGGAAGCTGGATCGGAAGTGGAACAACCAAGATTGAAACCAGGGCCCATAGGGGATGGCAGCGTTGTAGGCAGCAGCTTTGCCTACTATGCCGCAACACTTGGCCCTTCCGGGAGGAGAAATTAACAAATCTGAGAACCACTACATTAGTTCCATATATTTGCACGGGAAATTATTCCAAAGTCAGCAGCTGCAGATAATAAACATTGCTTCACCGTTCCCTTGAGCTGCAAGTCTGGGCCGAGCTGGCCGGGTCCATGAGCTCAGGTCCTGGGAGGTGGCCGCAACCGCGACAGCAGGGACCCTGCTCTCACCAGCAGGCCTGACGGTGCGCTGGCTGGCGGGGTTCCCCGCGCTGTTAACTGAGGGACTCGGCCCCTCCCCTCCTGGGTCTCTCCTCAGGGCATCGAGGTGCCAGCAGAGCAAGCCTGGCAGAATCTTCTAGAAGCCGCCTACGCACCCCCCCCCCCATCCAGAGGCCACCAGGAGCCTGCACGAGGATGTTCTCAGCGGACAGCAGCCCCACGAGAGGGGCGCACGCAGCTGAACTGCACGGTCCACAGCCCCTGGGCACGCACAGTGCCCGGAAGTGCGGACAGCGCCCTACAGCTCTTGTTGCCAGGCCCTAAGAGCCATCACACCTGGGAGGTGGCTACCAGGGACACCGTGCACGTCACGGCCAGGCTTCAGGACAGTCCCACTGGAAAGTCCAGCAGCGACTGGGGCCTTCAGAGAAACACTGACCCAGCAGAAAGAACAGTGTCCCTCACCCCCGGGGCCACGCTCCACGCCTGCGTCCAAGGCAGCGCGCTGGGGTGGGGCGCCAAGGCGAGCGCCCGGCGCGGGCACTGGGCCGCTGAGATGGGCTTAGGCTCGAGGACGACTCCCGCCAGCCGCGCATCCTGTCCCAGGACTGTGCCCCTCAGGCTGGGGGGTGTGGGGGGTCCAAGGCCAACACCTCATCAGCCCATCTGTGCCGGCAGCTCGGACCCGCACAGCCCTGGGACCAGACCACAGACAGGCCGCACCTCCAAGGCGACAGCGCCATCAGCCGGGCTCCCCTCTGCACCAGGGCCCTCGCTCAAGGGGCAGGAAGCAGTGGGCCCAGGGCTCCCAAACCACCTCGGCACCAAACGCTCGGCCCCACTGAGTCCCCGGGCGGACATCCAGACCAAGGCAGGATCCCACTCGCCCCCAGCCTGGGCCGCGGGGCGGACGGCGCTTCCCTGCGAGACACCCCCACTCTCCCGGGCCGCGATGTGCTGTGGACTGGGAACCGGTCCAGCCTTGCTGGCCTCAGCCATCTTCCTGGTGCCAGGAAGGAGTGGGATCCAGAGAGAAAGGAGGTGAGGGGGAACACGGTTTAGAGGGAGGAAGCTACCGAGAGGCTCGCTGGCTTGCCTCCGGGGAGCGGCGACTTGGCGAGGAAACTCGGCCAGCTCCCCCAGTTCTGAGAGTTCTGAACCGTCTGCAGCTCTGCTCCGTGTAGGTCAGAAAGGGTGAGCGGGAGCCAGGCATGGCCTTGGGGGTTTCGTGGGTGTGAACCAGCACCCCGGGAACCCGCTCCCCGGGGGCTCCTCTGCCCTGGGCCCAGATCTTCCGAACGGAAGCCACTTTCCGGTTCCGGTTAAGGAGGCAGAAATGGGGACCACAGGACCTCCCCCCCCCCCCCCCCACAAGGAACGGGAAAGGACAGGGAACCTGCAGCCCAGGTACAGGTGCGCTGTCCGCGCCGACTCCCCACCCCCCACCCCGGCTGGGAAGCAGGGTGGCCGAACCTTGCAGGTAACCGTTTGTGTGCACCGCACTCCTGGGAGTGCTCGGAGCCCGTGCGGGCAGGCGGCTGGTGCGGAGAGCGGGCGCTGGCCCTGCCCCTGCGCCCGCCCTGCGCCTGCCCTGCGCCTGGCCGGGAGGACTCGGCCGCCTGGAGCGCGGCTCCGAGCGCCCCCTTGTGGTCGCCGCGCGTCCCTGCAGCCTCGCCACTCCGGTTCGCGGTTATCTCCGCCACACCCCGAGGGTGCGGCGACCAAAGATGCGGCAGAGGCCAAAGTCCCCCACCCCCACCCCAGGACCCCTCTTTCCAACGGCAAGGCGGGGGCGGCCACAGCAACTTCGCGCTGGGCTTGGCTGGCAGAGGTGATGGCCCGGCGGGCAGGAGGAGCTGCAAAGACACCACTGCCCCTGCCCTCCAGAGGGGACGCCCCGGGGCCGCTGCGCCCCCAGGGTCCAGAGAAGTGCCCGAAACGGCTATCCCAGGGAGGGGAGGTCGGACGAGGGGAGGGCAGGAAGCAGCCGCGATGCTCCCGGGAGTCCGTCGTGTGCTGCCCTGGACGGCGCCAGGCGCATTCTGGACACACCACAGCCCCAGCCTCCCGGGGCCATTCACGCCCCCATTGCTGCAGCCACGGTGCGCCCCGCAGAGAAAGAAAATAAAGGGCAGAGGGCCGGCGGCGTGGCTGCATCTCACATCCTCTGCCCCCTGCTCCCGCGGGCCGGCATGTCCGGGGCGTACAGAGAGGCTAGGGAGGCACTGCCCCCTGGTGGCCGCTGCCGGTCACCGCACTGCTGGAGCCTGGGTCACCTTTCCGCTCGGGGCATTTGAGCGATCACCTGCCCCCGTCCCCGCCCTGCCACCCCGACGTGGTGGAGGGCACGAGGGGGGTCACAACACCACCACAAGACGGCGTTCTTTCTGGTTCAGCCCCGTCTGCACCCCCGTGAACCCCAACAATTCCAAAACTTATTCGTTCAAAGCAACGGAAGGGGTCTGGGCCGCCTTGTGACCCATTTTCTCTGGCAGGGGAGCTGAAGTGAGCCTTTCTCTGGCCCTCGCGGCGCCCTCAGTTCCGTGCCTTTGCCCCATGCCCGGAGTGACTGGCGTGGGTCAGTTTGGGGCCCTCTGCAGGGGTCCCCTTTGAGCCCCAACCATCCTCTCTTGTAGTCTCATTGAATAGAAGAGGAAATCGCAGCGGCTGAGGTCCCCTGAACCCCAGCCTGTCACCCTGGGGCCTCTCTGTGCCTTCCTTGTCGCCTGTTAAAATCCCAGTGGCGAGGGGGCGGAGCTTGGAGTGTTGGCGGCGCGGGTGCCCCTGGAGGAGCCCAGGGCCGAGAGCGGACGTGGGGGCGTGCGCCTGGGCGAGTCCCCGGCCCGAGCCAGGGAGCACCACGGGGTCTTCAGCGCTTGGTGCCCGGGGAGACCGCATGACAGGAGTGGAGACTCCCTCCCCCCAGGCCTGGCTTCTCCCCGAACTCCGGGGGACTTCCTGACACGCCTGTGGCATCGGGGTGGTGGCGGAGGGGGCCCCGGACAGCGTGGCTGCTCCTGGAGACAGCAGTGGACGTGCCCTGGTGCCTTGGAGCGCGCATGGTGCCTGCCGGCCCGGGGAAAGTGAGCACTGGGGGTGCCCCTCGTGGTATCCTGCGGACTGGAGCCCCCTCACCCCCCAGGGCAGTGATGACCCCCGCTGGGCTGCTCAGAGCTGGGAGTGGGGGTCTAAGGAGGCAGGCGCAGGGCGTTCAGCTAGGAGAGAAGCGCCAACAGCCTTCGGGCGGGTTTGTGGCGGGTTCTGGTCACACTGTTTGTGGACAAACGCTTGAGTTTGTCCTCACACCCTAAATTCCCAGCCCCCCTCAAAGGGCTGTGTTCCTGGAGACTGTGGCCGTGCGTAGTGCGGGATCCTCTGCAGATGCGAGGGCGGAAGCTGGAGCCAGCGCTTCCTGAAGCCTTTGGAGCACCGGGATCCAACAGTCCGTGCCCTTCTGCACTTCGGGTCCAAGGAGCGGGGCTTTTGGTCCTCACCCCCAAACGGGTTCTCCTGCCCGGCGGGAGCCCGTGAAGACCTCGCCAACAAGCAGCCGTGGGCTCACGGGAGGCCCACGGCTGCAGCCAGGCAGTCCCGCGAGGGGACACGGGCAGGGCAGGCGGCGTGTGGGTTCCCGTGAGAGCTGAGCTCGAGGGCCCGTGGGCGCTCGGCGGTGCTGGCGATGGGCCATGCGGGGACCCTCGGGCGCGAGAAAAGGCCGCGGCTCTTTGCACACCTGGCGCGCTCCCTGCTCGCCGTGCGGGGTAACGGGCGCCCTCCACCCGCGCGCACAGGGCACGAGCGCGCGGGGCGGGCCCGGCGGCCCAGGGTTATTAAATGTGAAGTGTGTTTGTCAGGAAAAAGCCTTTGTTGACATCAACAGCCGACGCGCCTCCATGGGAACGCGCCTCGGTTTGCTCCGCGGCCCGCAGAGGCCTCGCAGCCAAATTCCCACCTCCTTTTTCACTGCCTGCCCACATTTTTTCTTAAAAAAAAAAAAAAAAAATCTCCAGCCAAAATTCCATGATCTGCCTGCTTGGTTTTCAGACTCAGAAAATATCAGTTTAAAACAACTGGGAAACCAGCTGAAACCCCTGCCCAAGCTTCTAAATGAAACTCCTTTCATTTAGATGATTCTCTCTCTCTCTCTCTCTCTCTCTCTCTCTCTCTCTCTCTCTCTCTCTCTCTCTCGTTTTGTTTGCCAGACTACACTCTTCCTTCTTTGTGTGACCCCAGTTTCCTTGGGCCTCGCAAGCCCAGGGGACCGATGAGATGACGTCAGCCATGACCGAAAGTAACCCCTGCCAGTTCGCTCCGGGTCCCCACCCCCACCCCCAGCGCAGCTCGCCCAGGCGCCTGGCCTCCCGCAGGTGCTCCCCGCACACCCAAACCGGGCACCAGCATTTTCAGAATTTATTTAGAATTTATTCACATGCCCCTGCCTGCCAAAGGGCCCGGCCGGTGGGGCCACGTGGCTCTTCTCAGGACTGCGCGCCCCCTGCAGCTAAGGAACCGCTCATCCTGTCTGCCCAGGGAGTGTCCTGCGGCGCCCATCTGTCCCCACTCAGCCCCAAGCGGGATCCAGGATCCCCGGTGCGTCCGAGAGAGACCACCAGGAGTGCAGCAGCGGCAGCCCGGGAGGCCACGCGCTGGGGCCGCGCTGGGGCCGGACCGGGCACTCCAAGGAAAAAGTCAACTGCCCTCAGATGATTTTCCGACGGCTTCTCCCCCTTCTTCGTATTTGCCACATCGCATTCCGGTTTTCAAAAGGACAGGCGCATTAATAACAGAAAAAAAGCGAAAAGGACTGGGATGGCGAACTTTCTTTCATGTGGCTGAGCGTCAAGTCTGGCGCTGACCTGAAGCGCTCCCGGAGCCCCGCGGGAACAGCCCGCGGCAGAGCCAGACCCCACAGACGCAGCGATGGCGCAACGGCGCAGGGAACCTTGTTTATGAAGCTGATTCCCATTTCGGCTTTCTGTGTTTCCTAATTGCCTAGCTAGAGTTTCGTGTACGTTTTCAAGTTTCTAATTTAGAAGACAGTAAGTAATGCCTGCTCTAGACCGCTCACCCACATTTCTGATGAGCTGTACCCTCGGCATGTCACATACATCAGAGAGCTGAAAGGCAGGGGCCGGGCAGTGGTGAAGACGCCCACATCCCACACGGCAGTACCTGGATTCCAGGCCCACCTCCAGCTCCTGATTCCAGCTGCCGGCTAGTCAGGCCCTGGGAGGCGGGGCTTCAGGCCACACATTCCCAACTCAACCCGGGGTCCGCGGAAATCAGAAACAACTTATAGAAAAGGGCAAACTGGCTGATTGGGGTGTGTGTATGTGTGTGTTCCATCCTGGCACTGCAGGGAGCCCTCTGCACCAATTGGGGGCAGCCATAGCCTAAGACAGACTCTGCCATCCTTGCGTTCTGCAGAGGGTTGTACATATTTGAGCAACTGCAGGCCAGGTGTTTTCACTCGTATATCACTGGCATCCACATTTGCAGGGGCATAAGGTGCTCCCTCCCATGCCATGCAAGCAGACTTAACCTCACTGATCCATGTACCAGATAGATGGCTCCAGACCATGTCAACATTTTCCCCTCCAGGAAGACAAAATCATGGCTCTTGCACACTCTTGCTCAAGACTGCACAGCTGGGGGCCAGCCCTGTGGCCTAGTAGGCTAAGCCTCGGCCTGCAGCAACGGCATCCCATGTGGGTGCCAGTTCGAGAGCCCGGCTGCTTCACTTCCAATCCAGCTCCCTGCTTATGGCCTGGGAAAGCAGTGAAGATGGCCCAAGTCCTTGGGCCCCTGTATTCATGTGGGAGACCAGGAAGAAGCTCCTGGATCCTGACTTCAGATCAGCCCACCTCTAGCCGTTGCAGCCATTTGGGGAGTGAACCTCTTTCTGTATCTCTCCTTGTCTGTAACTCTGCCTCTCAAATAAATAAATAAAACTTAAAAAAATAAAAAGATTGCACAGCAGACCCAAAAAAAGCACTGAGACCTAAAGAAAGTGCTTCTCAAGGAGTATTTCTGCCACCTTTATCCAGATTATTTTTAATCATTATCAAAAAGGCAATTCGAGGACCACAATCCCACCCGAGGAATCATAATCTCCTTTGCTGACCGAGGGATCTTCATTGTCTCCTTGGGTACATTACAATTTTTTAAGACTTTATTTATTTACTTAAGAGAGAGAGTTATAGACAGAGAGAGGTAGAGAAAGAAAGAGGTCTTCCATCTGCTGGCTCATTGCCCAAATGGCCAGCGCTAGGCCAACCTGAAGCCAGGAGCTTCTTCCAGGTCTCCCACACAGGTGCATGGACCCAACTACTTGGGCCATCTTCCACTGCTTTCCCAGGCCATAGCAGAGAGCTGGATTGGAAGAGGTGCAGCTGGGACACAAACCGGTGCCCATATAGGGTGCTGGTGCTGCAGGTGGAGGCTTAGCCTACTAGGCACATATACAATTTGAAAGCTACTTCACCAAGACCTAAAAGGAAACTAAGGCAGAACTCAGCAGGATCTTTCCTTAAGATTGTACTCTGCTGGGAAACAGTGATGACCAAGGGAGGCAGTGGTGATGGCTCAAGTACTTGAGTCCCTGCCACCCACGTGGGGATCTGGATCAAGTTCTCAGCCCCTGCTGTTGCTGGCATTTGGGGAGTGAACCAATGGGTGGGAAAATCCACATTGAGGAACAACAGAGCAAAGCTTCAGATCACCAGAACCCAGGAAAGGATCCTAAAAGGCACCACAAAGAACTGACAGATTGCTTCTAAGGAGCGATAGTCAGCCTGACATCTCAACAGCGACCATGGAAGCCAGGAGGTAATATGCTAAAAAGAAAATAGCTGCCAACAGAATTCTATGCCCAGAAAAATAAAGACATATTCAGATAACCAAAAACAGAACTTGCCTCCAAGAGGCTCACTAAGGGAAATCCACAGGAAGTGATCCCGACAAGGCAGAGAAGCAAGGAAGAACAAAGGCGAATGTGGATAAATCCAAATGAACATTGACCATATAAGACAATGTCTTATGATGTAACCTAGAAACTAAAATTAAAGTACATGTTAACAATAACACACAAGTAAGAATGAAGTCCTTCCGTAATCTGGGAGGAGGAGAACTTGAGATTCCGTGATGCTATGTATAAACACTGTGGTTGGTACAGTCACCCCTAGGAGAAGAGAAACAGAAAGCAACATCCAAACAAAGGGAAATGGGATGATGATAAATATTTTCTCCAAAAAGGGGCCCAAAAGGAGAGATAAAAAAGGCATAGCAGGTAAAGCCACTGCCTGCAGTGCTGGCATCCCATACGGGCTCCGGTTCAAGTCCCGGCTGCTCCACTTCCATTCCAGCTTTTTGTTATGGCCTGGGAAAGCAGAAGATGGCCCAAGTCCTTGGGCCCCTGCACCCACGTGGGAGACCCGGAAGAAGCTCCTGGCTCCTGGCTTTGGATCAGCGCAGCTCCAGCAGTTGGACCAATTGGGGAGTGAACCAGCGAATGGAAGACCTCTCTCTCTCTCTGCCTCTCCTTCTCTGAGTAACTCTGTCTTTCAAATAAATAAATCTTAAAAAAAAAAAAAAAGAAAGAAAGAAAGAAAAGAAATAAAGACCAGCAGGCCAATGAGAAGGCACAAAATGAGATATAAATCTAGCCTTTAAAAAATGCAGATGGACTACATGCTCTACTTAAAAGGCAACTATTTTCAAATTGATTTTTAAAAAAGATTTGTTTACTTATTTTAAAGACAGGGAGAGAGAGAGATTGGTCTTCCATCCACTGGTTCAATCCCTAAATGGTGGCAATAGCCAGGTCTTGTCAGGCCAGAGCTGGTCTCCCACATGGGTGGCAGGGACCCAACTACTTTGGGCCATCTTCCGCTGTGCATTAGCAGGCAGCTGGATAAAAGAGGAGCAGCCAAAACTGGACTCTCTAGGATGGGATGCTAGTGTCACAAGTGGTGGCTTAGCCCACAAACCACATTTTTTTAAAAATGTAATGATAGGTTGTCTATACAAATTTCTTTCTTTTTTTCTTTTTTCTTTTTTTTTATAGCCAGAGTGGATAGTGAGAGAGACAGAGAGACAGAGAGAAAGGTCTTCCTTTTTGCCGTTGGTTCACCCTTAATGGCTGCTGCAGCCGGCGCATCTCGCTGATCCGAAGCCAGGAGCCAGGTGCTTCTCCTGGTCTCCCATGGGGTGCAGGGCCCAAGGACTTGGGCCATCCTCCACTGCCTTCCCGGGCCATAGCAGAGAGCTGGCCTGGAAGAGAGGCCACCGGGATAGAATCCGGTGCCCCAACCGGGACTAGAACCCGGTGTGCCGGCGCCGCAAGGCGGAGGATTAGCCTGTTAAGCCACGGCGCCGGCCTATACAAATTTCTACATAAGACCTCAGGATTCAAAAAGGCTGCAAGTAAAAGAGATGAAAATATGTATCATGCAACTATTAACAAGAAGGACATTTGCATGACTATATTCCTAATAAAGCTAAAGAATAAAAATTATGACTAGAGGATAAAAAGTGTCCTTTCATAAGAAAATATTTCCAATATATCAATAACAATTCCAATGCATACGTACCTAATATTAAAATGTATCAAGCAAATATGATAACATGTAAAACAGTAATGAGAAGAAATTAGACTAATTCCACATAGTAGAAGATGTAAAAACACCTCTTCCAGTAACCATTACAGTTGGAACAGTATGTGGCTCTGCAAAATCATGCAGACCTTAAACCCCAAAGCCTTATGTTTACAAATAATGGATAACATCAGTGGTTGATAGCTTAGGGCGTAGGCTTGATCCAATCCCTGTATCTGAAGGTGGGGCCACTGGAAAGTGATTGGATTTGACTACATTGCTAGGGTGGAGCCCCACCGTTACAGGAATTCGGAGTCTGTCCTTTGTCTCACAGTAATGAAGAATTACCACAATGAAGAAGGGTGAGCAAAGCAAATCAAAGTAGGAACAAGACTCTTGTTTACCAGGCGGGGTGCCCAAGGGAAGGGACCGTTGAGGTCCTGGCACTGGGAGCTTACACAGAGGATGCATATTGATCGATCAGATCTTTTACATAGTTTCAAAATGTCAAGGGTTATTTGTTTCTTCTGTTCTGTTGCACAGTGGCCATGGTTCCTGACTAGTTAACAAATGCAATTATGTTGACCATTTGGGAGATGTGAAAGGATGAGTTATTAGGGTTTTTTGTTTTTTGGGGGTGTTTCTATTTTTTAGATAATTAGTGTTGGAACAAAGAGTATCCACATTTTAAAAAGGTAAAAAGTGAATCCTACCATACATCAAACTTGAGATCAATTCCAGGTTAACAAAAAATGCAAGGATGAAAGGCAAAGCTATAAGGGTTTTAGAAGAAATACAGAATATTTCCTAGATCAAGGTAGAATGTCTTTGTTGATATCATATGAAAGCAAAAAAATTGATAAATTTGACTATGTTAAAGTTAATAGTTTCTGTGAATGCCAAAAAAAGAGAATGAAAAGTCACAAGGGGAAGAACATATGTGTAACACACATAATTGGCAAAAAACTAGAGTCAAGAATATGTAAAGAATGCCTAAAAATTAAAGAGAAAACAATAGATTACCTAATGTTTAACCTAAGAGATATGATCAAACACTTCACTAAAAAAGCAATCAATAGACATACGAAAAGATGCTCAACTCATTAATAATCAAGGAATTATAAATTGAAATTGGAAAATAAAATATTCATTTGACAAAAATTAAGAACATAATACTAGTTGAATTGAAAATTGTATCATATAATTACATGTGACAAATTTCCATGACTTGTAATAAACTTTCATGAATTTGTAAGTAGTGCCTTTTTATGTGGTTAAATAATAAAAATCTGCCATTTTGGCCACTGCAAAGTATACAATTCAGTGGCAATAATTACATTCACAATGTTGTACAATCACCACCATGTATTTTCAAAAATTTTTCATCAGTCCAAATGGAAACTCCGACCCATTAAGCAATACCAATCCATTACCCTCTCCCTCTGGCCCATTAACCTCCAATCTACCTCCTGTCTCTTTGAATTTGCTTATTCTAAATATTTCATGTAAGTTGAATTTTATATTTATTCTTTTGTCTGGTTTATTTCACTTAGCATAGTTTTCATTATGTATCAGGACTTTATTCCTTGCCATTTTCACAGCACTGAAAGTTTTCCACTGTCCTTGTTCCCGTTGTTGTAATTGGAAAATTAGCTGTCCAATTTTTGACTCTGTGCGTGGTATTATCTTTCTAGTTGCTTTTTTGTTTAAGATTTTATTTATTTGAAAGAGTTAAGAGAGAGAGACAGAATCATCCATACACTGGTTTACTCTCCAAATGGCTGCAACAGCCACAGCTGGGCCAAGCCAAAGCCAGGAACCAGGAGCTTATTCCAGGTCTCCCATGTGGTGCAGGGGCAGCTGGGCCAACTTCCGCTGCTTTCCAGGTGCACTGGCAGAGAGCTCGATCAGAAGTGGAGCAGCCAGGTCTTGAACTGGCACCCACAACAGATGCTAGTGTCACAGGCAGCAACTTCACCTGCTACGCCACAACGCTGGTCCCTCTTTTTTGTTTGTTTTCTAAGATTTATTTGTTTGAAAGTCAGTCAGAGAAGGAGAGGAAGAGGAGGGAGAGAGACATCTTTCATCCACTGGTTCATTCTCCAGATGGCAACAGCCAGGCCAAAGCCAGGAGTTAGGAGCTTCTTCCAGGTCTCTCACATTAGGTGGCAGGGGCCTAAACACTTGGTCCATCTTCTGATGCTTTTCCTAGGCCATTAGCAGGGAGCTGGATCAGAAATGGAACTGCCGGGACATAAACTAGCACCTACACTAGATGCCAGCATTGTAACCAGTAGCTTCATCTACTATGCCACAATGCTGGCCCCTATGTGAAAATTCTTTAAAATTTTATGGAAAGTGCATATTCTGAAAAAAAATTTAAAGATTTTATTTGAAAGTCAGAGATACATACAGAGAGGGAGAAACACAGAGATCTTCTATCTGTTGGTTCACTCCCCAGGTGGCCCAACAGCCAGTGCTGGGCCATGCCAATGCCAGGAGCTTCTTCCAGGTCTCCCAGGTGGGTTCCAGGGCCCAAGCACTTGGACCATCTTCCACTGCTTTCCCAGGCCATTAGCAGGGAGCTGGATTGGAAGTACAACAGCCTGGACACCAACTGGTGCCCTTATTGGATGCTGGCATTGCAGGTGGTGGCTTTACCTGCTATACCACAATGCCAGCCCTTGACCAAGTGTCTTGTTAAGATTAACAACTCATTTTCCAATTCTTACTCCATTCATCCAAAAGTCAGTCATTTTCAATTCTGCTTGTTTGGTTTCAAGGTCATTGGTAGAGTCACATTAGGGATGACTGAAATCATTCCAAAGGAGCTATGCTGGAGTAGCTACAGATAAATGCATTTGAAATAGTATGACATAAAACTGCAATAAAATGGAATCTCATGTACTTACAAAAATTCTGAGTTTGTAAGTTACCTTCATTTTTTTGTTTTGTTTTATTTGTTAAGATTTATCTATTTGAAAGTCAGAGTTACAGAGAAGGAGAGGTAGAGGCACAGAGAGAGAGAATCTTCCATCCACTGGTTTACTCCCCAAATGGCCACAACGGCCAGGGCTGGGTCAAGCCAAAGCCTGGAGTCAGGAGCTTCTTCTGGGTTTCCCACATGGGTGCAGGGGTCCAAGCACTTCCTCCCCTGCTTTCCCAGACACATTAGCAGGGAGCTGGATCAGAAGTGGAGCAGCCAGGACTCGAACCAGCACCCCTAGGGGATGCCAATGTCACAGGCTACATTACATCACAGTGCCGGCCCCAAAGTTACCTTCATTTCCTTAGCATCAAATGCTTACATTAGTCAGATGCTGTTTTCCCACTGGAAAAAAACAGAAACAAACCTGAAACATCAAGCCACAGTGCTAGCAGATCCTCTCCCCTACCTAGAGGCAGCCTTTAGCATCTGTATCTGTTACCTTTCTAGTGCTTTCTTACTTTCCGCTTCTGTTAAATCCTTTATTTCTGTACAACTCACCTACCTGTCTGCGGTCAGGCAGTCCTTCTCAGTTCTGAAGAACTCTCCTTCATTCCTGGGTCCAAAGCAATCTACACAACTCTCCCTGCTCAGAAAACAGCTCACAATAATTAAATCAGTAATGTTGTGTCAGTGAATTCCGGATTCTCAGGCCAGCGTATTATCTCACTTCACTTAAAACACAAAAACAAAACAAAACAGAAAGACTTCATGTGTCAAGAAATTTCAAAATTAACTTTTTTTCAAACAAAGAAATGCTTTCAACTTTAGTCACAACACATGGGTCCAAGTTAACAACCAAGAACAAAAGATGGGAATTCCACAAAGATTTCTCATAGTTCCTAGGTTTCTACACAGCAGCAATGAGAATAAATTAAAATCAATATTCAGTTTTCATTTTTATTCAAAGGATAAATACAAAATTAAGAGATAAAATTCAAAGCAAATATGCTCAACATTTCAAAACAATTGTACATACAAAAGCCAAAAGAAGAAAAAGCAAAAGCCCCCATAAATCACACTAGCTAGACACAGTCAAGTCCAACAACAAGGAACTCAAATTGAATGCATTACTATTTCTCTTGCCTATAAACAAGACTTTATTACCTCAGATAATAATTCCCCCATCCCATAAGGGTCTTGTTTGAAGACAATGGATCAAGGCTTCTAGTGAGTTAATCTCACATTTGACTTGCCATAGAAACCACCGATTGATGCACTCATTGTTTACAAGCTCCATTTCTGGTTCTCTATTTTCAACTACACTTCCATGCCTCATATCCAAAATCTCTTAGAAAATACGACTCTATGACAGCTTTCTCCGGGAGAAAATACCTAAGTGAGCCTTGGAATCTGAGTTACTGAATCATGTTACTGTAGCGCTCACAAATGTGACTTCCAACCTTGGAGATACTCTAGTGTGGACACACTGACCAAGGAGGGCATGAACCACTCTTACTGTACCTACACTGCCTGGGAAGGGCTCAGCTGATAGAACAACTAAACTTGATCACCTTTCTGTGAGTTATCCCAAGAGTAGTCTACAGCTCCAGGATGCTCGTTAACTAGCAAAGTTCCTAAACCATGTAAAAAAGATTAAGGAAGGGGCTGTTACTGTGGCACAGTGGGTTAAGCCACAACCCGTAATACTTGCATCCCTTATGGGTGCTGGCTCAAGTCCTGGCTACTCCACTTCTGATCCAGCTCACTATTAATGCACCTGCAAAAGCAGTGGAGGATGGCCCAAGTGCTTGGGCCTCTACACCCATGTAGGAGACCCAGATGGAGTTCCAAGCTCCTGGCTTCTGCCTGACCCAGCCATAGAAGTTGCGGCCACTTGGCGAGTGAATCGGCAGATGGAAGCTCACATGCACTCTCTCTATATGTATCTCTGCCTTTTAAATACATACATAAATCCCTTTAAAAAAGAAAAAAGGTAAAACTATTTACCATTCAGATTAATGGTAGAAATTTAGCCTTTACTTCTTTCCTGCATCCCCCCCCAAAAAAGTTAAAAGAATGTATTTTTTTCTAAATGCCACAGCAATAAAAAGTGATCTCTTAATTTTTAGGGAAATTATTTCTTGGTCTTTATTTAGGAAGCACTCAGTAAATTCTGACAACCAACGGAAGATAATTTGCTGAGAACTGTTCACTAGAAGTAAGGCTGAACTTTATGTCAAAAATGCAGCCTGAGAAACAAATACTCCATGCTGGTGGGGCAGCCCAGGCTTTGCTGCAGAGAGCATGAGCAGGAGCCAAAGGCAAGGCAGTGGGACCTGGGGCTGGGGGCAGGTGTCACCGCGGCTTGGGGTAACAGCAGTTCTACTCACTCAAACCGCCCTGGTCTACACATTTCCTGCAAACCCAGTAAGTGCTACAAGCAGCAGGGACAGGAATCCCACTGCTGTTTATAAAGGACATCCGTGAAGGGATTCTGTGTCCTCTATCAGCAGGTGGCCAGACACAAGAGAACTTCAGGCTGTCTTGCTAGTCACTCACTTCAAGTATCTTTCTTCTGCAACTATCACTGCATAGCCTGGAAATGTACCACAAACTACACATGATTGCAAAAAAATGGTAAAAGACTTGAGAAAGTGTCTGACCTCTGAGCTGTGTTAGCAGCTTTTCTCTGATGACCCTTTGTGAAAGCACGGCAAGTATGGTTAGAGACTTGTGGCTCTGGGACTAGTTCTCTGGTCATTTCCTCCGTTTAAAAGCAACAATAATGAGTAGGCTTTTGGCATCAGCAATGTTCATTAACAACTACCGCAAACACTGGCTACATTCTGATCACAGTACCACTGCTAACACAACTATACACAGGACATGCTCCAAACACTGGCACACTGCTTCAGAATGAAATTCTCAGCACGTTTTTGGTAATTTATTCACAGTTCAGGCTTAGAGACACTGGACTTAACAACACATGAGGACAAAATGACAAAGTGGCTCAGGAAACTAAACATTCATTTCAAAGAACCAAAACTGAAACAGAGCAAGGATGATTCTAACATTTCCACCTCACGAGAAGTATAATTTAAACAAATACCAAAAGGCTTCTTTAAGCAAAAACACTTTCAAGAACAGAACATTCAAACAGCTAACAGGATCATTTCTATATTCATTCTGAAAACTAATACAGTAAGAAAGGTAATCTGAGAACGTCCTAAGATATTCTCATTAGCCACTATTTATGGTATATTACATAACATTTTGATATCAAGCTGGTATAATTTTACAGTCTTGCTAGTTAACTGACTCTTATTTTAACCCTGGATATCACTGGTTTGAAGCGAATGTTTTCAGTCTGACTGGGGGTCACTGCCACAGATTTGGAGATATGTTTAAATTAATCAGCCTAGGAAGATATTGAAATATTAACAATCTCTAAATATAGTAGGGAAAATCTGATTCATGTGTTACGATTTCTATACTTGAGACTCTAATAGTAAAAACAAAGTAATCTGAACTCTGTTTCCATGGGTAAAACACTCCAATCAGTATTCTTGTACACAAAATTTACTAAATGTGTGGATATCATGAAACTAAAATACCTTCACCATTTCCTTCAATTTTCTTTGGTCTTCACAAATTCAATGTGAGCTATGAAATCTTTTTCAATAAATAATTTTCAATGACATTGTGCTTTTTTAGGAAAAAACACTTAAGTTGTAGCATGCAATAGTTAACAGCAGTCTTTCTCTTTTATTGCTATAGTATATCCTAATTTTAAAAAACAGTAAGAGAAAAAAACTGACCCTAACAGACTTTTTAAAAAATATGCTTGCTAAAGAAAATACTTCAGCTGGTTTTCTTATTTGAAGAGAAACAGAAATAAATGTCAGAGGCCAAGAAGTGAAAACCAGTACCAAGAAGCCAAAAACAGGCTCCTTTCCTCCCAACACAGACCTAACTAGTGCCAAAAACACCTGTATTCAAACAGATAAGACAACTAGTCGAGAGGATTTTGAATGAACTCAATACAAAGAAACAATGAATGAGGTGATGGGTGTGTCCCAATTACCCTGATCTGATCACTGCACACTGTACACTTGTAACTGTCACAGTGGACCCCATAAATATGTACATATTGTGTCAATTAAAACTTTTTTTTAAAAGGATAAGACAATATCATGTTAGAAATAACCTTCCAAGAAACCTAGGAGAGAAAGCCTGTACTGGCTCTCTTAACCAACAGCCCTACTGGCATGCCACCGTGTGTCAGTTCCCTTTCAGGAGCAGCAGGTTTGATTGGTTTTCAGCTTCACACATTAGTCAGCAACAGCCAGGGCTGGGCCAGGCCAAAACCAGGAGACTGGAACTCCATCCAGGTCTCCTACATGAGTGTTAAAAGCCCAAGCATTTGACTTATTACTTGCTGCGTCTCAGGAAGCTGGATCAGAGGCAGAGTGGCCAGGACTCAAACCAGCACTCCCATTATGGGATGCGGGTGTTCCAAGCAGCAAACAGCTTAACCGCTGCACCACCATACCCACCCCCGCAGTACCACACATGTATGTATCTGTGCAGTCTGTGAAACAGTATACTTTGCAAACATTTCACTTTTAATGAACATGGTTATGCCTCCAAATCTGAGCCATTATTTATGTAAACAAATGCATTCACCCAAAGCACACCCCAGCTCCATTCCCTCTCTTTCCACTTCCTCACCTTGTGTCTTCCCAACAGACCTCACCCCCTCAAGTGACAAGTCCACCTGAGGATAGACAGAGAGTGCTCTGAGGAAGATGGAATTTTCAATGCCTAGCACAGTGACTTGCCTGTAATGCGTATTAATAAGCATTTGCTGACAGTTATAAAAACTGTTCATTTTTCTCTTATCCTTTACTCCTATGGCACAGGTGATTTCTTTTCAAAAAGACTGAAAAGCTGATCCCAAAGTAACAATCATTTACTGGGCCATGTGTCAGATGCTGCACACACCCCCTGACCAAGAAAGGCTCAGGTACGAGGACCTCTAAGCTCATGAGTGAAATCTGAACTTTAAATGCACTACTAGAAGTTTACATAAATGGCCGGCGCCGTGGCTCAATAGGCTAATCCTCCGTCTATAGCGCCGGCACAGCGGGTTCTAGTCCCGGTTGGGGCGCCGGATTCTATCCCGGTTGCCCCTCTTCCAAGCCAGCTCTCTGCTATGGCCTGGGAAGGCAGAGGAGGATGGCCCAAGTCCTTGGGCCCCTGCACCCGCATGGGAGACCAGGAGAAGCACCTGGCACCTGGCTCCTGGCTTCGGATCAGCACGATGCGGCGGCCATTGGAGGGTGAACCAACAGCAAAAAGGAAGACCTTTCTCTCTGTCTCTCTCTCACTATCCACTCTGCCTGTCAAAAAAAAAAAAAAAAAAAGTTTACATAAAGGACTCTTATTGTAGAACATCTATTCTGAAAAATCAGATTCCCTTACCCTATATTATTTTGGTTTTAATTGGATATGCTCACTTATTGGTCTGCATCACTGCGACAAGATTGTTAAGAATTTATAAAAGT
Source organism: Lepus europaeus (assembly GCF_033115175.1). Lineage (NCBI taxonomy): Eukaryota > Metazoa > Chordata > Mammalia > Lagomorpha > Leporidae > Lepus > Lepus europaeus. The sequence goes on from NC_084839.1 coordinate 65,149,704, forward strand.
ATTTAAAAATTACTGTACCAAATGGGGTAAAGAGCAAGAAAAAGAAGAGGGAGGAGAAACCATGTTGGCTCAGAAAATATCACTTTGTTCTTCATTTAGGCTTTCAATATTCAGCTTAGAACTTACCTAGTCATGTGTATGTGTAAGAGAAACAAGGAGAGAAGGAGAGGAGAAAATGCAGTAATGAACGATTTAGCATATTATTTTAACGTGGAACGCTGAACCAAACTATAGAGTGAGAAATGCCACATGATCTCACTCCTGTGTGCAATCTATTCCAGCTGAGCTCACAGAAGGAGAGCAGTGCAGTGGTTACCAGAGGTGGAGGAGAGGAAAGCAGATGAGGAGATGGGGAGATACTGGTGAAGTGGCGCAGTCACAGCCAGATAAGAGGGACGAGTTCTGATGTTCAACTGCACAGAAGGGTGAGCACAACCAACAATATTGTATAATTCCAAAAAAGTACATAAGAGGATTTTGAAAGTTCTCATCATGAAGAAATGATAAACATGTGAGATGAAGGATAATCTAACTATCCTGAGTTGATCATTAGACAACACATAAACGTACCGAAACACACTGTACCCTACAAAGAAAGATGCACAATTACTATCTACTAACTTCAAAAATAAAAAGAAATGCTACAAACCCATACAAATCATGTGTGTAAAATGCTAATATACTGAACATAAGCAATTATACTACACACATACTAAATCTAGCAGGCTTACAGAAAGTATTCTTAGAAACTAAGATAAAAACCACCAAAGTAATTATATGTAAATAGTGACCGCATTTTACTTTTGAAAACGGGTTGCTAGTCAGCATCTGTAAGAGTCCTTCCAAATTCCTCAAACTACGCCAATCTTTCTGTAACCCTAAAACACACACAGAACACTATGCACGTCTTGCAGCCATCACAGCTGTTCAGAAAACCTTAACCTAATTAAGAAGTTCGAGCACAAATAAGGAAGGAAAAGACTGGATTAAAAAATTACTGCTGAACAGCTCACCTTCACAATTGCAAAGTGAAAATTTCTAAAAGAGAAGGACTTAACCAAAACATACACACACTCTCCTACAGCTCACAAGACCTGTCCCAAAAAACTCTGCAAGGAAATCATTATTCACAATTTTTTGGGTATCAAACTAATATTTTACTTTAAATATTTTAATCCAAATTGTCAACTTCTATTTCTTACACTAGCCAGCTGAAGGCACGTCAATACCCTTTTATTTATAACTTCTTCATTTGTAAATAAATTTCAAGGGTAGAGCACAGAAAACACAGACAGGAAAAGTGATCTGAGGTGACCCTAGATGATGCCATCTGTCACCCATAGGGGTAGGAAGCACCCTGTTCTTGCTAACCAGGCCCTCCTTAGACATCGGGAGACATAGAATTAGACAAAGACTTGCCAGTCTTCCCAACGACTGCAAAGAACTTCCAGACTGGCAGTAAGGGTGCCAGTCTTATGCAACAAGGCCATGAAGGAAAGCTTGAATTAACTGCAGGAAATTCTCCCTTCCTTGACATACACTGAGCATATCAAGATTGATTTTATTTGAGACCTATGACAGCAACTCTCTGCTGTGATTTCAAAGAACAAGATAAAAGATGTGCTCCACAGTTAAGAAATAAAAAAGACTACAGATACAAAGAAACAGAAACCACTTTTAGGAGAGCAGAACACAACTTCCATCTCAACTTTCCAACTTCAAATTTAAAATCTTACTGTCAGTTGTCCAAAGCAGCTCAAATGTAAAGTTTATCTACATAACTGTGCAAATTACGTTGTTAAAGACTGGAGAACACTTATGCCCTATTATAATATTTTGCCTCCTAAATTAGCTTCTCCTACAGAAAACAGACAACAGGTTTGAGAAACTAAGACTAACCAAACTTAGAAATAAATTCCACCAAGAATAGTGTTCAGCTTTTTGTTGTACAGTTTGATGTAAAAACAAAACAGAAGCAGGCTTCAAAATCAATTACAGCATCTTCTATTTATATGTAACTTAGCAAAGCCTTCAGTAAATATCCAAGTATCAGCAAACTTTGCCACGGGCTTTAGAGGCTACAACTAAATGCACTACTCTTTCATTGGTCTGAATGAACAAAGCAAGGTAAAACCAATGCCAGTTACTTTTAAAACACAATCCTCTTGGACAGAAGTAGAGGACCCAGAAATTCAACACCCAGCATTCTTTACAGAAAACAACAGCTGAAATCTTCTGCATATATTCCATTATTTAAAACACCCCAATGATTACTGGAAAAAATTTAAGAGGTAATTTCACAAAAATCACAAACTGAGTAGACTAATCATAACTGATATATAAATAAGGATTTACTAAAAAAGGCTTCAAGGAGTGATATTTCAAATCAAAGTTTTAAATACAAAAGGTGTCTTGTGTTGCTTAATCGTCCAGAGTTTCTGATGTTCCTTACTCTACAGTTACAGATTTGGCAAGATTCCGTGGGAAATCAACCTGCAAAACAAATTTTAAAAGCACAGGAATAAGGGAGAACCGCTATAAGCAAGTTATTTTTGTTTATAAACAGTAAACAGTATGTTCATTAACCACCTTTATCACAGACTACAAAAAGTTAGATAATATAATCCTATAATACAACTTAAAAAAAACTGAAATAACTAGGAAAAAGAATTCTCAAGGCAGCAGTTCACACAGGAAGACCTACCACGGTCCTCTACCAAGGCAGCAGCCCTTGGAGGGGATGCTAGAAATAAAAGAGCCATGTGTTTTGGGCGCCACAAGTGCTGTAATGTGGGCGATAGTTCCTTATGAGAATAAATTGGCCCTCTATCCCACCCTAATGCCAACAGCTACCCCATTTAGAAACACGGGGTAATGCTAAGAAAACAGATGGAGATTCCCCTAAGCGGGTCATGTCTTATGGGTAAGATGTTGTGAGGAACTACAAATTTGGTCATGAAAATACAACAGGTGTCAATCATGTATCTAATGGGTTTCTCAAATGCTCCTGTTAAAACTTTAGGGGGAAACTATCAGAATGTGCCCAAGGAAGAAAGCATCCCAAGACTTCTGTGGATTCCCGATGCCCACTTACATCATAGCCTCTCAACACAGCAAGGTGGAAAGCCAGTAGCTGCAAGGGGATCACGCTGAGGATGCCCTGCAAGCAGTCCACCGAGTGGGGCACCTTGATGGTTCTCTTGGTGTTCTTAATGGTCTCCGTGTCCTCCTTATCACAAATCACCACGGGGCGCCCCTGGAAAGACGATCACACACACATACACACAATATGACCGTAAGCAAAAGCAGAGCGACGGCACATGAACATTAAACTGTGGGGCGACCTGTGCACACGGCCTCCCTGACAGACCAATTTAAACTCACAGACCTGGGGGTGAGTCTGATTGATGTCACTTAGGTAGAGAAGGAAATCGAAGTTTTTGGAGATTCGGTAATTTTTTTAAAACTCAGGAGATTAAGAAATTCCAGCCTGAGTTTGTGAATTCAGCTATGCCTATCTTCAAAGCTCAAGTTCACTACCACTACATTGTACTTAGGAAGCAGTACCTTTTGGAATTTCTATAGATATCCAGTGGCTCTAAAGAAAACTCCTATTGATGTAAAATCTAAATGTTAGGTTTCTCCTGAGCTATATTTAACAATCTAAGTTTAGAAAGAGCGGCATAGGTTAACTGATAGAAGACAGGATCCAGAGACCAAGAGCTCAGTTTCAGTCTTGGTTCTGTCTAACCTCTGAGCTGGGTCCTGTCAAAACTCTGCAGATATGATTTCTCCCCTGTGAACCACGATGTCTATTCTACAAAGCAAATGAGTTAGTGAGTTTCCCAAGTCAGATCCCTAGCACCAGTCTATCACTTTAAGTGTCACAAAATTCAAATAAGCTCTAGTAAGTAGGCTCCTAGGTTCCCAAGGTGTCCTCATGGCTGCTCCTGACTTACCTGCCGAGCAACCACCTGCTGGAGAGCATTCTGACACTTGGCGTAAGTGTGGTCTCTCATGATGATCATGATGACGGGCATCAGCTTATCCACCAAAGCCAGGGGCCCGTGTTTCAACTCACCAGCGAGGATGCCCTCAGAGTGCATGTAAGTAATTTCCTTGATTTTCTAATAGGAAAGAACAAGGTGAGTCTTCAGTACATTTTTCAAAAAATCCATATCCTTAAGTCAATATTACAGAAAATATCTGATATGTTAAGTTACTGTCTACTTATCTACAAGTAGTAAAGAACCACTGATCTGTAAATACAGCTAAGAAGTTAACAGATCCTGATTTCTGTAATATCAACAATTGGACATTTAAAGTCCCACAAGAACCTTCTGTCTAAGACTTTATATTATCAAGAATACATGCATATTTCTTTTAAGTTTTTCCTATTTGCTGCATGTTTTACCTCAAATTTCTTATTATCTAAAAAACTCACTATCTTATCCATAGACGGACAACAAATTAACACCAACACTAGATAAACTCAACTTATCATGCTAAACCGTATCATATTCTTCTTGGTTTTCACCTTTGGACTAAGTTCTCTGTTGTACTTTATCAAGATAAACAAAGTACACTACCCACTTCACTCATTCAACCTGAAAGCAAGACTGTGTGTCAGGCCCAGAAGTCAACAGACCAGAATTCACTGCACGTGAGCCAACTTACCAGCGCCCCTTCAAGACAAGTGGCGTAATGGTAGCCTCGCCCCATGATCAGGACTGACTTCTGATGATACAGTTCTGTGGCCAGCTTCTGAATCTCATCGTCCATGCTGAGTACCTCCTTAATCAAATCTGTGAGGAAGGAAGAGCAAACTCGATGACAAAAGACAATAAACTGAACTGGTGGCAATCTACTGAATATTAAACACAGTGTTCTGTGCTTCTGTGGTATCAGCGTGAGATTTCTTACCACATGGATCAAAAGCAGAAAGATCTTACAAAACAGCTACACAACAAACTTCAAGGCTAAGAACAGAATGTGACCCAGCATCCACCCCTTTAGAGAACAAGGACTGATCCGTGAGCATCTTCGTACCCGGCAGCCGTTTCAGGCCAAGCATGATCTCTTTGCGTCTCTCTTGCATGGAGATCCTGTCATCGCACATCATGAGAGCGAACATCACAAGCGACACAAACTGGCTGGTGTAAGCCTGAAACACCAGAACAAGCAGCAGAATGAGGTGCAGTTGCAGTTTGGTAATTTAAATTAAAACAAAAAAAGATGGAACGAAATTAAAATTAAATTAAAACAAAAAAAGATGGAACGAAATTCTCATTAGTTTAACAGTACATGTCTTATAAACACTGGTAACAATAAAACAAACCAGTACTTGAAAAATTATCACTATTCTCCTTTACTGAATCTTGAACAAATGACCTAATCTTTACTTCCCACACAAAAGCTAATACCTTATCATCATAGGATGCTTATGAATTCTCTAATAAATCCAAGAAATGAAGGAAAAGAAATATGCCAAAGGAAAGAGAGCAGACAGCAAATCTGCATATGCTAACCAAGTTAAGTTCCTAGTGTCTCAAAAAAGTCAAGGGCTAGAAGGACTTGCACTGGTATTGCCGGATTTATTTCTTTTTTTTTTTTAAAGATTTAATTATTTATTTGAAAGTCAGAGTTACACAGAGAGGAGAGGCAGATAGAATATTTAATTTCTTTAGATTTGATTTTTCAGCCTTGCCTAATGCTTGTTCCTCATCCCCATTTTTCTTTTATAAACAAAAATTTTGCTAAAATTAAAAGAAAGTTCAACTGTAGAAAAATGAAATGGAAATGAGAATAATCTCCAATCTTATTAATAGGAACAACTGTATTACTAATATACTATTAATAACATTTGTGAACACTACCTCTGAGTTTTAACCTTGTTTTCTTTCTTTACCTTGTTACAAAAATTAATTATTAACAGGCATAATTTTATAACTTGCTTGTACTCCTAATTAGCATGGTAAGCACTTTCCTAGGAAGGAATTCTCTCTTTCTAGTGTGTGACCTTCAACAATTCTCTTTAGGCCTCAGGTGCCCCTCTGGTAAAGGCACATGGGACTTAGAAAACCATGATGAGAACTGAGACATCAGTCAGCAAAATACTTGATATATAAATTTCAAACATACAGGATTTTATTGACACATGAACTAAAAGACATTTATTTTCCTATGTTATACAACTGTGAATATTTTTAAATGTGTGGTCATGTGGCCCAGACTATTTTCATTCTAATTAGCTATATACAACTTTAAGATGTACCTGTTCTGCCACATTCTATGAAATACGAAAAATTATCTTTTTAGCAAATATTTACCACTTTGTAGGACAATGGGCCCTCGGCGCTACTATACAATGCACATTTTTAATCCAAAAAATTAAGATTATTTTCATGTTTGTTCAGCATTTGTTTGCTCTTCTGAGAATTGGCTTTGATGTTCTTCATCTGTTTGTTTTCTTTTTAAAGATTTTATTTATTTATTTGAGAGAGAGAGAGTTACAGACAGTGAGAGGGAGAGACAGAGAGTGAGGTCTTCCATTCTCTGGTTCACTGCCCAAATGGCTGCAATGGCCAGAGCTGTGATGATCCGAAGCCAGGAGCCAGGAGCTTCTTCCGGGTCTCCCACGTGGGTGCAGAGGCCCAAGGACTTGGGCCATCCTCCACTGCTTTCCCAGGCCACAATAGAGAGCTGGGTTGGAAGAGGAGCAGCCAGGACTACAATCGGCACCCATATGGGATGCCGGCGCAGCAGGCGGAGGAGTAACCCACTGCACCATGGTGCCAGCCCCTTCACCTGTTTTACCTGTTTTTTAATTTGGGTTTTTACTGATTTGGTTGGTTTAAAAAGACTTTTTTTTTTTTTTTTTTTTTTTTTTTTGACAGGCAGAGTGGACAGTGAGAGAGAGACAGAGAGAAAGGTCTTCCTTTGCCGTTGGTTCACCCTCCAATGGCCGCCGCGGTAGGCGCGCTGCGGCCGGCGCACCGCGCTGATCCGATGGCAGGAGCCAGGTGCTTCTCCTGGTCTCCCATGGGGTGCAGGGCCCAAGGACTTGGGCCATCCTCCACTGCACTCCCTGGCCACAGCAGAGAGCTGGCCTGGAAGAGGGGCAACCGGGACAGGATCGGTGCCCCGACCCGGTGTGCCGGCGCCACAAGGCGGAGGATTAGCCTAGTGAGCCGCGGCGCCGGCCTTAAGAAGACCTTTACTGTTATGCTTCAAATAGTTTTTCTCGGTTTGAGAGGTAGAGTTATAAAGAGAAGGAAAGACAGAAAGATCTTCTATCCTATGGTTTATTCCCCAAATGATTCCAATGGCTGGAGCTGAGCCAATTCAAAGCCAGGAGCCAGGAGTTTCTTCCAGGTCTCCCACATGGATGCAGGGGCCCAAGCAATTGGGCCATCTTTCACTGCTTTCCCAGACCATAAACAGAAAGCTGGATCTGAAGAGGAGCAACCAGGACACGAACCAGCACCCATATGAGGATTAGCGTACTATGGCACAGTGCTGGCCCTGGAATACTTTTTTTTTTTAAGACTTATTTATTCATTTGGAAAGAGTTACAGAGGGAGACGGAGAGACAGAGAGAGAGGTCTTCCATCCACTGATTCAGTCCTCAAGAAGCCAGAAACCAGGAGCTTCATCTGGGTCTCCCAGGTAGGTGGCAGGGGCCGACACTTGGGCCATTCTCTGCTGCTTTTCCAGGCAATTAGCAAGTAGCTGAATCAGAAGTGGAGTAGCAAGGACTCAAACTGGTGCCCACATGGGATTTACAAACTATACCACAACACCAGACCCTTAGGTATACTTTTAATACTGGTGTTGATTGGAACAGAATTTTTACTTTTTAACTTTTATACAGAAGTTTAAGACATTTTGTATTTATTTGAGAGGCAGGCAGACACACAAACACACACACACAGACACATATACAGTCACATAGAGACTTCCCATTCACTAGTTCACTCCCCAAATGCCAAGAAACCAGGAACTCAATCCTGTTTCCCACGTGAGTGGCAGGGACCCAACCACTTGAGCCACCACCTGCTGTCTCCCAGGATATGCATCAGCAGAAAGCTGGATTGAAAGCAGTCAGGACTTGAACCCAGGAACTCTGACATGAGACGCCAAGCATCTTAACTGCTGTGCCAAACACCCAATACTTATAGAATTTTTAACCTTAACCAATCCTTCCACATCCTAACATCAGTTATTATTAAATTTTCTGGAGCCAGCATTGTAGCACAGCAAGTTAGGCAGCCACCTGCAATGCTGGCTTTGGTGCCAGTTATTATGGGTGCCAGTTCGAGTACTGGTTGCTCCATTTCCAATACAGCTCCCTGCTAATGTGCCTGAGGAAAGCAGTGGAATTGGCCCAAGTCATTGGGACCTTGCACCCATATAGGAGACTGAGATGAAGCTCCTGGCTCCAATCTGGACCAACCCTGGCTGTTGTGGTCATTTGGGGAGTGAACCAACAGATGGAAATCAACCTCTCTCTAACTCTGCCTTTCAAATAAATAAAATAAATCTTTAAAAAAATGCTTTTCTTAGTTTTTTTTCATTGCTCCTTTTTGCTATTTTTTCAAGGTGTTAACTTCTGTTTTTATTTTTATAAAGTTTCTGCCCATTCTTTCTCTGTTGGTTTGTGACATTTTCTACAGTCCAAGTTCTTTGATGTACTAGTTATATTGCAGGACTACTAACTCTGTCTCAAAGATATGTCATTTCTTTACAAAACAATACTCTCATCCCCAAATGTGGTATTTTCACTAATCTGTGCTAAGAATTTAAGTCAATAAAGTTAGAGTTTTCATCTACTCAACAAATATTCACATTCTATCTTACATATTTTTTGCTAAGGCTATTTTTATAGCTATCGAAAACAGAATTTCCTTTCTGGGGCCGGCGCCGTGGCTCACTTGGTTAATCCTCCACCATATGGGTGCCGGGTTCTAGTCCCAGTTGCTCCTCTTCCAGCCCAGCTCTCTGCTGTGGCCCAGGAGGGCAGTAGAGGATAGGCCAAGTGCTTGGGCCCCTGCATTTGCATGGGAGACCTGGAGGAAGCACCTGGCTCCTGGCTTCGGCACGGCGCACTGGCTGTAGCGGCCATTTGGGAAGTGAACCAACGGAAGGAAGACCTTTCTCTCTGTCTCTCACTGTCTAACTCTGCTTGTCAAAAAAAAAAAAAAAAGAATTTCCTTCCTAAAACACACCCCCACATAGGTATTTTCCACTTACAGAGAACTCTTATATGTTTTATGTAAAGCATTGACTAAATTCCTATACCAACTAGGTCTTTTAGTTAAATAAAGAGAATTTTGTGTCATCTTTTCCCATTGTTTTACTCATTAAATTGGATAGAACTTCTAGAACAGGGATAGCCAAAACTTTTGGGGGCTTTTTGTAAATTTATTTGTTTACTTATTTGAAAGGCACAGTGAGAGTCAGAGTGAGTGGAAGTTGAGAGTGTGAGAGAGAGATGTACATCAATCTTCCATCTACTTGTTCACTGCCTAAATGCCCATAACAGTCAGGGCTGAGCCAGGTCAAAGCCAAGAGCCAAGAACTCCATCAAAGTTCCCCACATGGGTGTCAGGAAGAGGCTGGGTCATCAGCTGCTGCCTCCTGGCCACATTAGCAGGAAGCTGGATTGCAAGAGGAATAACTGGGATTCAAACTGGCACAATAATCAACACCCACCCAGCAAACATGTTATGTAGAGCCAGCACCAGCCATCAGAAGTCACAGTAAAACACATCATGTTGAGCAAGAGTCTAAGTCCATCTTGTTTGCTTCTGTATCACAGATAAAAATTCTTGGAAGGTTTCAGAAGAGTAGCTGAGGCCCACTGACATGAAGGTCTTAAAGTTTTCTGTTCTGTTTTTTTGTTTGTTTCTTTGTTTGTTTTTTCCCATTTTTCTCTATCTGTCACATTCTGTTTCATTAGGTTTCTACAGGCTTGGCTCATTTTCTCTCTGAGAATAAAGGATTATAGAATTTACCTCTTGGAGTAGGTGTTGGGACACCTACATGCCACATTGGAGTACGTGGGCTGGAGTTATGCTCCAACCCCAATTCCAGCTTCCTGTTAACTATGCATCCTGGGAAGCAGGAGGTGACGGCCCACACTCCATGTGAGAGATCTGGATTTAGTTCCTGGCTCCTAGCTTCAACTCTGGCTCAGAATCAGACAGGTGTTGGGGAGCAAAGCAGCAGTTAGGAGACTGAGATCTCTGTCTCTGTCTCTCTCTGCCTTTCAAATTAAACATTAAAAACATTTTTAGGGGCCGGCACTGTGGCACAGCGGGTTAATGCCCTCGCCTGAAGCACCAGCATCCCATATGGGCACCCATTCTAGTCCCAGCTACTCCTCTTCCAATCCAGCTCTCTGCTATGGCCTGAGAAAGCAGTGTAAGATGGCCCAAGTCCTTGGGCCCCTGCACCAGCATGGGAGACCCAGAAGAAGCTCCTGGCTCCTGGCTTCAGACTGGCACAGCTCCAGCCGTTGTGGCCATCTGAGGAATGAACCTCTTTCTCTGTCTCTACCTCTCTGTAACTGTCTTTCAAATAACTAAAATAAATCTTTTTTAAAAAAGCATTTTTAAAAAGGAGTTAACTATTTATCCTACAACCACACTGTGTAAATTTTTATAATACTGTTCATAATCTTTTGTAACACAAACACATCTCATTCTTAATGGTACTTCTAACTTTCTAACCCAATAATATATTTATGTTTCAAGCATGAGGCTTTACTTACATGTTTATTATTAAATCACAAGAATTACTCTGCTGTGATCAGCTACATTGTTATGTATAATTCTAACTTTAGGAACTTTATTGTTTTGTGGCTACTTGCTGACTTTCTATTACTTTTCTCTGGACAGGGATTGCTTCATTAATGAATATTTCCTTATCATAATGTGGATGAGACCACCTCTATAATAAAATCACAGTCTGACAAGGCTCCTTACCTTCCCAACAGTTATGTGAAACTCCTGTTTCCTCTGGCTGGACCCTCCAACTTTCAGCTGCCCATAAGCTCTCCCCTAGTACCTGTCCCCACACTCCTGTGATGGTCCACTAGCAGACTGGAGATGTTCCCTTATAATGCAAGTAGATTTGGACTCCCTTGCCTCCAAGTCTGATGAACACATTATATTCCAACTTCCAGTGGCTCTCATTCTACTTGTTCCTACTACAGTTTACCTTTCAATAAACCAATTAATCACAAAACATACTATCAGTGCAGAGGGAGAGACCCAGTACATTCGTTTCCTAGGATATCCAAACAGATCAATCAGAAAACAAGTATTCCAGGTCCTCCAGCCCTTAACAAAAAATGTTATTCTGCAAACCAGTGTCTCTTGGTTCAGACTGAAAACATCTCAAAACCAGTCACATATAAATATTAAAAGAGAGCAATGCAGGCATTTTTCCATTGCATTGCTATTACAGCTTAATTTCCAACTTCAATTTGATATTTTTAATTTCAATATCAATAGATACCAGGAAACCAATTATAAGAAAAATAAGTTATACCACACATTTAGAATGTACTGAGGCTTGAAAGAATTTAGCAGGAAAATGTTGACTCTGAACTTTTAAATTTGGTTCTTTTTTATTCAGCAAAAAACAAAGTTATATTGGTTTATTTTTAAAAATCAACAATAGTCAGCACTGTGGTTAAATTCTAAACACCTGCAATAACATACAAAAATTGCTGAATTTGCACACTTATGCCCATCAACCCCTGCAGAAATATCAAATTGTCCATAGTCTGGTATTATGAGCAAGTCTACAACATCCCTCTAATCATGACAGTTTTTCAGGCAAGGTTGGAATTCATAAACAAGATCATCACTGGGCCATGGGACCAGGATCAAAGATCTTTAAAGTAAGTAGCATAGGGGCCAGTGCTGTGGCGCAGCGGGTAAAGCCGCCGCCTGCAGTGCTGGCATCCCATAAAGGCGCCGGTTCAAGTCCCAGCTGCTCCACTTCTGATACAGCTCTCTGCTATGACCTGGGAAAGCAGTAGAAGATGGCCCAACTCCTTGAGCCCCTGTAGCCATGTGGGAGACCCAGAAGAAGCTCTAGGCTCCTGGCTTCGGACAGGCCCAGCTCCAGCCGTTGCAGCCAATTGGGAAGTGAACCAGAGGATGGAAGACCTTTCTCTCTCTGTGTGTGACTCTGGCTTTCAAATAAATAAACAAATCTTTATTCAAAAACTATTTAAAAAGAAAATAAGTAGCATAAAATGATGTCTACTTTCTCATATAAGATTTAACCACTGGGGGAAACTGAGTGAAGAGTCCATGGGGCATCTCTGTACCATCTTTGTAATTTCTATAAATCTATATTTCAAAATAAATATTTTTTAAAGGAATACAAATAAAGAACTACTGATACAAATAAAAATATGAATGAATCTCAAAAACTTTATCCTTTGAAATGAAAAAAGCCAGACAGAAAAGCCATATATAATTCCATTTGTAAGAAATTTCTGGAAAATGACATAATCAAATATGAGAATGCAATAATCACTAGGAGTAAGGGTGAAAGGCAGGAGTAGAGATTCACCATAAAGAAGCATAAACAAATGTGCAGGTGACTGAAATGTTCTAAAATTGAATTGTGGCCATAGATGCACAGACAAAAAAAAATTTTAGCAAAACTATATACATGGGGCCGGCACTGTGGCGTGGCGGGTAAAGCTGCTGCCTGCAGTGTCGGCCTCCCATATGGGTGCCAGTTTGAGTCCTAAGTGCTCCATTTCTGATCCAGCTCTCTGCTATGGCCTGGGAAAGCAGTAGAAGATGGTCCAAGTTCTTGCACCCCTGCACCTATGTAGGAGACCAGGAAGAAACTCCCGGCTCCTGGCTTCAGATCAGCCCAGCTCCGGCCATTGCGGCCTTCTGGGGAGTGAACCAGCAGATGGAAGACCTCTCTCTCTCTCTCTCTCTCTCTCTCTGCCTCTGCCTTTCTGTAACTCTCCGCCTTTCAAATACAAATAAATCTTTTAAAAAAAATGTATACTTAATATTGGTGAATTCTATGGTTTGGAAATTGAACAACTGAAAAAAAAGTTAATGGTAGAATCCAGGTGGTGGCTATATATGTTAATGTAAAATTTAAACACTGTTGTATGTTTGAAAATTATAATAACAAAATGTTGAAGAAATTTTAAGTTCTCACAAACAAAAGAATTAGAAATCAAAAGAAGGAGCTGGTGCCAAGGCACAACAGGTTAAAGCCCCGGCCTGCAGCAATGGCATCCCATATGGGCACTGGTTCAAGTCCCGGCTGCTCCACCTCCAATCCAGCTCCCTGCTAAGGTGCCTGGGAAAGGATGGAGGATGGCCCAAGTGCCTGGGCCCCTGCAACCAGGTAGGAGCCGAAGAAGCTCCTGGCTCCTGGCTTTGGATCAGCTCTGGCCATTTGTGGAGTGAACAAGCGGATGGAAGACCTCTCTCTCTCTCTCTCTCTCTCTCTGGCCATTTGTGGAGTGAACAAGCGGATGGAAGACCTCTCTCTCTCTCTCTCTCTCTGGCCATTTGTGGAGTGAACAAGCGGATGGAAGACCTCTCTCTCTCTCTCTCTCTCTCTGGCCATTTGTGGAGTGAACAAGCGGATGGAAGACCTCTCTCTCTCTCTCTCTCTCTCTGTCTCTACCTCTCTCTCTGTAACCCTTTCAAATAAATAAAATACATCTTTAAAAAAAAATCAAATGGGCGCCGGGTTCTGGTCCCAGTTGTTCCTCTTCCAGTCCAGCTCTCTGCTGTAGCCCGGGAAGGGCAGTGGAAGATGACCCAAGTGCTTGGGCCCCTGCACTCACATGGGAGACCAGGAGGAAGCACCTGGCTCCTGGCTTCGGAATGGCACAGTTCTGGCCGTGGCGGCGGCCATTTGGGGGGGTGAACCAATGGAAGGAAGACCTTTCTCTCTGTCTCTCTCTCTCTCTTACTGTCTAACTCTGTCTGTCAAATAAATAAATAAAAAAATATCAAAAGAATATCTCCCATGACAGCTCACAGTTCAAGATTTTATAAAAAGGTAAGTCAACAGCATGCATTCAGTTGAGTGATCCCATAGCCCACATATACCGTCCTGAAGCCCTTGTTGCACAATGTACTGAGAATAAAGGGGCCTTGGGACTCCAGACCCCCATCAAAGCTGTCTCTTTCCACAATGATACAGACACCCACGAGCTGCCACCAGGGAGGGTGGCTGGTTATTCTTTCAACCACAGGAATGGGAACCCTCATACTAACATCTTACAGATTTTGATTACTATATAAGAAAACTCAAGTTTCAGCTACCTGTAAATTATGACGTTAGCAATATCAAAATACCCAAGAAAGAAAAACCTCACTTAGGGCTTCTAGAGAAAAATTACAAATTTTCCACACACACACAAATTTCTTTAAGGAAAAAAATTCGAATGTGCTTACATACATATTAACATCATCTTCCACAAATTTTTAATTAGACTCAAATCCACCAATACCCAAATATCTTATTAGACAATCAGCAAAAATGTTAAACTTAAGCAGAAAAACAGATAATGTGGAACTGAAACTGAAACTTAAATCCTTAAAATACATTCATAGATAACATCTTTTTCATTTATACAACTTTCTAAGATTCTAAGTGTCTTACTATAATAAATTCATGCATATTCTCATTTAAGAGTAATAGTCTCACTAAGCCTTTTTTAAAAACGGAAAACACTGTTTTCCCAAATATCTATTTATTTATTTGAAAGGCAGAGTGACAGAGAGGGAGAAACACAAAGAGAGATCTTCCATCCACTAGTTCCTTCCTCAAATGCCCCCATTAACCAGGGTTGTGCCAAGCTCATCAGGAATCAAGAACTTTAACCTGGTCTCCCACATGGGTGCAGGGACCCAAGTCCTGGGCCATCTTCCACTGCCTTCCCAGGTGCATTAGCAGGAAGCTGGATCAGAAGTGGAATAGCCAAGACTCAAATCAGTACTCCAATAGAGGATGCAGGTGTACCAAGTGATGCCACAATGCCCATCCCATTTGAAAATACTATTAAGTATTAAGCCACTGCAATATCCAAAGAGAAACACATATTGTCACACAATACTCATTAAAAAAATTTTTAATCCTTCTTTATAATGCCAAATTTTACACCAAAGTGTACTACTCTTCACCAACTTTCAAAGGTAGTATGTATATTCTGATATATTTATAAGAAGTCAGGAATGTGTAAGTAAAAATAAGTCCAAAATTATTAGAATTTAATAATTTGTTACTTTTCTAATTGCTGACTTTACTTAATAAAAGGAGACGTTATACAGTTACCATGAATCCCACTGTACCTGGCAGGAAGATTTGAAGTTAAGATGCCAGGAAAGACACTTGCAATCCCATAACAAAGTACCTGGGGTTAGCATCCAGCTTCCTGCTATGGACACCCTGGAAAGCATCAGTGATGCCTCAAGTGAGTGGGTTCCTGCCACCCATGTGAAAGACCTGGACTGAGTCCCTGGCTCCTTGCTTTGCCCCAGTCAGGGGCAGTTGGGAGCATTTGGGAAGTAAATAAGTGGATGAGAACTCTTTCTCACTGCCTCTCAAATAAATAAAATGGATGAATGGGGGTAGCCAGCAGAGACTTTTCCAAGGTGAACTTACGTTATAGACATTTGTCCTTTTAAACTTAAAACTCTATGAGTAGGGGGAAGGAAGGGAAAATAAGTCTTACTTATTACTGACTCGTAAGTCTTACAATGATTATATTTGAGTAGATGTTCTACAACTGCTAACACACGAAAACTAAGTTGCAAACTAGTCCATGGACACCACGATTAAATAATCACCAAAGAAATAAGCCAAGACGTCACCTTTGTACTGGCCACGCCAATTTCAGGACCAGCATTGATGTGAACTCCACAGTCTGTCTCCCTTGAAATAGAACTGCCAACTGTATTTGTGATTCCCACAGTTAAAGCGCCTCTCTCCTTACAGTACCGAAGACCCATCAGGGTATCTGCTGTCTCACCTGTGCAAAAAAGACCACAAATGTAACACACAGAGCACTTTCCATGTAAGCCATTTCTTAAATGCAAAAACAAACTGACCACATTGTATTTTTTATTTAATCAATTAATTAAGTTTCGTTTTATATGAAAGACAGATAGAGATCTACCATCTACTGGCTCACGTGCTAAATGCCCACAATAATCAGGCCTAGGGCCAGGATGAAGCCAGAAGCCTGGAACTCAACCTGGATCTCCCATGCAGATGGCAAGGACACAGCTACTTGGGCCATTTCCTCCTGCCTACCAGGGTAAGCATTAGTAGGACACTGAACTGGGAGTGGAGGAGCCATGACACAAACCAGACACTCCAATACGGGATGTGTGTGTCCCAAGTGACATCTTAACTGCTGCACCAAATGCCTGCCCCAAATTGCCACACTTTCAATAGTATCACTTTTTATATATAAAGCATAAAACATGCATTTAAAATTGGCTTTTTAGGATCTCTTTTCATACTCTACCTTTGAAAATTCAGCTCTTTTCTACTAATTCATAAAGAACTAAGTAATATTAAAATAAATGTCATGTCATTTGCAATACCAGTTTATCTTTAAACATCAGTTTTTGATACTCTAGAATAACTACAAATAATGACTTCCCTTCCCTTCCAGTCTTTAAAATTAATATACCTCTGGGCAGATGCTTGGGCTAACAGTTAAGACACTACTTGGGGGGCCGGTGCTGTGGTGGAACAGGTTCATGCCCTGGCCTGAAGAGCCGGTATCCCATATGGGCGCTGGTTCTAGTCCCAGCTGCTCCTCTTCTGATCCAGCTCTCTGCTATGGCCTGGGAAAGTAGTAGAAGATGGCCCAAGTCCTTGGGCCCCTGCACCCACGTGGGAGACCCAGAAGAAGCTCCTGGCTTCAGATCGGCGCAGCTCCGGCCGTTGTGGCCGTCTGGGGAGTGAGCCAGAAGATGGAGGACCTCTCTCTCTCTGTCTCTACCTCTCTTCTGTAACTCTGTCTTTCAAATAAATAAAATAAATCTAAAAAAAAAAAAAAAAAAAAAAGACACTACTTGGGATACTCATGTCCCATACTGAAGTGCCTAGATTCGAATCCCAGCTCCACTTCCAATCCAGTGCCCTGCTAATGTGCACCCTGGGAGGCAGTGGTAAAGGCTCAAGTAGTTGAGTCTCCTTCACCCACGTTGGGGAGCTGGATAAGGTTGCCAGTTCTCAGCTGTTGTGGGCATCTGGAGGTGAACCAGTAGACAGCAACTCCATATCTCTATTTCAATCCTGGCCTCTCTCTCTGTATCTCTGCCTTTCAATCAAATACGTTTTCAGAAATAAATTTAGGGGCCAGCACTGTGGCGTAGCGGATACAGCTGCCGCCTGCAATGCCGGCATTCCATATGGGTGCTGGTTCGAGTCCCAGCTGCTCCACTTCTGATCCAGCTCTCTGCTAGGGCCTGGGAAAGCAGCAGCAGATGGCCCAAGTCCTTGGGCCTCTGCACCTGCGTGGGAGACCCAGAAGAAGCTCCTGGCTCCTGGCTTAAGATCGTCCCAGCTCTGGCCATTGTGGCCATTTGGGGAGTGAACCAGCAGATGGAAGACCGCTCTCTCTCTCTTTCTCACTGCCTCTACCTCTCTGCAACTCTGCCTTTCAAATAAATAAATAAGTCTTTAAAAAAATTTTAAAAAATGAACACACCTGACTGACTAATGAAAAAGCAAACATCATCTCGAAAGACTGGTGTGTTTCTATCCAAGAAGTCACTGGCCAGTTCCACCATCACAGGCAACTCTGTCAGCTCCTCCAGAACTTGACGTGTCTGCAGAGAAAAGATGACTTGGTCACACAACTTTCCTTTAAATGCTCTTCTTCACCAGCCCTCTTTGGACTTAACATATAGTCTTCACTGTCTGATCATAAAAATGATACATGAGTAATGTCAGAAAATACAATGTAGATTAAAGCACAAAAAATAAAATAATCAAAATCTTCACACTCAAGACAGAAGCAGTTAACACTTTAATGCTGTGTAGAAAACAATCAATGCATACATTCTTACATACAAACACATCCACACATGTAAAACAAGTTGAAAAAGACACTGTGTCAGCTGGTTTGTTATCTCTAACATCTCAATTCCAAACTTGACAATGAAGATTCATTTGATACCAGAGTCACTGAGGGATTTAATTGAGATGATAGGTGAAGAAATATTCAGTGAAAATTTAAATACTGTAAAAATGTACCATATTCATAAAAAGTACCTTTTTCTAAAACAAGTCAATGCATTTCAGAAACTCTGTTTAACAGGGTATACAGGGGCTGGCATTATGGTGTAGTGGGTAAAGCCACGTCTGCAGTGCCAGCATCCCCTATGGGTGCCAGTTCTAGTCCCGGCTGCTCCACTTCTAGTCCAGCTCTCTGCTGTGGCCTGGGAAAGCAGTAGAAGATGGCCCAACTCCTTGGGCTCCTGCAGCCATGTGGGAGACCTGGAGGAAGCTCCTGTCTCCTGGCTTCGGATCAGCACAGCTCCAGCCGTTGGGGCAAATTGGGGAGTGAACCAATGGATGGAAGACCTCTCTCTCTTTCTCTTTCTGCCTTTCCTCCTCTCTCTGTGTAACTCTGACTTTCAAATAAATAAATGAATCTTTAAAAAAAAAAAAAAGAGGGCATACAGTTTTCAAATTCTGTAGCATAGGGAGGAGGGACTGAGGTAGAGGCGAGTGTGCTTCTGTTCAGAGGGCTCTTAATATTCACTTCTTTAAGTTTCTACCTAACTAAATTTTTTCTTTGAACTCTAAACATCAGAAATTTTAAAACAGCAGAAAAATACACTGAGAGAGCAAAACCTTCATGCCCCATAGACGTATACAGCTGGTGCTGCTCCCAGCGTTGGAGACGGCCTCTCCTGATGGCCTTCTGCCAGTCTCTCCAGCCAGACAGCCCCACCCATCTCCACCCACTCTGCTCTCCTCCTTCACAGCCCTTTAACTGCTGCCTGCACACAAACATAAACAGAGCTGTTTTATTCTAGATATTAGGTAATTGGTTTGGCACTTTTTAAACAACTATATATACCTTCATGTACAGAAAGTCTTTTTTAATAGAATCCTATTTTTAATTATCCTTTTCCATTGATGCATTTTATCTACTAATCATACATAAGTTATTGACATTAAAATATTAAATGCTCTCCCTTAAACAAATGTAAATAGCCACACACACACACACACACACACAGAGTTTATAATATAACTTTTACACTGGAATTATACTCTTCAAAATAAAAAAAGAAAGATACAAATCTGGCAACTTACCAGATATCTTAAAATAATACACTCCAAAAGTGTCATCTCAAGATAACCTATGCTATTGAACAGTTTTTTCTTTCAAAGGAAACTACTTGTTATAAACACACAAAATGACACATTTTCATTGTAACAGAAAGCAATGCTATAAATTCTATTGCAGGCTGCTGTAAAACTCAGAAACACACTTTTTTTTTTTTTTTTTTTTTTTTTTTTTTTTTAGGATCTTAATAACAGTTCTTTATTGAGTTAAGCAAACAAAAGCTTAGAAAACAACATATGGGCAAATGCAGTTTAAAGCACAGTAACACAGAATGCCACAGCAATACAACCAAGACCAAGCTCCAGCCTCCTGGCTTCCATAATTCCAGAAAAAAAAATCCAGTAAATGTCTGAATAAAATGACTTGAGTGCAGGCAGTTATCAGGATACAGAGGATATACTAGAAAATGTCATGCAAGTCTGTCATTCACACTTGACTCCATCAAAAAACAAACATGTAGGACAGAATTAATGAATTAAATGGCACCATTTTGTATGACAAATGGCAGAGGGGATTTCTGATCTTTTTTAACTACAGTAGTCTTCTCATCCACGAAATACAAAACAAACTTTTATTACATCATATTCAGACATGATATAGGAATTAGAGAATTCTAACGTATCATATAATTCCTGCCCCAAAATTTAGGCCTAGCATTAGATGAAGCAAATAATGAATTTTTTAATTTCTGAATAGAGGGCTCATTCAACAACAGATGTATGCCACCACTGAATGAGCTCATCCTTTCCTTAGTTTGCACTCAAGTCTTCTACTCATTCTGCTTCCCATGCTCTCAACAATAACCTCCTTAGACCTCTCCCTTCAATATTGTACAGACTTTCCTTTTAGGACCATGTAATTTGGGGGCAGGGGTGGCCTCAGAGAAGAGCAAAGCTTGTTGGGATGCAAGGGTGGATATCTACACAGTTCTACAACTCACTAGTTCAATGACTGGCTCCTACAAGGGTATGATAATAAATATTTATGCCCCAGCAAATAAAAAATGACTATGTCTGAACTTTGGGAATCAATCCCAGAAGCAGAAACTGAATGAAAAGGTCTTCTATCAACAGCACAGAAACTGGCTCTTTATAAGGAGATTACATGTGATCTGATTCATTGGACTACAGATGATCATATTCCAATGCTTCTGCACTGACAATCAATACACATCTTTGATACAGAATTTCAGCTACTAAAGTAACAATTTAAGAACAAAGCCTGACAAAAAGCAGGCTTCTTTTCTTTGCCGAAATGCACCCATGATCCTGTTGAGGATCACACGTTACTTGACCATCAGTCTGGGGCAAATGAACAATGCCCAGCAAAATGCAATGACTGCTCTTACACAAGCAGGCATGCTCTGCAGGCCGTGAGTCTAGGATGGAAGATGCAAAGGCTCTCCCTTCCAGAGCTCCCGTGAAGTCAGCTGCACTGGTCCGTCTGCGTATCTAAGGACTTCTCCACAGCAGACCTGCCACTGTTGATCACTCTAAGCCGCTCTTTGCATTTCTCCCCCTCCCTTCCAGATTTCTGTCTATGCAAACATGAAAAGATAACTTTCAACAAACAACAATATTACCCGGCATGTTTCTAGAGGTACTATCAGTATCAGACTGCAGACATCTCCGAAGCCCCAACACAACATAATTAAACTTCCAGGAAGCCACTTACCGCGACTCCAGCATGGTAACTCGTTCCACAGGCAATAAGGATCAGACGCCGACACCTCTGGATCTCCTTAATGTGATCCTTCAAACCACCCAGATTCACTAAAATAGAAGTAAAAGTTTGTGTATATAGTTAGTTAGGAAAGAAACATATGAAACAGGCAATCGCTTTTCATGAGTTCCACTGTCAATACAAGAAATTACACTGCCATTTTAAAGACTTCAGATTCCTTTTAGGAAACATAGTTCCTCACAGTTTTGAACAGGTCACAACTTAACAGCCTCCCCCACCAAAACATGTAATTAAGCTTTCTCGCCACCACAAAATCACCCTCAGTTACTGTATTTTTGACATTCCACTTTGTTTAGTGATTTTTTTCCATCCTTCTCTTTGGATTAAAGGTTATCTTAAAGGCAAAACAGACAAAAGATAAACAGATGTGGAAGGCTGGAGTGGGGAGCAGTGGACACAAAGGGGCAAGGAAATGGCTGGCCAGATGCAGGTGCTGCACAGCTCGCCTGGGAGAGGGCACCACCTTGTGAACACCCACCTTGTGGTTATCCGGGTCAAGCACTGAGTGACTAACAGGGTTCCAGACTCGCTCAGTTCAGGGCCTGGCTGAGCAGAAGGTCAAGTCCAGCCTCAAGGATGTCCTCCTCCACCTCTCTCACCTCACCCTATCTACTCTGCCCCCGCTCCCTTCATCTCCCTACCCCTTTTTCTACCCTAATTAATTAAACTATTAAGCCATGGTAGATGTTCTATTTTTTATCTTCTCAATAATTTTATGTTCTCCATTTTAAGTTTAAATAGTAAGAAAGGTCATATTTCTTTTTTTAAAAACAGTAGCAAAGTGGAAAACAAAATAAAACAATAACAAGAAGTGTACTGGCTTCCCAAATTACTTCAAATCCAACCCAAAATCTTTCTTATGACCTTCAAGTCCCTCATAACCTGTCTTTTGCTTAATTCTGACCTAATCTCCTATATAGCCCCTCTACCAGGCCACGCCAGTCAGACTGGCCTTCTGCTGTTCCTACACTAGATAGACCAAGCCTGATTTGCATCTCTGTCAACTTTCCACAGAGCTTGGCCCACACTGCAAAGGTTTAGGAACAAAGGAAATAATAACAGTAAGAGGTTCGGTCAGGGTCATACAAAGGGAAACCATTCTGAAATTGACTCAGGATAAAAGCAGACTTAGAGGGGTTGGCGCTGTAGCACAGCGGGTTAAGCCACTGCCTGCAGCACCGGTGTCCCAAATGGTTCAAGTCCCAGCTGCTCCACTTCTAATGTGCCTGGGAAAGCAGCAAAGGATGGCTTAAGTATTTGGGCCCCTGCAACCACATGGGAGACCTGGATGAAAACCCTGGGTCCCAGCTTCTGCCTGGCCTAGTCCGGGCTGTTGCAGCCATTTGGGGAATGAACAAGGCATGGAAGAATGATCTCTCTTTATATCTCTTCTCTTCTCTCTCTTTCTCTCTCTCTCTCTCTCTCTCTCTCTCTCTCTCTCTCTCTCTGCAACTCTTTCAAATAAATACAACTTTAAGAAAAAAAAAAAAAAAAAGCAGGCTTAGAAGAAGAGAACCCTATATTGCAGATGATGAAATGAAAGGGAAGCAAAATGGTGAGATGAACTAGCCACAGGTTCCCCTAAAATCAGTACTAGAAAATTCCCTGGTGGGCAAGGGGGTTTGGGACAGTTTTGGAAGGAGAGGCCCAAGGTCTGAACCGATGAGCCTTGCAGCGAAGTCTCATTTTGGTAAGTTTGGTCCTAACCACCAGAGAAGGCAAGAATGCCTAATAGATGGGGGAAGGGATGGAGAGAACTCGGGAACAGCACTGAACATATGCAGGTTAGTCTAGCTCCACAAATGACTACCAGTGTGACCTCAACTCATTCAAATCAACAAGAGCTTTGACTGCCTCACTTTAACAACAAAGAAGAGAATGGTTATCCTGTTTTATATACTACTTTTACACACATAATAGATAAAAGTGTTTTTTTAAAACCATGAGTTTTTTAAGGTTTATCTCATCCTCTCCCCCCTCTTACAAAACCTGACCTCGGGGCCGGCGTTGTGGCATAGTAGGTTAAGCCTCTACCTGGGGCACCAGCATCCCATTTGGGTACCAGTTAATGTCCCCACTGCTCTTCTTCTAATCCAGCTCCCTGCTAATGGTCCTGGAAAGCAGTGGAGAATGGCCCAAGTCTTTGGGCCCCTGCACCCATGTGGGGAGACCTGGAAGAAGCTCCTGGCTCCTGACTTCAGATCAGTACAGTTGTGGCCTTTGCAGCCACTGTGACCATATGGTGAGTGAATCACCGGATGGAAGATCTCTCTCTCTCTCTGTAACTCTGGTTCTCAAATAAAAAAATAAATAAATCTTAAAAAAAAAAAAAAAAAAAAAAACCTCGACCTTATTTTCACAAGTAACATAAATGACTTTTACTGCTTACACTGTTCCTGTTGCCCTCCTGGTCCTCGCCTCTCTCCTCGACCCCCACTGCTGTACCCCAAGCAAGACAACATCTGGACAACTGCGCCTCAGTCTCTCCTCCTGGCACACTGGAGACGGGGGCCACTTCACCACAATAAAGCACAGCTACAATCATCACTGGCTCCTAAGGCTTCCATTATCTCACCATTTCTACAAAAGGAGGCACCCCAACCCATGTCAGAATGCAGTCACGGCCACCCACAGTAGTTTCTGTCACCTTCTTTCCCAACACATCCCTTTCATTTCTCTTTAAGTACTAGACAGACATAGCAGACAGATTAGACAACATAATATTCCATATAGAGCTTTCTAATGGTTTTCCTACCACCTCCCCTTATTTAATGCTCCTCTACCCAAATAAGATGCTCCCATCTGTTCTTCGCCAACTGAAATCTTCCAGACCTTTCCAAACCCATACCTACCTACTTCACCAAGTCTTCCCTAAACCCAAAACCCTTCCCTACAGATTCATTCTCTAAAGCTGACAGGAAACTTTAAGCACTTTAACACTGAAATGTGTTCTAGTGCCATTTATAATATTTTACCTTTCTTTGAACAGTCAACGATCTATTCACCCCCCTCTTCTGGATCATTAGAATCCCAACAGCAAGACTGTATCAGAGATAACTTTCCTATAGCCCACTCTTGGTTGAGAGATGGGACTGAGATTGACAGTGTGTGGTCACAAGATGTCCACAAACTCCTGTGACACAAGGTCTAAACAGAATGTCCACAAATACAATTAGTGTCGCACTCTCACCTCCACCTTAAAAATGCAGAAAGATACAGGTTAGCCCACATGGTATCAGCATCCCCCGAAAGACCTGTGGGGAAGTTCACGTCTTTACTTACCCTATAAACGAGAAAGAAAACCTAGGCTGGGCAGATGTACACAAGATTCCCAGCAAGCACGGAGGTCTCATTCTTAGAATCCAGTGCCCAAGACAGTCCCTGCCTGGTATACAGCAGGAGACCAATACAGAAAACTTACCATGTTAACTATTCGAAAGCATACAACACAGTGACACTAAGCACGCTCACAATGCTGTACTACTACCACCATTATGCATCTCCAGGATTTTTAAATCATTTCAAACTGAAATTTTGTACCCACTAAATGCTAGCTTTTCATTTCCCTTTGCCCAGCCCCTGAAAATCACTAATCTATTTAATCGACTTTCTGTACCTATAAATCTGACTATTCTATAAATCTCATAGAAGTGAAATCACACAATGAAGGCTCTTAAAAGATGGTTGGTGGGGCCAGCACTGTGATGCAGTGGGTTAAAACCCCAGCCTGCAGTGCTGGCATCCCATATGGGCACTGGTTCAAGTCCTGGCTGCTCAACTTCCAATCCAGCTCTCTGCTATGACCTTGGAAAGCAGCAGAAGATGGCCCAAGTCCTTGGATCCCTGCACCTGCATGGGAGACCCGGAAGAAGTTCCTGGCTCCTGGCTCCAGATCAGCTCAGCTCTAGCTGTTGTGGTCATCAGGGGAGTGAACCAGTGGATGGAAGACCTCTCTCTCTGGCTCTACCTATGTAACTCCATCTTTCAAATAAATAAAATAAATCTAAAAAAAAAAAGAAGACGACGACAGCTGGCCTCCACTGATAGCTGGCAGCCACAGTTGCTCTACAAAGCTATAAAGGATCAGGTGGATAATGGTATTCCCACAGGAGACTTTGAAGTAATAAAATAACTCATACATACTAACCAGTATAGTCATCAAAGTTGACTCTTCCTCTCATTGTGTTCACCACGGACTCTGGCTGCTCAAAAATTTCCTTCTGCATAAATGAACTGAAGTTGCCTAGAGCAATGGAAATTATATTAATGAAACAAAATTTAACAAACCAGAGAATAAGAAATTTGCATACTACAAAAAGTCTACCTCCAAAATAATCCCAGTAAATTAAAGGAAACAAAAGGCACTTTTATTTTATTTGCAGTTATAGTAAAACAGATAAATAAGACAAGCTCAAGTTCTGGAGTCAGATCTAGGTTTGCACTATAATTCTATCCTTTACTATATATGCTGTGAAATAAAAATAGCAATTACTTCACGGTGTGGACTATGATATGGGTTAATATAGCAATGAACATGACGTTATGCAATACCATTAGCTTTTATTCCAACCACAGTCCCATCAGAAAGAAAGAGAATAAATATCAAAGTCATAAAATTATAATAGTTGGTAGCAGCAAACATGATGGGAAGTGCACTAAGTGTCAAACACTGTTCTACAGGCTTTAATACACAGCCTCTTAATCTTCAAAACAACCTTAAAGACGAAGGTTCCATAATTCCCATTTTATATTAGAAAACTAAAGCATACAGATAATGAGAGAGGAATAAGGAACAAAATACAAACTGTTTATAAATATCTTAAAAATATCATGTACTATTGGGGCCGGTGCCGTGGTGCAGGTTTATCCTCCATCTGTGGCGCTGGCATCCATATGGGTGCCATATGGGTTCCGGTTCGAGTCCTGGCTGCTCTTGTTCCAATCCAGCTCTCTGCTATGGTCTGGGAAAGCAGTAGCAGATGGTTCAAGTCCTTGGGCCCCTGCACCCATGTGGGAAACCCAGAAAAAGCTCCTGGCTCCTGGCTTCAGATCAGCACAGCTCTGGCCACTGCGGCTATTTTGGGGAGTGAATCAACAGAAGGAAGACCTTTCTCTCTGTCTCTCCCTCTCATTGTCTGTAACTCTACCTCTCAAATAAATAAAATCTTTAAAAAATATATCATGTACTATAAAACAGGGGATCTCATTTTTTATAATGTCAGAAATAAACAACCATGAATTACTTTGAGATTTGAGTCCCAGCTGCCCCACTTCTGATCCTGCTCTCTGCTATGATCTGGGAAAGCAGTAGGAGATGGCCCAAGTGCTTGGGGCCCTGTACCTGAGTGGGAGACCCAGAAAACTTTCCCGGCTCCAGACTGGCCCAGCTCTGGCCGCTGTGGCCATTTGGGGAGTGAACCAGCAGATGGAAGAACTCTCTCTCCCCCTTTTTCTCTCTCTAACTCTGCCTTTAAATTAAATAAATAGATCTTAAAAAAAAAAAAAATTATCCCTTATCTGGGGTTGTCTCCTCACTAATCATGTGGAAGACTGCCCTCAGCACCATAATTAGACTCACTAGCGCAGGAAGTAGAATGGCTCCCTTCCTTTAAGTCAGGGGTGGAGGACTTTTTTCTGCCAAGGGCCATTTTGATATTTATAACATCATTTACAGGCCATGCCATTTATCACCTTAAAAACTAGCCTGCTATATAGATTTATTAAATTTCAGGTCCCACCTTGTGGTTGCCTGGGCAGGGCCATACCTAATGCAGCCTGCATGGGCTGGATGTTCTCCAGCCCTAAAAAAGGACACTAAGCTGTAACATGACAAAAACATTCACCCTTCATGATCTGCTGGAGTTCCATCTGCAGGGTTTGCACAGCTCGTCCAGGGTGATCTCCTGCAGTCCGTTTAATTCGATGGATAGAAAGACGGCCATCCACCACTGCTGCGACATCATCATCTTCTAGAAAGATGACGCGGTTGGTATGTTCTATGACAGCACTACAAAATATTCAAGGATATATTACCATAAATAATCAAGGATCACTGTTAAAAATTAAACTATCATTAGAAGACAAGGACCAAATTTAAATGCAAACTCCATCATGCTGCAGTATCCTGCAGATGACTTTCTGGTCATCAATGCCAGCCCCTTCAGAGAGAAGGGGGAGGTAGTCACTGCAAACAATAAAGGAAAAGATCTCTGTGCAGTGAGCTAAACCAAATCAGGTTAGATCAGAAAGCATAGCATTCCCTTCTCATTCCATCCATCACCAAATCCTAACATTTCACATACTAAACATTTCTCAAAGCTTCTCTCCATGTCCACCATCACAAACCAGTTCAAGCTGCCGTCAGCTCTTTGGCTGGACTACTGCAGAACCGAACATGTCCACCACCTTCTCTCCTACCTCCCTCTATCCATTCTCCATTTCTACCAAAATGGTTATCAAAAGGCAACTCCAATCAAAATTTCTCCCTCACCCAGCATGCCATTTGACAGCTTCCCTTTGGCTCTAAGGAAAATGATCAAATGCCTTATCCTGACCTCTATCTCTGTTCCAATCTCCCTATCCAAACCTCCTATTTTCTCCAAACACTCATAGGCTAACCACTGAGAACAAATGTTCTTCCCTCCACTACTTCATAGTTCCTAAACTCCCCTTAAAGACATTTATCCACAAGAAGGTAAATCACGCTGTTGTAAGTGTTCTGTAGCTCTTGTCACAGCTGGAATTCTACACTTATATGGTTACTGTTTCTAACTTGTCTCCTTCATTAAAGAAGAGCTCATTGAGGGCAAGCAGTATTTTTATTTTCTCACCACAGTCCCCTGAGTTAGCTAATGGCTTTGCTCAGTGTTCAATGTGAATACATGAATGAATGAAAGATGGGTGCTGTTTTTCTGCAACTCCCAGTTTATTTAAGCATAACTGTCAGCTCTGTAACAAATCTACTTTATGCCAGCAATGACCCATCTGAGCACTGACTACACATCTTATCTCTCCACAGAAATTGAAAATAGAGAAGCTTATTTGCTTGCTGAGAAATAACATTCCCTGAAATCCAAACGGCATCATCTTCTCATTTGGATTACTTTCTCTTATTTACTCAAATATTTGTTGGCAATTTGAGTGGACCCATTTTACCCTCATTCCTATTAGCATCTCATTTATACATGCATCTAAAAATCTGTTGCATTTTCTCTCAAAAATGTCTTAACCTAATACTATTCTTTTATAAAAGTGATTATGCTACAATTAATGATAAATGTAAAACATATAAGTATTCACATTAGAGTATAATTCTAATGTTTTAGCAACAACAATAATGCCCCCCTTATCTGCAGAGGTTCTGTTCCAAGACCCCTGGTAGATAGTAACTGGACAGTAAAAATACTACAGACACTACTTTTTTCCTGTATGTGCCTAGGAAAAAGTTTGATAATTAGGCATGGTAAGAGATCACAACTAGTAATAAAATACAACAATTTAATATAATAAAACTGATTCATAACAAATTCATTTCCAAATCTTTTTAAAATTTATTTTTTAATTGACATATAATAAGTATACATATTTATGAAGTACAGTGTGATATTCAAAACATGTATACAATGTGTAATGATCAAATCAGGGTAATTATTATTTCCATTTCCTTAAGTATTTGTCATTTCTTTGTGTTGAGAGCCTCCAACCCCTATCTTTTTGTTCTTTATGAAACATAATTCTAAGTTATTGTTATCTATAGTTGCCCTGCTGTACTGTAGAACATCAGGACTTTTTCTTCCAACTTGACTGTATTTTGGTATACATTACCTACCCTCTCTATCCTCCTATCCTTCTCAGCTTCTACTAGAATGTGTGACTTATTCCTAGAACTTTCCATTTAATATTGTCAGACCTTGGCTGACTACAGGCAACTAACACTGCAGAAAGCCACACCGCGGAGAGGGAGACGACTCAACACTGTAACTCGCAGGATGTTAAAACCTACTCTGCAGTTGAAATCTCTCTCCCTACAAACCTGGTGAGGCTTCTGAAAGGAGGAAAAAAATATTAAGAGCCCTAATGTAAATACACTGAAACTGGAAGGATCTCAAGGAATATATGTTCTTGTGACCTACGTGGTTTAAAGTAAGAGAAAAAGTGATCTTCTAGCTCAACTCCAAAAAGGTCACCTGCATTTGCTTAATTTAGAAAGTTCTATTACACAGCACGACTAGATTCACAAAGATGACTTCTTGGCCCCTATACATGAAAAGTTTTACAAAACATTCTCTTTGAATCAACTAAGGAAGCTTACCTTGCATCAGAAGCAAAGTAATATTCCACTGCTTTTTCTTCAACAGGGAAAAGGCAAGTTGTGCTGTCCACACGAGAGAGATTGCAGCTCCCCTTCTTGTCTTTGCCTAGAGCATCCAGTTGACATGAATCAGCAAATGCAGAAGATCATGAATACAGAAATATACGTAACTTTATAAAACCAACAAAAAACCATAGCAACACAAAATAGTTTCAGCAACTTTAAAATGCCAGGTAAATCACTTTATTTCCATGCAATAAGCCAATAAAAACAGACAGAAAAAGTAGAGTGAAACAGCAACTATCATGAGTGCATGGCAGATAATAGTGCTATATTATTAACTTTTTTTCATTAAAAACTTCTCTATGTAATATTTATTTGCCAGGTAAAAATAAACTATTTTGTGAATATTATTTTTTATCTGAAAGTATGTATAGACTAGTCTGATTTTTTTAATTTTTTTAAAAAAGATTTATTTATTTGAAAGGCAGAGTGATAGAGTGAGAAAAAGAAGGAAACAGAGAGAAATATTGCTGGTTCATTCCCTGAATGGTCACAACAGCCAAAGCTGAAGCCAGGAGCCAGGAACTCCATCTGAGTCTCCCATTAGGGCAATGGGGCCCAGATACTTGAGTCTTCATCCACTGCCTTCCCAGGTGCCTTAGCGGTAAGCTGGGTGGGAAGCACAGCAGCCGGACTTGACCCGAAAAGCAATGTCTTAACCCACTGCACTACAAAATGCTGGCTCCATACAGACTATCTTAATTTAACTTTATACAAAACTTGATGGACTAACCCATGTAAGTTAGTGTACCTATAGTTATCACCAAAAAAAAAAAAAAAAAAAAAACCATTTAAAATATCAAAATTGTGCAAGGAAAAATAAAATAGATTAATGGCAAATTGATCATCTCCTAAAAAAAAATCTCTAGATTTTAACAGCAAATCAGCATAACAAAGGAAGTTGTACTCTTCACTAATTCTGACTTAAAGACAAAGATACATAATACATTCTACCTGGTATATCATATGTGGCACTAATAGCTAGAGACAAGGATTACTATAAAACAGGAGTATCTGCTTACTGAAAATTAGGTTTTCTTATATTTCTTTTAAGCTAGAATTAAGGTCACTCCTTTTGCAATAATTTTTTTTTAAAGATTTATTTATTTATTCGAAAGTCAGAGTTACACAGACAGAGAGAGAGAGAGAGAGAGAGAGAGAGAGAGGTCTTCCATCCGATGGCTCACTCCCCAGTTGGCCACAACGGCTGGTACTGCGCCGATCAGAAGCAAGGAGCCAGGAGCTTCTTCTGGGTCTCCCATGCGGTTCCAGGGGCCCAAGGACTTGGGCCATCCTCTACTGCTTTCCCAGGCAACAGCAGAGAGCTGGATCGGAAGTGGAGCAGCTGGGACTAGAACCGGCGCCCATAAGGGATGCTGGTGCTTCAGGCCAGGGGGTTAGCCCGCTGCACCACAACGCCGGCCCCCTTTTTTTTTAATTTTAGCATTTCAAAATCCTGGTATCTCTAGTTAATAATTATCAAGTCACTGATGAATAATTTTTTCTTTTTGCTCAATCACAACTAAAATCAAACCTGGAAAGCATACTGAATTATGTCAAATTAGTCAAATATAGAAAAAAATCGATTAGCTGAAATCTATATAAATGTCCCAGAGACAAAAAAGCATTTTTCTCTAAGGCCAGGATACAGCAGTTCTTACAGACACAATAGTCAGAGAATATTATAAATCTATTTACAAAAATTCTATACTGTATCTATCCTCTAAAATGCATATGTAGGTCTTGGTAACAATTATTCTTAAAAATGTACATCCAAAGTTCTCCACCATTTGTGATTATCTGATATATTTTGGACATGAAAACAAAATAGCTCTTCCCATCCAAAAACAGTAGTGAAGATTCTGAACTTTAAAAAGTAACTGTAAGATGACACCTCCAAAAAGGTGACACTCCAGAAAAAATCACAGATCAGTGTTTGCTTGGGCTAGGAATAGAACAAGGAAAAGACTACAAAGGGAAGCTTGAGGGAACTTTCTTAGGAATGGAATTGTTGGGTATCTTGGTAGTGAGAGTGCTTATACACCCATTTTTGTTTGACAAACTCATGAAAACTGAAAAACTGGCAAAGAGTAAATTTGGGGAATGGGTATTTGGCTTAGCAGTTGAGACACTGGTCAGGACATCTGTGTCCCACATCAGAGTCTAGGGGTTCAATATCCAGCTCTGCTCCTGAATCTACCTTCCTACCAAGGCAGACTCTGGGAGGTAGAGGTGATGACTCAGATAACTGAGTGCTGCCACCCACGTGAGAGGCCTGAGTTGAGTTCATGGCTCCTAGCTTCAGCTCCAGCCACAGGTCACTGCAGGCATCTGGGAAAGTGAACCAACAGATGGGACCCTTCCCTTTCTCTCTCAGCCTCTCTTTCTGCCTCTCAGAATAAATAAATAAATTTTGTTAGTGTATCAAAAAAAGGGGGGGGGAACTAAAAATAGGTAAAAGCACCTATATTTTTAAAATAAATAGAACTAGCTTTTGTCATAAAATGTCCTAATTGGGTTTAGTTTCATTCCAAATAATTGATAATTTTATTCTTCAAGTAACAAAATATATTTAATTAAAATATTTAAAAGATTTTGAGGTATCACTGCTATTTAAATGAACACCATTACCTGACACTAGTACAATCTACAAAATATTATCCTAGGCCGGCTCCGCAGCTCACTAGGCTAATCCTCTGCCTGCAGGGCCGGCACCCCGGGTTCTAGTCCCAGTCGGGGCGCCAGATTCTGTCCCAGTTGCCCCTCTTCCAGTCCAGCTCTCTGCTGTGGCCCGGGAGTGCAGTGGATGATGGCTCAAGTGCTTGGGCCCTGCACCTGCACGGGAGACAGGAGGAAGCACCTGGCTCCTGGCTTCGGAGAGGTGCAATATGCCAACCGTAGCAGCCATTTAGGGGGTGAACCAACAGAAGGAAGACCTGTCTCTCTCACTGTCTAACTCTGCCTGTCAAAAATAAATAAATAAATAAAATATTATCCTATGTATAGACTATCTCATTTGACTTGACCTGAGTGGAACACAGGTGAACAGCCCTGTCCCACAGACAACAGACTTCATTTTGTCAGTGGCCACATCTAGAGCACATAGAAGCTTGAAAGTCCAGAGTTCTCTCCTTTACAGCGCATCTTCAGTAACAGACTATTTCTTCTAAGGAAACTTCACTGAGCTACACATTACCTACACAGTAATAGCTATAAAATTGAGGACTCAAACACAGTGCTTCATCTCCAAAAGCTCTAACTCACACTGACAATTTTTCCTCCAACTTCATAAGGTCTTAGTCAATGTTTTTCCATTATTTCTAAAAGTAGCCCAAGACAACATAAACGTAATGTCAAAGATAATTTGAGCAGAATTATTAATAAAATATAATATATATTTTAAAAGATTTATTTGTTTATTTGAAAGTCAGAATTACAGAGTATAATAAATATATATAAATATATAATAATATATTACATATAATATATAATATGAGCAGAATTGTTAACAAAATCTGGAACTCTGAACATAAAGTCTATGTTCTCACTGAGGATGAGTTTTGAAAAGAGGAGATGGGATAAGAAGAAATTCTCACCTCTTAGGATTGAAGGTTGTTTACAGAAATAACTTTCTGCTCTGGATAAAATGGTGAAAGCAGTCACCATCCAAAGATAGATAGGCTTAAAGCACTTTGCTGAACATTTTTCAAGAAACCAAGAATTACATATTTATAATATGGTTTTCAACTTCATGAGCCTATTACTCCCTATCTTTCAGGTAGAAAGCTTTTAGTAATAAGTAAAAAGAGTACACAGTTGTGGGTTTTTTTTTTTCTATGTAATTATATCAATAAAACGATCTAGAAATTGTGTAGTTGAAAGTCCTATTAAAAAAGAAACTTCAAAAATGAACAAAAACACAGATTCCAAATTCAAATAAAGCCAATGAAGATATTACGTGTCATGTGTAAAATAAAATATCATGCATAAAGACTACTTAAACATTTTTCAGTTAAAAGTTAACCTAAATTATTCAAATAATTAGCATTTAGTTCAATCTACAATAACCTAGCATACAATGCTTTTTTGCTAATCTAAGCATGTATCCTACATGATTTTAAAACAAAGAAAAACAAACTTTACAATTTCAACTATTTTCTCAAATCTGAGATTTTAATGAAACAAATTATTAAAAGCAGTTTTCTAAATGGCAAAAGCAGACAGACAAAATATACTCTGCAAATTAGAAAAATAATGTGAAAATATATTTCCCCATAAAATAAGCATATTTTTAGAGGCCCAGCACATTCATTCACTCCAAGAACAAAGAATTAGTAACAAACAAAAGAGGCTAAAATTCCTCCCCACCCATGCACAGTGCATTTCCCACCTCTTTCTCCCTGTGATCCCCACCGTGTGTATTTTGATCCAATCTGAGTCCTAGCTAAAGATATACAACAGAAAAAAATTCTACTTGTCAGAGAACTCACAAAAACAAATCTTCCCATGTCCAGACAGAACTATATATGCACGAGGATCTGACCAAAGGGGCATTTATTCCAACATAAGGGAAATCATTCTTTCTATTTACTGCACTCAAGTTGTACATTCTCCCCATGGCATGATGTAGCAGTCGTTTTACCTGTTCTGTACAGTATTGGAATGTGATCAGTAGAAAGTTTATGTTCACTCCGTACACCAATCAGCAGAGGGCTACCTCGCCTGTAAATGCAAGATCAATCAAAATTAAACCATTTTAATAATGGTTAATTTTTAACCTTTATTTAATTAAAATAATTATTCTAATAAATAATGTACTAACAATATAAAATTTAAATTTAATGAGCCAATTCTATTCAAATAACGTTTAAATTTTCCCTCCAGGGATGGCTACTGTGGTACAACAGGTTAAGGCTTCCAAATCCATATAGGACTCCCAAATCCCATATTGGGGTGCTTGTTTAAGTCCCAGCTAATCTGCTTCTGATCCAGCTTCCTACAAGGCAGCAGAGATGCTTGGCCCCCTGCCAACTACATGGGAGACCCAACTAGAAGTCTGGGACTTTGTCCTGGCTTAGCTCTGGTTGTTGTGGGTATTTGGGGAGTAAACTAACACCCAATTTAAAAGTCACCACTGTCCATGCAACCAAGGTTACTCAATAAATACGCTTAGTAGGTAGAGGACAGAATTAGAAAAAATGCTTAGTATCAATATCTTCTCTGTCTCTCTCTCTGTGTCTCTGTTTTGCGCTTTCAACTAGATAAAAATCAATAAACATTAAAAAAAAAAAACCTCTTAAAATTCTTCCTCCTAATTCAACTTCAGATACACAAAAGAACTGTACTCAGAAACTAAGACCCATAGGCCAGGCTATCTATTTTTGTGAATTAACTTTTTTATCATTATTATTTCTTTTACTCAACAAATTAAAATTGTATCAAATAATGTTTTATTGAAATACACCAGGCTCATTTTTTTACATATGTTCTACAGTTGCTTTTACACTGTAACAGGAAAGTTGAGAAGTCACTAGAGAGGCTAAATGGCCCAGAAAGCCTAAAATATTTATTATCTAACCCATATCAGAAAAACTTTGCCAATCCCTGTTCTATACCAATGCATTTAAAATTTTTTTCCCTTTTAATACCAAATGGATACTCTTAATTGCACACAGAATATCAATGTGTGAATGTTTAACAACTTGGCCTCTGTCAGTTATCTTTAGCTTTATGGTATCTCTCTTTTACCAGATCTTAAGGAGCCTCACCACTCTTCAAAGTACTTCATAATCAGGCCTAGATACCCAAGCAAAAGTAGTGATGCTACAATTATCTAGGAATCTGCCCACAGTAAGTTCCCAAAAAACAGAAAGATAATGTTTGGGGCCTGAAATTAGAAAATATCCAATAAGCAAATTCACAAAAAATGTCGATCCCTACCAGAGACAAAAGGCCAATTATAAATGCCAAAATGGACTTGTTTTATTCAGGGATTCTGTTAAATGGAAGAGTGCTAAATCCATAGACGAGAAAGGGCAGACCATTTACAGAAAAGGGTCATGTACAGTATACAGAGAATAAACGTGTAGCTCAAATATTTCAAAAAATGTGTTAAGTATTAGTCATTATTAGATTTATATGTACCTTGTGCCAACTGCTTGTCCAGGAAAATGAACGCTTTTAAACACAAGCGCAAAAGCACCTTCCTATGGAGAGAAAAAAAATGCATTACCAATATTTATTATAATCAATTATCAAATGTGAAACGTCAAAAACATACTTGCCTCAGCAAAGAAACTTTTTGCTCACACAGTGCTCTTTTGCATTACTTTCTTAACAGGTGTAAATTTTAGGTAGACACTCCTGAGCTTTGGTATAAACAGGATTCAATTTTTTAAACCAAGCCCACTCTCAAAATACAAGTATGTTCAACAGATAATAGCTACAAAAACAGACCACTTTCTTTAAAGCTTATTTATTTTTATTTATTTGAAAAGAAGAGTGAGAGAGAAATCTTCTATCTGCTAGCCAGGATCCTGGAACTCTATCCAACTCTCTCGCATGGGTGGTAGAGGTTCAAGTACTTGAGCTGCCTCTCAAAATATGCATTAACAGGAAGGTAGATCAGAAACAAAGTACCCAATATGGGATGCCGGCATCCCAAGGGGTGGCTTAACTCACTCTGCCACAACACCCACTCTCAACCATCTAATTTGTCACTATGTACATGTTACCATGATTTCTCAGCAGACTTTTTTTTTTTTTTTAATTTTGACAGGTAGAGTTACAGAGAGAGAGAAAGAGAGAGAGAGAAAGGTCTTCCTTCCATGATTCACCACCCAAATGGCCGCTACGGCTGGCACTGCGCCAATCCAAAGCCAGGAGCCAGGTGCTTCCTTGTGGTCTCCCATGCAGGTGCAGGGGCCCAAGCACTTGGGCCATCCTCCACTGCTCTCCCAGGCCACAGCAGAGAGCTGGACTGGAAGAGGAGCAACTGGGACCAGAACCCAGAGCCCATATGGGATGCCGGCACCACAAGCAGAGGATTAACCAAGTGAGCCACGGTATCAGCCCCAGCAGACATCTCTTAGACTATGAACTAGTTACGGTTGAACAGAATTAGAAAGGATCCCAAGCTCAATATCTAAAATTCATTCTGTGCCCTTGTAGTTATATTCCATTTATATTATATATTCCATTGTTATACTCCATTCTTTTTGACCTTGACATCAGAAATATAACTATACAAAACCATAGTCATGCATACCATACCACCCCATCAACCCAACCTCTTAGAGGACAAGGCCTAAGGAAATCAAGAATGGGTATAGAAAGAAAACAAGTTAAGAAAGGAAGACACAAACTGGATTACAAAATGAAGAGAACAGAAAACCAAGTAGAAACTAGACAATGCTTGGAAGGCACACTACTCTGATGTGGCTAAAGAGAAGGCACTGGCCTTTACATTCCGCAGCTCCCTACCTCCTTCTGCTGCAGCCATCATAAGACTGGGGTGCATATGGGAGTTGAGGGTTATACCTTAGTAGGAAAGTAAAGAGCTTTTAAATGGAAAAATTGTGGGGCTAGCATCATGGTACAGCAGGTTACACTGCCACTTGAGATGGCCGCATCCCATATCAGAGTGCCTAGCTTGAGTCCCAGCTGCTCCACTTCTAATACAGCTTCCTACTGATGCATCAGATCATCAACAGAGGGAGGCAACAGATGAGGGCTCAAGTACTTGGGCTCCTGTCGCCCATGTGAGAGACCCAGATGGAGTCCCAGGTCCTGGCTTTGGCCTGGCCCAGCCCTGGCTGCTGAAGGGATTTGGGGATCAAACTAACAGATGGAAGATCTCTCTCTCCCTCTCTGTTACTCCGTCTTCCAAGTAAAATAAATAAACATTACAAAAAAATAATGGGAAAACTAGTGTTATGAGTGGAGGTGGGAACAGACATCACTATGAACTTAGAATTTTGTGGATCTTTAATGTCTTCAATCTTTAATTCTGGCAACTGAGATAGGATGAGAAAATTGTTTTTCTCTTGGGATGGAAAATACTTTTCTGTACAAATACTTTTCTTAGCCAAGGAGGAGTCACCAAAAGGAAAAATAAGGAGTAGATTAGGCTGGTTCAGAGACATGCAGGTATTATACCAGAGTTTTTAGATAAACCTCAATTTTGGATTAGTTTTTGTTCCCATGACACTAAATTACAGTGAAATAAGTAGAATTTTAAGTGCACGTGGGTGAATAAGTTACATAATCATTATTAAAGGTGAACAGTTACATATATGGAAAAGAAAAGCTAAAAATACTCAGGAAATTAGCACAGCTCCTGCTTATGAAACTTAATTTCAATAAAAATTTCTTATAATTAGCATTGCCATGATTATGTTTTAAAATGTAGTTTAATACCAGTTGTTGGATAACTCTCTCCACCAAGGTAGTAAAACTGATATCTTGACTTTCCCGATTGTCATACATATACTTAACAAGCTTGGCAATTGTCTCTGTGTCTGTTTCAGATTCAAAATCATAGCCTTTGCTCTCCTGTAAGTAAAAGAAAAAAAATGGCACACTTAAGGAGATATTCATGCTATTCAAATATATCCCACAAAACCTTTTCCCTCAAAACTCTCATTAATTTCTAATATTTTTTGAACATCATATCCCATTATCCATTGTCTATAACTAAGAACACCATCTGATTATAGTAAAACCAAAAGTATGGTATTCTATGAAATGAAACATTCACTTAAATATAATTTGGGGCTGGCATTGTGGCACAGAAGGTTAAACTACTGCCTACAACCATATTAGTGCTTCTTTAAGAGCCAGCTGCTCCATAGCCAATCCAGCTCCCTGCCAATGTACCTGCAAAAGCAGTGGAAGATGACCCAAGTACTTGGGCCTCTGCCACCCATGTGGAAGCCCTGAATGTAGTTAAGCTCCTGGCTTCAGCCTGGCCCAGTCTCAGCTATTGCAGCCATTTGGGGAATGAACCAGTGGATAGAATCTCTCTCTCTCTCTAACTAAAAACCTTACATAAATCTATATATGCCACATATGAATAAACTTTAAATAATAACACACAAAATACTAATACAATGAATATAATGATTTGCTTTGATAATAATACTTCAGTATCCAATAAAATATCCATTAACTGTGTGTGCCTTTTTAAATTCAGTTAAAATTAAATAATATCAGAGCTGGCATTGTGGCGTAGCAAGTAAACATGCTACCACCTGCAGTGCCGGCATCCCTTATGGGCACTGGTTCGAGTCCTGAAATCCAGCTCTCTGCTATGGCCTGGGAAAGCAGTAGAAGATGGCCTAAGTCCTTGGGCCCCTGTACCCGCGTGGGAGACCCAGAAGAGTTCCTGGCTCCTGGCTTTGGATCAGCGCAGCTCTGGCCATTGTGGCCAACTGGGGAGTGAACCAGTAGATGGAAGACCTACCTCTCTCTCTCTCTCTCTCTCTCTCTCTCCTCTCTGTATAACTCTGACTTTCAAATAAATAAATCTTTAAAAAATTTTAAATAATTTCGTCCCTCAGTCATATTAATTCAACTGTCCCTGTGGCAATGGCGACTTGCACTGAACAGCAGACAAGCAGAATGTTTCCATCACTGCACGAGGGTCAACTGCAACAGCCTGAGGTGCACTCACTAAGATCACCAGTTCCCCCTATACAGTGTACAGCTACACAGAGCCTTCACTTACTCCATCCTGACTCTTCTTACATGTCCTAGAAGCTGACAACTGACAAACAGGATCATTAACAACATAAATGATGTCTCCCCAAATTCCTATTTTATTTGGTCTTTTGGTCACCAGTAATTTAATAAAATCAAGTAATGATCTCCTGGGGCCAGCTGGCGCTGTGGCGTGGTGGGTAAAGCCGCTGCCTGCACTGCCGGCATCCCATATAGAGTCCTGGCTGAGCCACTTCTGATCCAGCTCTCTGCTATGGCCTGGGAAAGCCGTGGAAGATGGCCCAAGTCTTTGGGCCCCTGTACCCGCCTGGGAGACCTGGAAGAAGTTCCCGGCTCCAGGCTTTGGATCAGCCCAGCTCCAACCATTGCAGCCACTGGGGAGTGAATATCATGGGATGCAAGACATCTCTCTCACTCTCTCTGTCTCTCCTTTCTGTATAACTCTGCCTTTCAAATAAATAAATAAATCTTTAAAGAAAAAAAAAGTAATGATCTCCTTTCCATACGAAAAAGAAGTATCCTATGTTAATAAAGAGAAGTCCAATATACCACTCTCCTCTCAGAACTGCTTAGGAATTCCCTCATCATAATTACATGGTGCTACACATCCCAGCAAAAGGCCTCAGCACATCAGAAGTATCCCCAAGGACCAATGTCTTGAGGTCACTTTACTTACCAAAAACTTTTTCAAGTCTTTGTAGTTAGTGATGATTCCATTGTGAATAACAATAAATTCTAAATGAGATAAAAGTATGGATGACAAAAAATTAGAAGTCTGATAGATGCTGTAAATTGTTACTATTGTGAACAGGTTTTTCTCAGGTGAAAATAATATGCAACATGCTAAACACTTCCAGGTATAATTAAGCATCAAGTATTTCTCATGAGGTTTTTAGCAACAAGTAGAGCAGCAGTATTGTTTATGCAGCTTAGCAGAAGCAAACAGTTCTAGGGAAGTGCAAACTGGGAGGAAACACAATAAAATCACAGCCTAGAGACACCAATTCCAGCTGTGGTTAAACCACCAACCCAATGGTACCCGATGCAGGGAGCATCTTTACAGGGCCTGAGTCCTCTTCGGCAAAATGAAAGAGCTAAAATAAATAGCTACTAACCTCATTTCTCTATTCACTCATTCCTGAGTATCAGTCTAAAGAGAGGCCTGTCAAACTGTAACAGTGATCCTCAGGTGCACTAAATGAATTTAAGAACTAAAATGGGAGCCAGCGTGGTGGCGCAGTGGGTTAAGCAGCTGCCTGTAACACTGGCATCCCATATGGGTGCTGGTTAGTGTTCCAGCTGCTCCACTTCCGCCCAGCTCCCTGCTAATGCCTGGAAAATGAAGAATATGGCCCAAGTACTTGGGCCCCTGCCATCCACATAGGAGAACCAGATGAAGCTGCTCACTTCAGCCTCGTCCAGCCCTGGCCATTGCAGTCATTTCTCTCTCTCTCCCCTCGTCCACCACTACTGTCTGTAACTCTGACTTTCAAATAAACAAACAGATATTTAAAAAATAAATAAATAAACTGAAGGCATTTACTAAGAAAAAACCACAGCTATTCAATGTACAAATTCCCTTGCTTGAGGTCCACATAATTCCTAAAATGTCACATAAATGAATGTTAAAATATAATTCCGGCATTATGGCATGCTTCGCTAGGCATCCACCTGTGACACTGGCATCCCATATGGACACTGGTTTGTGTCCCAGCTGCTCCACTTCCAAACTAGCTCCCTGCTTGTGCATCTGGGAAAGCAGTGGAGGATGGCCCAAGTGCATGGCCCCCGCCATCCATGCAGGAGACCCAGACAAAGCTCTTGGCTTTCACTGGCAGCCACTTGAGGAATGTACCAGAAGATGTAAGATCTTTCTGTCTCTCTCTCTGTAACTCTGACATACATAAATACATAAATCTACTATATGTAATTCCAATAGCAAATGAATAAGATCTTGGGAATAATTTTCATCTTTTATAATTAAATTCCTTTGAAAAAATGCAAAAATTGGATAATCAAGAGTTAATAATGCTATTATTTGCAGTCAACAATGGTATATACAAAACTACCAATGTGAGTTGCTTTAAGGCTCAGTTAACTCATGAGAAAAATTATTACTAAATGAAATTTTACATTAAATTATCAAAATGTTTTTACTTAGAGACCTGCATAGCAGGTTAAGCCACTGCCTGAAATGCCAGCACCCCATATGGGTACAGTTTGAGCTCTGACTGATCCACTTTCAATCCAGTTCCCCGTTGATGTGCCTGGGAAAGCAGTGGAAGATGGCTCAAATGCTTGGGCCCCTGCACCCATGCAAGAGATACGGACAGAGTTCCAGGCTTCTTGCTTAAGCCTGGGCAAGCCCCAGCCACTAAAGTCATTTAGGGAGTGAATCAGTGGATGGAAGCACTCTCGCTCTCGCTCTCTCTCTGTGTCACTTTGCCTTTCAAATAAATAAATAAATCTTTAAAAAATATCAAAAGGGGGGACAGCTTAGTGGTGAAGCTGCTGTCTATAGTGCCAGCATTCCACATGGATGCCAGTTTGAGAACCTGGCTGCTCCACTTCCAATCTAGCTCTCTGCTACGGCCTGGGAAAGCAGTAGAAGATGGTCCAAGTGCTTAAGCCCCTGTACCCATGTGGGAAGCCTGGAAGAAGCTTCTGGCTCCTGGCTTCAGATTGGCCAGCTCGACATTGTGGACATTTGGGGAGTGAACCAGCGGATGGAAGATCTCTCTCTCTGCCTCTGCCTGTTAACTCTGCCTTTCAAGTAAATAAATAAATCTCTAAAACAAAAAATCAAAAAGGGAGTATACCCACATTATACATATATGCATATTCAAACATATGTATTTGCTTATTTTTTAAAAAAATTTATTTATTTATTTGAAAGTCAGAGTAACACAGAGAGAGGAGAGGCACAGAGAGACAGAGAGAGGTCTTCCATCCAATAGTTCACTCCCCAACTGGCCGTAACAGCTGAAGCTGTGCTGATCTGAAGCTAGGA
The DNA here is from genome assembly GCF_033115175.1 of Lepus europaeus. NCBI lineage: Eukaryota > Metazoa > Chordata > Mammalia > Lagomorpha > Leporidae > Lepus > Lepus europaeus. Next base: position 65,191,941 of record NC_084839.1, read on the forward strand.
GCCAGGAGCTTCTTCCAGGTCTCCCACGTGGGTGCAGGGACTTGGGCCATCTTTTACTGCTTTCCCAGGCCATAGCAGAGAGCTGGATCAGAAGCAGAGCAGCCAGGTCTCGAACTGGCGCCCATATGGGATGCAGGCGCTTTAGGCCAGGGCGTTAACCCACTGCACCACAGCGCCAGCCCCATTTATTTTTAAAGTTAATTTATTTCTATTTATTCCAAAGATAGACAAAGAGAGGCAGAAAAAGACTTTCCATCCACTAGTAGACTTCTTCATGTGCCCACACCAGGGGCAGGAGTTGTGGCATAGCAGGTTAAGCTGCTGCTTAAGACGCCTACATCACGTATCAGAGTGCCAGTTCAAGTCCCGGCTGCTCCACTTCTGATCCAGCTCCCTGCTAATGTGCCAGGGAAGCAGCAGATGATAGTTCAAGTACTTGAGTTCTTGCTTCCTATCTAGGAGACCAAAATGGAGTTCCTGGCTTCTGGCTTCAATCTGGCCTAGCCCCAGCTATTACAGACATTTGGGGAGTAACCAACAAATGGAAGATTGCTCCCTGTCATCCTGGCTTTCAAATAATAAATAAATAAGTCTTTTTTAAAAAATGCCCACAATATTCAGGGCTAGGCCAGCTGAAGTCAGGAGCCCAAAACTCAACATGGGCTTCCCACGTGGGTGGCTGGGACCCAGCTGCTAGAGCCATCACCTGCTACCTCAAGGAAGCAGGAATTGGAAGCAGGACCAGGACTCAAATCCAGATACTACGATATGAGATGCAGGGTCTTAGCCACTGCACCAAATACTCGCCCCATTTGCTTGTGGAAAAACAGACCCCCAAAACTGGTTAAATGATATATATAGGGACAGATGAAATAATAGAAAGCAAAAGGATAGAATCTACATCCAGCTCTCTGCTATGGCCTGGGAAAGCAATGGAAGATGGTCCAAGTCCTTGGGCCCCTGCACCCACCTGGGAGACCCGGAAGAGCCCCTGGCTAGATCTCTCTCTCTCCCTCTTCCTCTCCCTCTCTCCTTCTCTGTCTTTATCTCTGCCTTTCAAATTTAAAAAAACTTAAAAAAAAAAAAAGCGAGGTATTAATATGACACTGGTTAAATTAATAATTAAAATAATGAAAATGAAAGCGTCTTCCCTGTTCTCCCATCACCAGCCCTTGGCAATCATTCCAAAGCATGTAGAATCTATGCATACCATTATTTTTATCAGAGCGCTGTGGGTGGCTATTGACAGGATTAGGTTCTCCATGTGTTGCCCAACGGGTATGAGCTATTCCAAGGTGCACATCAAATTCTATATCCAAATCCATATCCTGTTGTTCTGAGAAAATAAAATGAAAAAGTCCAATTTTAAATCATACTATAAGCTATATTTAAATATAATTACAATAACCCCACACTTTTCAACAGAGGATACATTCCAAGATCCCCATGGATTCTTGAAACCCCAGATAATACCAAGCCCTACATGTGCTATGATTTTTCCCTGCAGTATTACAATGCTGCTCACCTGGAATATACAAGAATTAAAACTAAAGATCAGGCATATAAATATCCAAAATAGTAATTAAAAGACTTAGAAGTTAATATAGCTGAAATATTTAGGGCAAATGGTTTCAATAACAACCAAAAGCAGTACATAAAGAACATACATTTGCTTTAAATGTGACATATTAACAATTGGTAAACCTAGATGATGTTTATGTAGGTAATTAATGTATGTATGAGTCTTTCAAATTTACTAGAGGGTTGAAATTTTTCAACCTCAAGAGTTGAGGACAAAAAAGTTAATCTAGTTTTTAAAGTCTGTATTTTATTCTTGCCTGAAAAAATTATAATCATTCATATTAGACATGTGAAAATAAATTCATTTTCTTAATGCCACAAACCTTATGACTGAAATTTCTCCTGACTCCAGTGACTATAAACACATTTCACAACATAAACTGCAATTAAGGCAAACTTCCAAAATCAAACATGCTCTTCAAAACAGAACAACACTAAATGTATGAGGTTACTGGGAAATAGGTGTAGGCAAATGTTGAAGAGCAACTGATTCTTTTTTTTTTTTTTTTTTTTTTAACAGGCAGAGTGGACAGTGAGAGAGAGACAGAGAGAAAGGTCTTCCTTTGCCATTGGTTCACCCTCCAATGGCCGCTGCAGCCGGCGCCCTGCGGCCAGCGCACCATGCTGATCCGAAGCCAGGAGCCAGGTGCTTCTCCTGGTCTCCACAGGGTGCAGGGCCCAAGGACTTGGGCCATCCTCCACGGCGCTCCTGGGCCACAGCAGAGAGCTGGACTGAAAGAGGAGCAACCGGGACAGAATCTGGCACCCTGACCAGGACTAGAACCCAGTGTGCCGGCGCCGCAGGCAGAGGATTAGCCTATTGAGCCGCAGAGCCAGCCAGAGCAACTGATTCTTAACTTCTTTGCCCTATACGCCATCTCTTCTTGCCTTCCACAGCGAAAAAAAGGGAAAGCTCTAGTTATTAATCAGTAATGCCCTCCCGCTAAAACCAGCTACAAAGCTTATCAGAATTAGGTCTAAATTAACAGCAAACTGTTCTGAAGTCTAAACAGGAAAACCCACGCACTTTAGCATATCACAGTCTTTAGCAGTGTAGACTGACCAATCAGAGGTCTTTCTAAAACACAAGTCAGACCAAGAAACAATGCTTAAAATCCTTGACTAGACTTCCATTGCATAAAAAGTGGCTGGCTACCCTCCCACACATATGAATCAGCCTAAACCTTTTCACAAGGATTTATAAAAAGATTCTCCTACTCAAACATATACCCCAAGAACCATTTTCTCACAAGATAAAGCCCCAAAGCCTTTCCCGGCATATGAGGCCCTTCATTATTTGGTCTCCGCCCACATTTCCAACCTCATCATACTCCTCACATACTCCTCACAGCTCACAATAAACCTTTCACAGAAAACAACAGATTACTTCCGGCTTCCTACCTCTCTACCTACCACCGCAGCCCAAGCCACCACCATCTCCAACCTGGACTACTTCAACAGAAGCCTAACGGGTCTCCCTACAGTTGAGATTTTGCACACCAACCCAAGCAATCCTTTCAAAACAGAAGTGACATCATAACACCCCCCTAGGCAAAACTTCAAGTGGCTTCCCAGGATACATACGGTGAAATCCACTATTCCAAAGCCACCATCCTAAAGCTCCTGGCCCTGTCCCCAGACACCTCTACAGCCTCATCTTCTCCAAGTCCACCCCTTACCCCGGCCTCAGTGCTCTAGCCCCACTGACTCTCTGCCACAAACAGGCCAAGCCTACACCAGGTCTTTGCATTTGGCATCCCTTTGCCTAGAGCCCTTCCTTCAGATAATTACATCGTGTCTGCTCAAATGCCACTTCCACACTTTTTCTTCACAGTACTAATCACTATCTAACATTATACTTGTGTTACTAGAAAGTAAACACAGGCAGAGTGTGTGTCTGCTATGTCCTCAAGACATAAAAATATGCTGGTGTGTAACAAGTACTCAATAAATAGCCATTTTATTATTGAATCCTCATACCACTCTTTGAGAGGAGTATCAATGTTCCCATTTTACAGATAAAGAAACTGAGGTACAAGGAGATCACTGAATCTCACAGCCAACAGAAGTCAAAGCTATTAGTTAAAGCTAACAGGAGGAAACAGAATTAGAATCCAAGACAGTTTGACTCCAAAGCCCAAGATTAAAATCACAACAATAGGGGCTGGCGCTGTGGCACAGCGGGTTAACGCCCTGGCTTAAAGCACCAGCATCCCATATGGGCACTGATTCGAGACCTGGCTGCTCCACTTCTGATCCAGCTCTCTGCTATGGCCTGGGAAAGTAGAAGATGGCCCAAGTCCTTGGGCCTCTGCACCCGCATGGGAGACCTGGAAGAAGCTCCTGGCTCCTGGCTTCGGATCGGTGCAGATCCGGCTGTTGTGGCCAATTGGGGAGTGAACCATCGGATGGAAGACCTCTCTCTCTCTCTGCTTCTCCTCTCTCTGTGTAACTCTTTCAAATAAATGAATAAATCTTAAAAAAAAAAAAATCACAATGATATACACTGCTGAACTACTACATACTGTCAAACCAGCTTCCATCAGAATTTGAGTTCTACAGAAGCAGTAATTTACCTTGAATCCTCAGCATTAAGAGGCTATACAGCAAACATTTTTAATCATGGCTCAATCAATCAACAAAATCATGCACATGGGGATGGGTATTGTGGCACAGCAGGGTAAGCTACCACTTTGGACACCCACATCCTGTACAAGAGTCCCAAGTACTCTAATGCTCCAGCTTATTAACACATCTAGGAAGGCAGCAGATTACGGCCCAAGTACTTGGGTCCTTGCCACCCACATGGAGTTCTGGCTTCAGCCCAGCCCAGCTCTGACTGCTGCAGGTATTTGGGGGTGAACCAGCTGAAAGATTTATCTTTAAAATAAATAAATAAATAAAATTTTTTGGGGCCGGCACTGTGGTCTAGCAGGAAAAACCACTGCCTGCAGTGGCGGCATCTCATATGGGCACCGGTTCAAGTCCTGGCTGCTCCACTTCCAACCCAGCTCTCTGCTATGGCTTGGGAAGCAGTGGAAGATGACCCAAGTCCATAGGCCCCTGCATCTGCATGGCAGACCCAGAAGAAGCTCCTGGCTTCGGATCTGCTCAGCTCCAGCCATTGCAGCCATCTGGGGAATGAACCAGTAGATGGGAAACCCCTGTCTCTCTCTCTGCCTCTCTGTAGTTCTGCCTTTCAAATAAAAAAATCTTTTAAAAAAAAACTTTTTAAAAGGTGTGTATATGTTGTTTCCTGGCTTAACTATGTTCAGAATATTTAAGGTGATCTGATAAATGACCGCCAAGAAATTAAGAATTACAGTTCACCGTTAATTAATAGGCTAAGGCAAATAACGAAAACATTTCTTCAACTAACTTATTTATGCTATAATTGAAGCAATATCTTCCTGAACATGCTGGCAGGCAATACTGAAGACAGGCACAAGATTCTGTAAATTCAATGCATTTCAAATTCATGGTAATTACCATACCTATTTCACTGCTGCCTAAGGAACATTACCAAATGTCTAATAAGATAAAAATCACCACTATGATAACGAGCAAAACAAACCTTCATGTCAAGTACATAAATTAATCATGAGTTCCAGTGCTTGACTGCTTCATTCGTTGTTGGTCTGCTACCCTTCTTCTAAAGTCCTGTTGTCAACTTTAAGCCTAGATATCCCTATCTTCAGTTTCTATCCCGTCTCTCTGCCCTGCCAAGCACTCTGAAGAACAACACAAAATTCTGTGAATTAAGTCCCTTTCAAATTCACAGTAATCAGCATATCCCTACCACTGCTGCCATTTAAGGAACATGTATCCCTACTCTTCCATTAAGCCAATATCCCAGCAGCTCATCACATTTTTTCTATTCTTCTTAAGCTCTGATCCTACAGAGAGCCCCTCAATGTCCACTTTACTCGATTTTATTTAGCTTTTCTTTTTCTTCGACTCCTAGTTGGTAACCTTCTCCAAAAAGGTTAACTGCCTACCTGATCTTCCTGAGCTACCAGCCTTTTTTTTTTTTTTTTTTTTTTTTTGACAGGCAGAGTGGACAGTGAGAGAGAGAGAGACAGAGAGAAAGCTCTTCCTTTTGCCATTGGTTCACCCTCCAATGGCCGCTACAGCCAGCACACAGCGGTGATCCAAAGGCAGGAGCCAGGTGCTTCTCCTGGTCTCCCATGGGGTGCAGGGCCCAAGCACTTGGGCCATCCTCCACTGCACTCCAGGGCCACAGCAGAGAGCTGGCCTGGAAGAGGGGCAACCGGGACAGAATCCAGCGCCCCAACCGGGACTAGAACCTGGTGTGCCGGCACCACAGGCGGAGGATTAGCCTAGTGAGCTGCGGTGCCGGCCAAGCTACCAGCCTTTAATAATCTACTGTGTGGTGGGCCAGCACTGTGGTGCAGCAGGTTAAGCCACCACCTGCAATATCAGCATCCCACATGGCTGTCACTTTTGTGTCCCAGCTGCTCCACTTCTGATCCAGCTCCCTGCTAATATGCCTGGGAAAGCAGTAGAAGATGGTCCAAATGCTTGAGCCCCTGCACCTGCATGGGAGACCAGGAAGAAGCTCTTGGCTCCTGGCTTCAGATCGGATCCAGATGTTGTGGCCAACTGGGTAGCGAACCAGCAGATGGAAGACCTTTCTCTTTCTCCCTCTGCCTCTCCTTTTCTAACTCTTTCAAATAAATCTAAAAAAAAAAAAAAAAAAAAAAATCAGCAAGGTGATGTTGGACCTATAAAGGCATTAAACTATTACCTGCAGTTTTACTGTCAATCTCAAAACATATCCACTGGATCACACCCTAATCGGCCTCAACAGCCAGATCTGTGCCAATCCGAAGACAGAAGCCTGGAGCTTCTTCCAGGACTCTGCACGCAGTGCAGGGGCCCGAGCACTTGGGCCGTCTTCCACTGCTTTCCCAGGCCACAGTAGAGAGCTGGATCGGAAGTGGAGCAGCTGAGATTCGAACCAACGCCCAAAAGGAATGCCAGTGCTGCAGGCAGCGTCTTTACCCACTATGCCAGAGTGCCAACCCCAACCAATTACCTCTTAATCTACCAATCCAAATGCCTTTTTTCAGATGTCTTCTTCCCCTTTTCAATAACTCAAGCATACTAAAGATTTGTTGGGAACCATAAAATAACCACCACAAATATCCAGATTCCCAAACCCACAGTTAACAAATAATAACATCTGATAGTTTGGGTTCTAGGTCTTCTTTAAGCTCCACAATGTAAAACAAGCAGTTGATGCCTCCTTTGTACACTGCACCATCCCATTCACATCCTTCCCAGAGGATTTTCAAATGGATGCAGAGCCTTCCTACTCATGCCCTTAAACTTATGAGGACATGTCCCCATAAATGATGGCACTGGTTTTTCAAACAGCCCTATAATTTACACTCCAGGAGTCACCCACATGTCCAAATACAAAACAAGATCTATTTCACTCCTTTCAAAAGTTGCATACTGTCAATCACTGTCATATATACTATTCTTCTTTTATCTTATTGCAGTTAGGATGTTTCTCAATTTTGCCAGAGTAAATCTGGCTGTCATGTCTCCTCAGCATAGTCTTTCCTACAAGTACATGCCCAAAAGTAGAAGTGCTTTCCTCTGGCCACAGGGCTGCTACCTACACAATGCCAAATTGTTCTTAGAAGTAGTTTACCAGTTATAAATTCACCAGCAATGTCTACAAGTTCCCATTTCTCCATTATTTCCCCACTTCACTGCAGAAGGAGACACATTTCAGTACGTTGATCATCAAAGATGGTAGAGGGGGCATTAGACCTAGTGATCAGGATGCTTGTATCCCACATTAGAATGTCTGGGTTTACCCAGCTCCTCTCCTTAGTTCAGCTTCCCCCCACCGGTACAGGCTCAGAGAAGCAGCTGTGATGGCTCTATTAACTGGGTCCCTACCACACACATAGGAGACTTGGACCGAGTTCCTGGCTTCCTGGCTTAAGTCCTGGATATGGCCACTGCAGGCATTTGAGAAGCGAACTGGCAGGTGGCAGCTCCCTCACTTTATCTCTCCATCTGTCTGTCTCTCAAATAAACAGAGGCGGATACTACAACACAGTGGATTAAGCCACTACTTGGGATGACTGCCTCCCCTATTAGACTACCCGGTTCAAGTCCTGATTACTCCGCACTCCGGATCTAGCTTTCTGCTAAGGTACCTGGTAGATGATGGCAGATGATGGCCCAGATACTTGGGTCTCTGCCACCCATATGGGAAACTCAGATGGAGCTGCTGGCTGCTGGCTACAGCTTAGCCTAGCCCAGGCTGTTGCAGGCAATTGGGGAGTGAACCAGTGGATGGAATGTATCTATCTATATCTTTCTTTCTACCTGTCTCCCCCAACTCCAGACTCCTGACACTCTGCTTTTCAAATAAATCTTTAAAAAAATAATAAGTTTTTTGATGATGATGCTGGGGTCAGCACTGTAACAAAGCAGGGTAAGCATGCGTGGGAGACCAGGAAGAAGCTCCTGGCTTCGGATTGGCGCAGCTCTGACCATTGCAGCCATCTCTCTCTCGCGCGTGCACTCTCGCTCTCTCTCTGCCTCTCCTTCTCTGTGTAATTGTGACTTTCAAGTAAAATAAATAAATCTTTAAAAAAAAAAAAAAAGGCAGGTAAGCAGCCAATGACAATGCAGACATCCCATATGAGCACTGGTTCAAATCCTGGCTGCTCCACTTAGAATCCAGCTCCCTGATAACATGCCTTGGAAATCAGCAGAACATAATCCAAGTGCTTGGGTCCCTGCCACCCACAAGGAAGACCTGGCTCCTGACTTTGGCCTGGGCCAGCCCTGGCTGTTGTGACTATTCGTGGAATGAATCAGCAGATGAAGATCTTTTTATCTCTCCTTCTCTCCCTTTCTCTCTGTCACTCTTTCAAATATATAAAATATAAATCTTTAACAGTAAATAAATGATGAAGCTGGTCACCATCTGCTTCTCTAGCCTCGCATATTCATCTGACAATAAAGCAGACAGAAAGGACCACTAACCATTTCATCGCCAATCCCGCTTTCCCTACTCTTCTCTTTACCCAAGTTGTTCTACAAACAGTCCTAACTTCTCATCATTACTGCCCAAAGATAATCAGCAGCCTTTCCCTACACAACCCCAATCTCCCCAACCTGTAGGATCTCTCTCTCCCTCTCTCTTTCTCTCCTGAATCTCAGCAATTTGTTTGTTCTCTCTATAGAGCTCATTCTCATCAGCCTGGGATACAGGATGTAGAATTCACAGTAAACTGATTATTGATACCATGGTTTTCTAAGTACAATTATTTGGGTATCTGTTTTATCCCTAGCTTATCTTAACCACAATACATACAAGTAAGTACTGACTGACTGTGAAAAAAGTACTACAGAACTACATGTATGATTTATTTCAAAAGAAAAACTGACAAAATCCCATCCTCTTCTGCCTATGCTCCTGCACAACAATTACAGTGGCAGCCATTTGAGTTGTTGCATAAACACCAGGTCTTTGTGGAGGATTTTAAAAATACTTTTTTGGCCGGCACCGTGGCTCACTAGGCTAATCCTCTGCCTGCAGCGCTGGTACACCGGGTTCTAGTCCCGGTCGGGGCGCTGGATTCTGTCCCGGTTGCCCCTCTTCCAGGCCAGCTCTCTGCTGTGGCCTGGGAGTGCAGTGGAGGATGGCCCAAGTCCTTGGGCCCTGCACCCGCATGGGAGACCAGGAGGAAGCACCTGGCTCCTGGCTTCAGATCAGCACAATACGCCAGCCATGGCGGCTATCTGGAGGGTGAACCAACGGAAGAAGACCTTTCTCTCTGTCTCTCTCTCACTGTCTAACTCTGCCTGTCCAAAAAAAAAAAAAACCCTTTTTCAATCAACCTACTTTGAAGTGTCTGGTTTTCAATTTCTTCAGAAAAATAAGCTATATAAGCATAAAACTCTGAACTAAATACTGAGAAGTAAATTCTCTTTAATAAAGCATACACAGGAGTGGGGGTGGGGGTGAAAAGTCCATGGAAAATTCATATTATCCTGTAACTTCATCTGCCCATGTTCTGAAACCCCGGCATATCTCTGAGTACTCTGTGCCCAAGAAGAAAAGAGTGAGGAAAAAACACACACTTACCTGACTGTCCGACATTCTTAAAGGGCAACATCTAGACCAGCTGCACATGCAAGCTAGCCATTCAGTCCAGAATGAAGACCACCAAGTGAGACACAGGAGCAGGAGCGCCAGTGAGCAGGCAAGAGCGGGGGCTCCACAGCTACTGCACTCTAAGGCACTGAGCTTTCTGTGAGCGCAGTACACCTACCAATTACCCTGGTCTACTCGCCATGATCAGTTTTTCAAAGCTCAGATGCCTTTTAAAACCAGTCTACACAGCAACAAAACTACTTTTGTTCCCTCCTTTCAACTTCCAGAATCATTGTCCTAAAAATGAGCCCAAAACACAGGATTTGGGGAGGGTGATCTGATGAGGAAGGGGAAAAAGAGGAGAGAAGGGGCTGGGGGACAAAAATCAACCTAAGTACATTACTGTGGACTTCTTCATCCAGTGCCTTAACTTTTCCTTTCTTCTTAATGAGCTGGATTTTGCAGGCATTGGCTTCCCAGTCTTTGTCGTTGCCTCCATCAACTCCCACACCTAAATTGTCAAGATAGAAAAGCAAGATTGTGAAACTGGCTATTGCTAAAATTACCAACGTGAGACAAAAATTTCCATTTAAAAAACTGTACTTTCATCTAATTAATCAATTCAACATTTACTGAAAACCTACTATGTATGAAGAACCTCAAGAGCTGCTACAGATAAAAATGAAAACAACTACCTCTTTGCCTCAAATTTTATTTCTAACAGTCTATTAAAAAGACAGACGGGGAAGGGGCTGACATCATGGCATAGTAGGTTAAGCTACCACCTATAACACTAGCATCCCGTATGAGTGGCAGTTCGAGTCCCACAGCTCCACTTCCCATCCAGCTCCCTGCTAATCCAACTGAGAAAGCAGTGGAAGATGGCCCAAGTACGAGGACCCCTGCTACCCATGTGGGAGACCCAGATGAAGCTCCTGGCTCCTGGCTTTAGGCTAGCCTACCCCGGCCTGGCTGCTGCAGCTATTTGGGAAGTGAAACAGCAGATCTAAGATCTCTCTCTCCCCGCTCTCTATAATTCTGCCTTTCAAATAAATAAATAAATCTTACCGAAAAAAAGAGGACAACAATGACAAAGAAGGCTGGATGTTTAGCACAGCAGTTAAGTCACTGCCCGTGACACCCACACCCTGTACTGGAGTTCTTAGATTGAGACCTGGCTCCACCACTTAATGAGCCAGCTTCCCACTAATGTGTACCTTGGGAGACAAGTACTTGGCTCAAGTACTTGAGTCCCTGTCACATATGTGGGAGACCCAGACTGAGCTCCAGGCTTCAGCCTGACCTAGTCCTTGCTATTGTGAATATGTGGGGAGTAAACCAATGGATAAAGATTTGTCTTTCTCTCTTTCAAATAAAATGAAAAATAATAAGTAAAAACACATGTATGAGAACTATGACATGGGTCAAGACAACATTTTAATAAAAAAGGATATAGACAAGGAAAACAAAATTGCAATACAGCATGATTACAAATTATAATAAAGTGTTAAATACTTTTGCAACTGCAGTACAATGGAAAAATGCAGAAGATGGGCACTCACCACAGGAGGTCAAGGAGGAAAGGTCAGGGATCATATCTCTTGAGATTCTACTGAAGTTGCTTAGGAATTTGAAAAAGTTACCCTGAAGATACAGGGAAAACACCAAGTCGTTTCATGCAGAAAGAGACTTGGTAGAAACACTGAGCAAGCTCTCTGCAAGCAGTGTCTAGGATGGACTGGAAAAACCAGCTGTCAACAGCTACAGCTAAGCTAAAGTAAAGAGGGCTTGAACTACACAGTGTAATGAAAACAGATAGGTGATGGGGAACACAACCTGCTGGATGTGAAGTGAGAAAGCAGAACAAGGCTGGGATACTCCTAGGCTCAATGGACTTGGTGAATGACAGTAGAAAAAGGGACATGGAAGGAACATATGGGGGAGTGAGTGAGGACTGCAGTGTAGGTAGTTTAATGCCAAATATGCAGTTTATAACATCAAGGCCTATTCAGAAAGAAATTTCCAGAGGCAGAGGAAAATATGTAACTTGGGAAATACATCTGGACTAGAAACACATCTAGATTTTAAGTCACCAACACAGAGGAAGTTGATGAGTTCCAGAGCTCACCTATGAGGTAACAAATCAGAAAAGTGGGCCTAGGGAAGAATACTGAAGAATATTTCAGCAGCAGGTAGAAGAACATGAGCCTCCAAAACTGACAAAGAAACCAGAATGGGCCTTTGGTGCAGGGATTAGTCATCACTTGGGATGCCTGCATCCCATACCAAAGCACCAGGTTCAAATCCCAATTCCTCCACTTCCAACCCAGCTTCCTGCCAGCGCACACCCTACTTAAGTACTTGGGTTTCTGTCACCCATGTGAGAGACACAGATTGAGTTACAAGTTCCTAGCTTCAGCCTGTCCCAGCCTCAGCTGTTGTGGGCATTTGGGGAGCAAATGGAAGATCTGTCTCTGTCTCTCTTTCAAATAAAATGAAAATAAGTAAGAATTTTAAAAGGAAGAGATTGAGAAGATGCACTATCATAGAAACTAAAGGAGAGAATTTTAGGAACAAATGATCTGAGGAACTCACTTTCCATTACAAAGAAAAGTCTGGGAGGATAAATGCCCTTCCGGTGGCAATGTTAGGCACACAGAAGAGTTACACAGCAGGTCTGACATGGCTAACCTTAGGCCTCTCTCCAAGGTTGGCCCTAAGCTGGCATCTCAGAACTTGGACGCTGGGAATATTCCCACCACCCTAACTGAATAAGAGTGGCTTATGATGCCTATGCTGTGCAAACAATGGGACTGAAGTTGAATGCCTGCTTTTCCCCTAAGAGTCTGGAACTTTGGTAGGTACTAAACAGACAGTGCCCACACGACCAGACTCAGTAAAAGCCGCAGCCTCCGAGTCTCTACTGAGCATTGCTGGGAGACAACACTTCACAAATGTCCTGACGTCTCACTGGAGGCGTTAAACACATCCTGAATGACCACCAGGAGGGGGCTGGTAGAAGCTCATGCAGGCTTTCTCCAGATTTCACCTCATGCACCTCTCCCCTTTGCTGATTTTGCTTTGCACTGGAATCCATCGTAGCCCTCGTGTAACACACAGAGTCTCAGGAGTCTTCCAGCCTGAGGGTGGTCCTGGGGAACCCTGACACAGGGCAGCCAGAGCTCAACACAACACTGCCAGAACATTATATATTTTTATTTGTTTAACAAATATAGTAGACTCTCAGGCAAGTTTCCAAGCCAAAAGCATGGAATTCAAAGAGAAAAAGAAAATAAGCTTACAGGAAAGAAAAAAGAACTCATAAAGCAGGACCTTCGACATTCTACCATGAAAATGCCCTAAGTGTCTTACATTAGCAATGTTCTTCATACAAGCTGACTGTTACAAGAAGCAGTACTCCACTTAAATGGTAATACTGTTGAAATTTCATAGACAAGCCCTTTAAACATAAGACAAAAATTCTTTAGATTTAGATTTACTAAACACCAAGACAGACATTACTAAAAAGTCCAACCTCCAAAAAGAAAAGAAAAACGTTCTCTATTTCGGTTCAAAAGTCATACAAAATTCACAATATTTTTTAAAAGAAAATACCAGCAGAATCGTATCCTCTATATTCCAGTCTCTGAAGGCCTTTGATTAGAGTCTCCAAGATTTCTCGTCTTGTGCGCGGAACATGGTAGTTTAAGTAAGCAAAAATACCTGCAAACAAACATTTAATGAGAAACTTCAATTAAATAATTAAAATTGATCTAGAGTGTGCAAAAATCTGACAGTAGATTAGATTCCCTCTTTAAAAAAATTCCTTGGCCAGCACCATGGCCCTGCCAATTAAGCTGTTGCTCGAGATGCTGGTATCCCATACCAGAGCCCCAGTTCAAGTCCCAGCTGCTCTACTTCTGATCCAGTTCCCTGCTAATGAGCTGTGGAAGGTAGAAGAAGATGGTCCAAGCACTTGAGTTCCTGCTACCCATGTGGAAGACCAGATGGAGTTCCTGCCTCCTAGCTTTGGCCTGGCCCAATCCGGGCCATTGCGGTCACTTGGGGAATGAACTACTAGATGTCTCTCCCTCTCTGTCATTCTGTCTTTCGGATAAATAAATAAATCTTTTAAAAAAGAAGAAGAAGAAAGAAGGAGGAGAAGGAGGAAAGAGGGAGAAGGAGGAGGAGGAGGGGCAGGAGGAGAAGACAACGAGGAAGAAGAGGAGGAAGAGGAAGAAGAAGAAGAAATAAAAGTATTCATATGATGTAAACTGAACCTAAAAAGTAAAGAGGTAACAGGAGATGGTAAGGGAGTCCACATTTATGACCAGCAGCATAGACATCAACTGAAGTCCTCTATGACTGTGTTTCAGTAACGGTGGAGTCAGCCCACCTGCAGAAAATCCAAGACCACGAAGATGTAAATTCAAACTTATTTGTGAAACAATTGTCCTTTCACTTAACTACATTTCACTATGATTCTACAGACTCATAAAAATTTAAGTCAATTCTGTGGAATAGAACTCCAGAATGACTACTCTTCATTTCCTTCTGAAAAAAGATTTTCATTTCTATAAAAAAGCATGGTGCTATTTAAACATTTCAGCATACAAAAATACCACACTGTTAATATCCAACATAAAAGCCATCAGAGGGGCCGACGCTCTGGCAAAATAGTTAAAGCCACAGCCTGCAGTGCTGGCATCCCATATGGGTGCTGGTTCAAGTCCTGGCTGCTCTACTGCTAATCCAGTTCCTTGCTAATGGTCTGGGAAAGCAGTGGAAAATGGCCCAAGTCCATCATGGGAGACTGGGAAGAAGCTCCTGGCTCCCAACTTCGGATCAGCCCAACTCCGGCCGTTGCAACCATTTGGGAAGTGAACTAGTGGATGGAAGACCTCTCTCTCTCTCTCTCTCTCTCTCTCTCTCTCTCTCTCTCTCTCTGCCTCTGCCTCTGCCTCTGCCTTTGCCTTTCAAGTAATAAATAAATAAATCTTAAAAAAAAAAGCCATCATAATGTATACACTGATCACCATGATCAGTACAGTAACATTTCCTCAAATAAACCATCAGGTCCCAAGAAAAGAAAGAAAATCTACACTTTAAAAATCAAAATCCGGCCGGCACCACGGCTCACTAGGCTAATCCTCCACCTGCGGCGCAAGCACACAGGGTTCTAGTCCCTGTCGGGGTGCCGGATTCTGTCCCGGTTGCCCCTCTTCCAGGCCAGCTCTCTGCTATGGCCCGGGAGTGCAGTGGAGGATGGCCCAAGTGCTTGGGCCCTGCACCCCGTGGGAGACCAGGAGAAGCATCTGACTCCTGGCTTCAGATCAGCGCAGTGCGCCGGCCGCCGCGCATCAGCCGCGGCGGCCATTGGAGGGTAAACCAACGGCAAAAGGAAGACCTTTCTCTCTGTCTCTCTCACTGTCCACTCTGCCTGTCAAAAAAAAAAAAAAAAAAAAAAATCAAAATCCAAAACAACCTGAAACAACTGTTTGAACATCTCCCCCAAAAGGGAGTATCAAGCCAAAGATTTATAGAAATTGTGTATTTCATTCATTTGAAAAAAAAAAAAAAGGCTTATACTTGGAATTTTTTTTTTGATTGTCATGTGTTGTGCAATCATTTCATTTCCATAGTACCACAATCCTGTAAGAGAGGTAGAACATCTATTTTATAGATTCAAAAATAGAAACTGGGTTAGTCAAAATCCCAGAGATAGTTAGGAATAGCAATCTCAATCTCCAAGCATAGCAACTAAGATAAGGATACAAAACTACACTGGTTAACTGTTTCTAGGGTTAGAGTGGCAGCAGCAGAGCAGTGTGCACTTCATCACCTCTAGAGGGCAGAAGACGAAACTCCAAGACCAATTGTCTACTCAATCTAGATGCATGAGGTCTGGGTTTTATTATTACTGCTGTTCCCTCGAAAAGGACTGGCAATATGCATCAACTAAACCAACAACCAACATGCAACTTAAACTTTTTTTTTAAGATTTATTTTATTTATTTGAAAGGCAGAGTTCAGACAGGGGGAGGGAGGGAGGGAGGGAGGGAGGGAGGGAGGGAGGGAGGGAGGAAGGAAGGAGGGAAGGAAGGGGGAGAGAGAGAGAGAGAATCTTGATATCTTCCATCTGCTGTTTCACTCCTCAAATGGCTGCAGCAGCTGGGGCTGGGGCTGGGGCTGGGCCAGGCCAAAGCCAAGATCCTGGAACTCCAAAGGGGTCTCCCACATTGGTTACAGGAGCCCAGGTACTTGGGCCACCTTCCACTGCTTTCCCAGGTGCATTAGCAGGGAGCTGGATTGGAAGCAGAGCAACAGGAACTTGAAATGGGATGCCATACTACAGTGCTCGAGTTCCAGTCCTAGCTCTGATTCCAATGCCAGCTTCCTAATGATGCATACTCAGGGGGGTAGTAAACTGATGGTTCAAGTCCTTGGGTCACTGCCACTTATGGGAAAAACCCAAACTGAGTTTCAGCCTCCTGACTATAGCTTGGTCCAGCCCCAGATGTTGTGAGCATCTGGGGAACAAATCAGCAAATGGAAGACCTCTCTATTTCTCTCCATCTATGTCTCTCTTTCAAATAAAATGAAAATAAAAATTTTTTAAAATATTTTTTAAAGATCAATATAGAGACCAGCATTGTGGCACAGCAGGTTAGGCTCCGCTACGATGCCAGTAATCCATATCAGAATGCCAGTTTGAGTCTCGGCTACTCCACTTCCAACCCAACTCCGTGCTAATGCACCCAGGAAATCAGTGGAAGATGGTCCAAATACTTGGGATCCTACCACTCAGGTGAGAGACCTAGATTGTGTTCCTGGCTTCAACCAGGCTTAGCCCCAGATGTCATAACCATTTGGCGAGTTAACCAGCGGATGGAAGGTGTCTTTCTGTCTCTCCCTCCTTCTCTGTCACTTTGCCTTTAAAATAAATAAAATCTAAAACAGAAGAAGAAATGTAGAGCAGGTGTTTGACACAGTGGTTAAGACACTGCTTAGGACCACCACATTTCACATCAGAGTACCTGGATTCAAGTCCCCGCTCCACTCTGAATTCCAGCTCTCCACCAGGGTAGCCTCTGGGGGCAGCAGGTGATGACTCAAGTAGTTGGGTCTCTGCTGCCCATATGGAGAATATGGAGACCCACAATGAGTTCTGGGCTCCTGGCTTCCGCCTATTGCAGGCATTTGGGGAGTGAACCAGAAGATGGGGTATATCTCTCTCTCAATTTTCAAATAAATATTTAAAAAACAAAATAAATTTAAGTCTGACAGAAGTAATACATTCGGAGATTTAAAGATTAAGGATAGTAATATAATGCCAGTTTTTAAAAAAGATTTATCTATATATTTATTTGAAAGCCAGAGTAACAGAGGGAAAAACAGAAAAAGAGAGAGAGAAATATTTTTCTGTGTGCGGATTCATTCCCCAAATAGCTACAACAGCCATGTATGGGCCAGGCCAAAGGCAAGAGCCAGAAACTCTATCCTAGTGTCCCAATGGTAGCAGGGGCCAGAGTATTTGGGCCATCTTCTGCTGCCTTCCCAGGTACATTAACAGGGCACTGGATCAGAAGCAGAGCAGCTGGGACTCGAACTGGCACTCTGATATGGGATTCCAGCATCACAAAGAGCAGCTTAAACTGCTACACAATGCCAGTCTAAATCTAACACCAATTTTAAAAACAATTTAAATGCTAATGATATAAAACAAATTATTCTTAAGATAAATTATAGATTCAACACTTCTGATGATTCAGAATGACGCAAAACAGACACGCTGTTTCTGATACATTAACTCAATAACGTTCCGCTTGACATTGCTCCTAACTTCAATCTCCCGGGTTTACACTGGCGCACTAGTGGAGCAAATTTTGAGATCCTGAGTTCATTTCTACAGAAAGGAAAGAGATCTTCTAAACCAATACTCCCCTTCAAAGTTATATATTCGTAACCATCTGATAAACTAACAAATTTACACACTAAACATGTGTTAGCTCATAAAAAAGCACTCTTGTGTGAATAAAATCCTGTAAACTCTTAATTCCTGTGTACCTTCAAAACTTTCCACTATAGCATCCCAGCTCAGCCTCCTCTTCTTTTTTTTTTTTTTTTTTTTTAATTTTTATTTTTGACAGGCAGAGTGGATAGTGAGAGAGACAGAGAGAAAGGTCTTACTTTGCCGTTGGTTCACCCTCCAATGGCCGCTGCGGCCAGTGCATCTCGCTGATCTGAAGCCAGGAGCCAGGTGCTTCTCCTGGTCTCCCATGCGGGTGCAGGGCCCAAGGACTTGGGCCATCCTCCACTGCCTTCCCGGGCCATAGCAGACAGGTGGCCTGGAAGAGGGGCAACCGGGATAGAATCCGGCGCCCCAACCGGGACTAGAACCCGGTGTGCCGGCACCGCAAGGCGGAGGATTAGCCTGTTAAGCCACGGCGCTGGCCAAGCCTCCTCTTCTATGAAAAGAACGGCTTTGGCTGAGATGGTAAAACAGATTTCCCAGCAAGCACCAGTGAATTATTAGTTGGTAGTGGCTGTAGAACACCACTGAAAAGGATTCAGGGGTCCCATTTCCTAAAGAGAAAAGAAAACCATGACTGCTCAGCACCATCTAATTCACGTGGAGGAACAAAACAAGGGTCAAATACCTCCTACCTCCAACACTGGAGGACACCTACAGTCCCCCCAGCTCGTCATTCTACCATTCCTCACGATTCTTCTGCTTGCTCAGAGCCATTCCTGACAGGAGTGACATTTTTAAACACCCATACAGGGGCCAGCCTTATGGCCCAGCGGGTTGAGGCTCTGCCTGTGATACCAGCACTTTATAGGCACTGGTTCAAGTTCTGGCTTCTTCGCTTCTGATCCAGCTCCCTGCTGACCTATCTGGGAAGGCAGTGGAAGACGGCCTGCGTGCTCGGGCCTCTACCACCCATGTTGGAGACTAGGATGAAACTCCTGGCTTCATTGCAGCCATTTGGGGAGGGAACCAGCAGATGGAAGACCTCTCCCTCTAACTCTGCCTTTCAAATAAGTGGACAAATATTTTAAATGAATAAATAAGTACCTCTACAGACTATAATTGTCTAGGTCTCATTTCTTTGTTACATTTACATGATTTTGTTTTGTGTATACTATATCAAATTAAAACTGGAATCCTAGGGAAAAGCTTTATTTTCAAAGTATATTATTAAGAATAGGGACGGCGCCACGGCTCAATAGGCCAATCCTCTGCCTTGCGGCGCCGGCACTCCAGGTTCTAGTCCCGGTTGGGGCACCGGATTCTGTCCCGGTTGCTCCTCTTGCAGGCCAGCTCTCTACTGTGGCCCGGGAGTGCAGTGGAGAATGGCCCAAGTGCCTGGGCCCTGCACCCGCATGGGAGACCAGGAGAAGCACCTGGCTCCTGCCAACGGATAGCGCAGTGCGCCAGCTGCAGCGCACCGGCCACGGTGGCCATTGGAGGGTGAACCAACGGAAGGAAGACCTTTCTCTCTGTCTCTCTCTCTCACTGTCCACTCTGCCTGTCAAAAAAAAATATATATATATATACATATATATATATATATATAAAGAATAAAAGCAACGAAAGCATGAAATATTCAAGACATTTTTCTTTTTCTTTCTTTCTTTCTTTTTTTGAAAGATTTATTTACTTGAGAGGCAGTTTCAGACAGAGAGAGGTCTTCCATCCGCTGGTTCACTTCCCAAATGGCCACAATGGCCAGCGCTGGGCAGATCTGAAGCCAGGAGCCAGGAGATTCTTCCAGGTCTCCAACGTGGGTGCAGGGGCCCAAGCATTTGGGCCATCTTCCGTTGCTTTTCCCAGGCTCACTAGCAGGGAGCTAGATTGGAAATGGCACAGCCAGGACTCGAACCAGCGACCATATGGGATGTCAGCCAAGCAGGCGGCTTTACCCGCTAAGCCACTGTGCCAGTCCCCAGGATGTTTTTCTACAAACCATATTATCACACCTATGAAAATAATGGTGCTCTATCATCACCTAATACAATGTCCACATTCAAATTCTCCCTATTATTTTTTTTAAAGTCTTTCACAGATAGTTTGTTCATTCTAGCATCCACTTAAAGATCACACCTCACACTTGACTGGTATGGTTCTTGGGTCTCTTTGAATCCAGAATGGTATCCCCACTGCTTGAGCTACCTTTCTTGTTTAATGCCTCACTTTCAGGCTGGGTCTGTTTCCACCTAGCATGGTCTTATCAGTTCCTCTATCCTATAAGCTGGAAAACAGAGTTAAGGCTTAACTGAGTTAGGTTAAAAATCTGGGGCAATAATAGGCATTTAATCTAGGAGTTAAGCCAGTCTTGCATTCCATACCACAGTGCCTGGGATTGATTCCCTTCTCTGGCTCCTGACTTGAGCTTCTCACCTATGGAGACCCTAGGAAGTAGAGGCAATGGCTCAAGTAACTGGGTTCCTGCCACTCATGTGGGAGACACAGATGGAGTTCCCAAGCTCTAGCCCTTTGGGCCCAGTGCAGCCCCAGCCATTGTGGGAGAAAGAAACTCAGTCCCACAATACTCCCTTCCCTCTGTCGCTATCACATGCCACCCTCCTCCTTTCAACCTTCACATACGCAACTTCTCCAATGACTTCTTTATAACCAAAGGCAATTAACTTGTCTCTGTGATATTAACATGAATGATCCCTTTCTACTTTTGCAGACTTCCAAGGCAATATACTACCCTGGAACTCTTGCCTCTAACCATTGTTCTTTGATCTCTCTTCCTGGCACTTCTATTTCAACACTACTGGCAGTAGTATTCAATCTATTTCTGCCTCCATCCAGTGATGAGTAACACATGCCATGAATGCTCACCTCTCCTCATGCACTAATTCTCTACCAGCTGACACTACTCCTCCACCTAAGAGAACTGTCCCATCATCCTAACCCAGACGCCCAGCCCAGAGCTCTCTGGTCTCTGAATTTCTACTCATTCCACTTGTGGTTTATGACATGGCAATGAACAAGGACTGTGAATTATCACCTATAGCTATTGCCTGTGCATTCATTTTATTTCCTCTGACCAGACAGCAATTCCTTAAAGGTAACTCCCTTACTTTAGTTGTCTCTTCAAAGGAAGAGTGCCAAGTATAAAACCATCACTTTAAATATCTCCAAGTATCCTCTAACACTTTCTAGACACCTTAAATATATTCAAACAAAAATTCCCAAATCACAGAAACACAACATTGTTTCACAGGATGCCAAAAAGGGATGAGGTAAAGAAATGTTTCATAACTAAAAGTTTAAGAAATACTGGGGAGAAGTTAACATTTATTTTTAGAACTTCCTAGAATTTCTGATCTTGCTAATTGTCAATCTCCAGCAGCAGAATTTCCCAAACTTGTGTTACCAAACCCCTTCCTACCTTCTATTGCTCATTAGCAAAACCTATTAACTTCTTCCTTTCCAGGGAGTACAACTGCGGAAATGCTTATTAAGCAATTAATTATTTTCTCTCACACTTCTTTATATCCAGTATGAGTTCTAAGGATATATTAACATTACTGGTTTTATGACTAATCCTAGCAGCCAGTCTTGGCACCCCTCAATTATCCCCAAAGCTATTAGACAGTATTATGACCCCCTCAAAAAAAAAAAAAAAAAAAACTTTCTTAAGGACTTAGTTCAGGATTTTAAATTGAAAATTCTCCTACTGCTTTTAAAAAGGACCTCATTTACAAAAATCCCATTTATATACACCATCAGATCAAAAAGGCATAACTCCATTATAAAACAGCAAAATGTGCTAAACTTGCAGTATAGCTTAAGTGCCCTGACACCCTCTCAGCTAAACCAAAGATATCACAAATAAAAAGGATACAGTGCACTCCAAGAATAAAAGGAAGATAAAATAAATTTGGAAAAGAAACACCTAATTTTCTGGGAGATTCACAATGCTTATTATTACCACATTAAAGAGTGCAAGAATCCTCCAAGTTTAAAAAGAAAAAAAAACACTATTTAATCTGTTGCTGCTGGGATTTACCTGACTACAGAAAAATTTATGTTCCAATAAACTGATAAACATTGTAGCAGTTTTATCAGTATATCCAGATGTTAAAAAGCACATCACAAAACAAGTTACCTATCCCACCCTTCTGAATGGTTTTTTTGTTTTATCATGAGCAAGCCAAACAGGATAAAGGATTATAAATCAGGTCTTTTGTTGGGTTTTGTCTCTGCCTTATAACTGAATGTCAATCAAAATTGTGCTTAAAAAGTTGACTGCCAAAGACCACTTCCGGTTTGTTCCTCTCTTGGAAGCCCCATTCCATGCCACTCTGCCTGGAGGTCTTTGACTCTAATAAATCTTGCTTTTAAATCTTAAAAAAAAAAACACACACATCACAGTAACTTCAGTCCTCATTCTCTGCTTCAACATTTTGCAATGTTCAAACAAAATAATCTTTTAGGAAAACGACTGGCAGAAGGTAATCAGGAGGTAAATCTTTAAATTTTTCCATTTAATTTCATGTCCACTCCATTTCTCTACCTAGAAATGTTATTTCAATTATTATGATGTGGGAAAAAAGTAACAAGGATAAAGTCACCTTCTCAACTGCTAACTTCCAGAGTTTACATTACATTAGAGAGGAAATAAATTATGATCACCATTCTTGGAATCATGCAAAAGTCCAGTCTGGATTAAAAACAGGATCTCAGAAATGCCTCAAATACTGGGCTTTTTAAAATTTATATTCTATAACCTGTTTGTTTTTTTAAAGACTTATTTATTTATTTGAGAGGCAGAGTTACAGAGAGAGAAGGAGAGACAGAGAGAGAGCTCTTCCATTTGCTGGCTCACCACTCAGATGGCCTCAATGGCAAGAGCTAAGCTGATCCAAAGCCAGCAGCCAGGAGTTTCTTCTGGTCTCCCACAACAACTTGGGCCATCTTCAACTGCCTCTCCAGGCACATTAGCAGGGAGCTGGATCAGAAGTGGAACAGCCAGGACTCAAACAGGCGCCCAGATGGGATGCCAGCACCGCAGGCGGAGGCTTAACCTATTATTCTACAGAGCCAGCCCCTATAATCTGTTTCTTTAGCAATAAAATTCTGTGGAATGGAGCCAGCATTATGGTGCAGTGGGTTAAGCCACTGCCTGGGATGCCAGCATTCCACATGAGTGCCGATTAAAGTCCCAGTCCTCCACTTCCGATCCAGCTTCCTGCTAATGTGCCTGGGAAGGCAGCAGAAGATGGCTGGCCCAAGTCCTTGGGCCCCTGAACCCATGGAGGAGAACCAGATGAAGATTCTGGCTGTTGCAGCCATTTGGGGAGTGAACCAGTACATAGGAGATTCTCTCTCCCTCGCTCTCTCACTCTTACTCTCGCTCGCTCTCTGCCCTTCAAATAAATACATTTTTAAATAAAAAAAAATACCCTCTGGAATGGATATGCTATATTGACTAAGGGAAAACTCCCAACATTTGGCCTCTACCCTAAAAGTCTCACCCTTGTGTGTTCCTTTTTGAAATCGGATCTGCTTTTTTAACTTCACAGTACTTTGACTCCCCTTTTTCCTGGACGAGATGAGGAAATGAACTGCAACAAGAATGTCAGGTACTTGACTAGGCACATACCTCATCATTTAGGAACAGCTAATTACCAAATAAAGCACACCCGGGGTTAACTGGTTTGCAAATTCAGTATTTCACAGCAATAAAATAAATGATGTGCTTTGTGGAACCATTCTACTAACTAGACATAGGAAAAGTAATAGATTCTGAAGTCAGCTCTCCTCTAATAATTTCAGTAAGCTATTTATAGGTGTTTCTGTTTTTATGTGGGTTTTTTTTTTTATCTAATCTAAATTTAAACCAGCTCCTCATTTTCAGAAGCTGAAATGAGCATAAAGTTAAACACAGGAAAAATATACACCAATGAGTACAATTTACCTCCTGCTCAGTTCCTTCACGCAACAGGCTGCAAATTAGCGTCCAAACAGCCTGAACTCCACCACAGTCACATTGCCCTTTAAAAAGTGTTCATTTTTCCAGGGGTAGAGTCAGTTGTGAACTTCAATAAGAAAAGTTAGAATAAAATTCTTTTTCTTGACAATGGCCAAGTTAATTCCAATTTTGGAGTCCATCAATCATACCAGACATAATACTCACAATCCCTTTTACTAACACTTCCAGGTAACAATAAAACGACTAACCCTCAAAACAGGGAATAAAAGGACCGATTTTTTAACTGTTTCATGAAAGACATTTGTTAAATTTTTCATAGCTAGTATTGTAAACGGCGGCACACGCAAGTGACAAATGATTAACATTTTTCATAGCATTTTTAAAGAGCGCACAGGCAAGTGATTTGCGATGTAGGATCTAGCGCCAGGGGCATTTCCCGGCCTTTTTCACCAAAGGACCATTCACCAAGATATTGATCAGCAATGGTTTCTGTTGGGGGGCGGGGGGGGGGGGAGTGACAGGAAGTAAGCTTCTGTATAACGTTACTGTACTAGCTCTAGCTTCAGTCTGAGCCCAGAGAAAGCAGCTAAATATATGCACGTATACTGAAAAGTAAATCCTAGAAGAATGCAAGGTAAGTTCAAGAGACTGGACCCAATGTTCCACAGGTGGCCTCACTCACCTGGCGCAGGGCTGAAGGCACCCCTGCGTGCCTCAGTAGCTTCAGCTCTCCCCTCCTCCTTCAATACCGGCAGCTCTCGCCCCCCGCCCCGGGCTTCTTCTCCGCCCAAGGCGCCCCCGGGCGCTCCCGCTCCCCCCAGGGCCCGCCCTTCTCTCAGGTGCCCTCCTCGGAGCCACCCCCTTCCCCGGCCAGCACCCGCAAGCGCCGCCGGACGCCCCCCTGCCCATCACGCAGACTTCACACTCTCCACACCCCGCTCGCCACGGGCGCCTCGGGCCTCCGCGGCGTCCACACCGCACCCCAGCACCGCCCCGCAACACGCCCCCCGCCCGCGGCCCCCTTACCGCACATGATGGAAGAGGCGCGCTCCGCAAGGCAAGAGACCAGCTGCTGGCGGGGTCAGGCACACAGACACGAGCTCCGGGGGGCGATCGTGGGCTCGGGGGCCGGGGCAACGGCGACACGACTCCCTGGGGGATGCGACGGCCGAAGCAGCGACAGGCTTCTCCACCTCCCTGGCTCGGCCAGCAACCGCCGCCGGGCCCCGCCCCGCGGCGCGCACCGCGCCGCCGCCGGCACGCCCCATTGGGCCGCGTCGGCGCCGCTCACGCGTAGGTCCCGCCTCCCAGCGCCGCCCCGCCCCGCAGGTCCACGCAGGCGCTGGTCGGCTGGCGGCGGAGACGTGGCAGCGACTCGTGGCTGCCTGCATCCGCCTCAGGTTCCTGGAGCCGCCCGCTCTGGGGCGAGCCGTGGGAGGGACCGGACGGTGCGGGAGAACGGAACTCTGAGCCTGACAGGGGAGGGAAAGAGGAGAATGGAAAGGTTATCAAGCTCCGGCCCCCCCCCCCAGGAGATCCTGGGGCGGGGCGGGGATCAAGTCAGGGTGGAATAGAGAAAGACGGCTGAGGAAAGACTGCAAAAAATTGCGTGAGGTTGGGGAGGAGGTGCGCAGATTCTCGACGGCTCAGCGCCCTGCAGGCTCGGGGCAGCCCATTCGCTCCTAAGCCCTAGGTAGTGTGCCTGGCCTCCCAGGGCCCTCCGCACCCGTCCCCACCCCCACCGTGGCCTTCCTAACCCCAAGGACGGGGAGGGAAGGAATGCGAGGCTTCCAACCCTGCCCCTGGGCTCGGGAAACTGATGGCCCCAGAGGACTAGGAATTGCCCAGCTTTGACAGTCGTGCGCGTGACTCATGAACGATTAATTCTCTGAATTAAAGTACCACCCTGCCAAGACAGACGTGATTAGAGAGGGATGATGTTTCCCAGCATGTATTACCTGCCTGTTTCCTTAAGGAAGGTTTAAACGGCATCGTTAGTCTAATGTAGATGGTTATCAGAGCCCTATCAGCAACTCTGCACTAGGCTCAAAACGCTTACATGCCATGCCGGGGCTGTGGCATAGCGGTTAAGCCGTCACCAGTGGCCTGGCCATCCCATATGGACACCGGTTGGAGGCCCGGCTGCTCCACTTCCGATCCAGCTCCTTGCTAATGCGTTTGGGAAAGCAGCCAAAATGGCCCAGATCCTCGGGCCCCTGCACCCACCCACGTGGGAGGCCCGAAAGAAGCACCTGGCTTCTGCCTGCTCCAGCCCCCGCCTCTGCGGCCATTTGGGAAGTGAACAAGTGGGTGGAAGATCTCGCTGCGTCTCTCCCTCTCTGTAACTCTGCCTATCCAATAAATAAATAAATTTAAAAAAAAAAAAAAACTTCTTACATGGTGCACAGAAATCCTGGAGCTGTGACCCTTCTTAGACTAGCGCTGTACTGCACCACCTTGCAGCTGTGTCCACTCCAACAAGGACCAGGCAGCTCCTCAACAGGGCCGACATTCCAAGTTTTAACATTGTATGGGGCCGGCACTTCCCATCCTGCCAATGCGCTAGGGAAAGCGGCGGAAGATGGCCCACTGCCACCGACTTAGGAGACCTGTAACTCTGCCTTTCAAATAAATAAGTCTTTAAAAAAAAAAAAGTAAATGCTGCCTCTTCTGGAAAACTTTAAGTTTCCACCTGGGGCAGATTTAGAGACATGCATTAAACTTTTTTATTGCGCTGCCCCATTCCAATCAATATGCTTTGACATTTTATGAGTTTTATAACTATTTCTCTGGGCCAGCGCTGTGGCTCACTAGGCTAATCCTCCGCCTTGTGGCGCCAGCACACCAGGTTCTAGTCCCGGTCCGGGTGCCGCATTCTGTCCCGGTTGCCCCTCTTCCAGGCCAGCTCTCTGCTATGGCCCGGGGAAGGCAGTGGAGAATGGCCCAAGTGCTTGGGCCCTGCACCCCATGGGAGACCAGGAGAAGCACCTGGCTCCTGCCTTCAGATCAGCGCGGTGCACCGGGTTCTAGTCCTGGTTGGGGCGCCGGAGTCTATCCCGGTTGCCCCTCTTCCAGGCCAGCTCTCTGCTATGGCCCGGGAAGGCAGTGGAGGATGGCCCAAGTCCTTGGGCCCTGCACCCGCATGGGAGACCAGGACAAGCACCTGGCTCCTGCCTTCAGATCAGCGAGATGCGCCGGCCGCGGCGACCATTGGAGTGTGAACCAACGGCAAAGGAAGACCTTTCTCTCTGTCTCTCTCTCTCTCACTATCCACTCTGCTTGTCAAAAAAAAAAAAAACAAAAAAACAAAAAAACAAAAAAAACCTATTTCTCTGGCCGGCACTGCGGCTCACTAGGCTAATCCTCCGCCTGCGGCGCCGGCCAGCTCTCTGCTATGGCCCAGGAGGGCAGTGGAGGATGGCCCAAGTCCTTGGGCCCCGCACCCACATGGGAGACCAGGAGAAGCTCCTGGCTCCAAGCTTTGGATCAGTGCAATGCGGTGGCCATTGGAGAGTGAACCAACGGCAAAAGGAAGACCTTTCTCTCTCTCTCTCTGTCCACTCTGTAAAAAAAAAAAAACACACACACACACACAACTATTTCTCTACTAGATTTTAAGTTTCTTGAGGCTAGAAGAAGTCTTTGGATGCCCAACACAAACCCTAGCACAAAGTCAGGTGTCAAAACATATTCAGTGACTGAAAAAGCCCTGTATCAGAATTGACCTCTGACTGGTTACATAATGGAGTGAGCAAAGGACTTAAGAGTTTTTCTTGGGGGAAAAAATTGCCTTTTTTACCACTTGTTTTAGAGAACCTGAAAAGTTCACCTTTAACTATCAAATGTATTTCTCACTGAAAAGCCCTTTGATATTTCAAGCTCTTATACAGGAACCTAGATGACTCTGAGCAAAGTTAAACAGTGAGCTGTTTGTTATTAGGCAACACATTTTTTAAAATTTATTTTTAAGAGAGATTTTCATCTGCTGTTTCATTCAACAAATACCCTCAATGTCAAGGGCAGAGCCTGGCCAAAGCCAGGAGCCCATAACCTAATCAGGGTCTCTAATGAGCCATTGTCTGCTGCCTCAAAGGGTATGAAATCAGCAGGAAGCCAAACACAGAAGAAGATCCAGGACTCAAACCCACACACTCTAAAATGGGATGTGGGCATTCAACTTCTATGCCGAACATAGAGCAATACATTTGTTAATTTGAAGAAGTAAAGCCTTAATCCAGTCTTTTTGCTATGTGCACCCTGGGAAGCAGCAGGTGATGAGTCCTTGAGACCTTGATGGAGTTCTGGACTCCTGACCTTGCCTGGAAGCTCATTTCTCTCTCTCTCTCTCTCTCTCTCTCTCTCTCTCTCTCTCTCTCATTTATTTACTTATTTGAAAGGCAGTTTCAGAGAGAAACAGATCTTCCATCTGCTTGTTCACTTCCAAAATTGCCACAACTGCCAGGGGTGGGCAAAGCTGAAGCCAGGAGCCTGGAATTCCATCTGGGTCTCCCACAAGGGTGGCAGGGGCCCAAATATTTGGACCATCTTCCACTGCTTTCCCAGGAAAGCAGTGCAGGGAGCTGAATCAGAAGTAGGGCAATCTGGGACTTATATGGATTTATATGTCAGTGTCATAGGCGGCAGCTTGACCCACTGTGCCACAACACCAGCCCATTTCTTTGCCTTTCAAGTAAAATGAAACAGGCCAGTGCTGTGACGTAGCAGGTAAAGCTGCCTTTTGCAGTGCCAGCATCCCATATGGATGCAGGTTTGAGTCCCAGCTGCTCCACTTCTGATACAGCTCTTTGCTATGGCCTGGGAAAGCAGTAGCAGACGGCCCAAGTCCTTGGGCCCTGCACCTGCGTGGGAGACCCGGAAGAAGCTCCTGGCTCCTGGCTTCAGATTGGCTCAGCTCTGGCTGTTGCAGCCAGTTGGGGAGTGGACCAGTGGATGGAAGACCTCTCTCTTTCTCTCTCTCCTCTCTCTCTCTCTGCCTTTCCTTCTCTCCCTGTGTAACTCTGATGTTCAAGTAAATAAATAAATAAATCTTTTTTTAAAAATGAACCTAAATATTTTTTTAAGAAAGAAAAGAGGGTCAGCAATGTGGTGTAGCTGGTAAAGCCCCTGCCTGCAACAGCAGCATCCCTTATTGGAACGGTTGTGTCCTGGCTGCTCCACTTCTGATCCAGAGCCCTGTAATGACCTGGGAGAAGCAGCAGAAGATGGCCCAAGTGCTTGGGCCTCTGCCACCCACGTGGGAGATCAAGAAGAAATTTCTGGCTCCTGGCTTCTGTCTGGCCCAGCCCCAGCTGCTGTAGCCATCAGGGGGGTGAACTAGCAGATAGAAGATCTCAATCTGTTTCTCTCTCTCTCTCTCTCTCTCTCTCTCTGTGTGTGTGTGTAACTCTTTCAAATAAATAAATCTTTTTTAAAAAAAGAAACAAAAGCCTTTGTGGGTACATCTTAGCCCAAGAGCCATCACCTAAGAGGTTCAGGTAGAACTTCAGTGATATTGCCAAGGAGTTGACGTAAAATTCCAATGCATAAGCAATACCTCTGTGCACTGGCAGCACATCTGTCGATGCCACAGAGAAAATGCCAGCAGTTCCACCAACGTTCTCATGCTCCAACTATAATAATCTGCTGAAGCCTTCGCTTTCCCTTTCTGCCTGCTACTCCATTACAGTGACTATCAATCTGCCTTACCCACCTCCATTCTACAGCTATTTTGGAAGGTACTTATGCACCAGTTGGGAGGAAGAAACTTTAAAAGGCTAGTATTTTCCCAACCCAGCCTTGAACAACCTGATTAACCCACCACAACAAAGAACCCTTTGTAACCATGTGCCAGTCAAGAACTAATATGGAAGAACTTTGTCTGACCACCGTCTACACAGAGCTCTGTCTTAAATGAAACCTTCAGGAATAAAGCCTGCAGGAAAAATAAATAAATAAATGATCTGCAAAGCAAAGGAGGCATCTGGGTCTAATTTGAACATCTGAGGAAATACAAGAGTACTTCAAGAAGTTCATAGGAAAATAGAATTAAAAGTTCATTTCAGTGCAATAAATTTTGAAATTTATGCATAAGGTTTTTCATAATATGCATTTTAAAAATATTTATTTATGTGTTTGAAAGTCAGGGTTACACAGAGAAGGAGAGGCAGAGAGGGAAGGAGAGGCAGAGAGAGAGAGGTCTTCCATCCAATGGTTTACTCCTCAATTGGCTGCAATGGCCGGAGCTGTACCGATCTGAAGCCAGGAGCCAGGAGCTTTTTCCGGGTCTCCCACATGGGTGCAGGGGCCCCAGGACTTGGGTCATATTCTACTGCTTCCCAGACCATAGCAGAGAGCTGGATCAGAAGTGGAGCAGCCGGGACTCAAACTGGCGCCCATATGGGACACCAGCACTGCAGGCGGTGGGTGGCCTTACCCGCTATGCCACAACACCAGCCCCATAATATGCATTTCCGTGTACTTTTTGAAAATCCCTCATATGCATGGATTTCAACATTTGTTGGCACCAAAATCAATTCATCTTTTAATTCTATTTTTCACGAGCCCATTTGAAAGAATTTTCCCCTCTGATCAAAAAGTTTTGAACTACCTTAAACAAAAGGGGGAAAAAAACCAGTAATGATGGTAAGGGAGTATCATTCATCATCTCCTTATGTCATCTACTTCCCCGTTCAGAGGTTTAGCCTGGTCAGTTCAGAAAGCTCTCAGCACCCACCTTGCCTTGCAACCTGAAGGCCTAAAGTCCAGCAGGGTTCCAGTTGCCATTCCTAAAGAAATCAAGAACCATGGCTAAATCAGCTTTATAAGACTTCTAAACATTCCCATGCCTGTGATTTTTGTTACTCCTTAATTCCAATAATACATATCAATAAAATTATTAAAATCATAAAAACCTATAAATAATACAGGGGCGGGGGGAGGGGACAGGCATTTGCACAGCAGTTAAGACACCACTTTAGAGGTCCACATCCCAAATTGGGGTGTTTGGATTTGAGTTCCTGTTCTGATTCCAAGCTCCAGTTTCTTGTTAATACACACTTTGGAAGGCAACATGTGATGGCCTGCTTGAATCCTTGCCAGCCATTTAGGAGAGCTAGATTGAATTTCAGGATCCTGGTTTTGGCCTGTCCCAGCTCTGACTGTTCCAAGCATTTGAAGAGGAATCATCTGATGGAAAATCTGTGTCTTAGATATATGAAATATAACAAATATATATATATACACATATATATATCTGCCTTTCAAATAAGTAATTTTTTAATAGTAAAAATATGAGAACTTAGGGTATGTATGTATACCCTGCTTTTTAGGGTGTTTTGTGGATAAATATACCCCAACAGAGAAGATCCTGGCAAGCAAAGGAAAAAAAAATAGGTCAAGTCTCTAAGGCATATGAAAAGGAAGAAATGAAGACAATAATAGAAGGCATCAATCATTCTCTCTGAGACGCCTTTAGTGAAACTCTGTGGTTCCACCACCACTCCAATTCATGCTATACACCTTCACACCAAAATAATCTTTCAAAAATACAAATCTGCTCCAGTTTCTTTCTGCTTGAAATTCAGTGGGTACCCTTCACCTGCAAGATGAAGCCCAGACTTCCCGGCGTGCACCACTGTCATTCAGGATCTCCTGCCAGTTTGGTCAACCCATCTCCCATCACTCTATTCCAGAATCTTAGGGTCCAGCTATAATCACCTAATGAAAATTCCTGAAAGCAGAGTATCATCTCAAACTTCTATGTCCCTATATTTGCCCTTTTTGAAAAGAAACATTAAACAGGGAACAAGGTGAATGGTTGGGGCTTGATTATTGTAGACTAGATAGCCATTTAGGAAATGGGACTGTAAGAGAACAAGAAAGTTATCTTGTCAAAAATTATTTCCATTCCCTACCTACCTATTGCCTACCATGGGTGTTGAACATCTGGACCACGAACACCTGGTCCATGAACCCATTTGGTCTGGCCCCACCAAGGCAACTGCAGGTGGGACTCAAAATTCAATAAATCTACAGCAGGCTAATTTTTAAGTTGATAATGTTGTACAGCCCATGAATTATGTTATTAATATCCACATGGCCCTTGGCAGAAAAATCTATCTGTATATTTAAGGCAGAAAATTCTCCCATGACTTCATGATAATGACTTCATTAAGTCATTATCAACTATTAACACTTTTGAGTTAATAGTTTAATTAATACTATAAACTATTTATAGGATTACTTTTCATTTGGATAGCAATTATGAAAAGGTCACTGGGAAATGGGAGTTTTGTTGGGGATGAGATTAGACAATTCTGAAATCAGGAGAAGGGCAGACCTGAACAGACTGCCTGGAGAAAGGGGAAATACAAATGCATGTGGAATTGAGTACGCCGATGTGGTGAGGGGCCCCAGATGCAGAACTTCATGAGGCTGATGGTGTGGCACAACTGCTGCTTATGGCACCAGGATCCCGGATCAGAGTTCTGGCTGCTCTGCTTCCAACACAGTTTCCTGCTAATGCACCTGGGAAGGCAGCAAATGATAGTTCAAGTACTCGGGCCCTTTCCATCAATATGGGACATCAGGAGGGAGTTCCTGGTTGCTGGCTTTGGGCAAGCCTTGCCTAGGCCACTGCAGGCATTTGAGGAGTAACTCAGAAGATAGTAGATTATGTGTGTGTGCGCGCATGCTCTCTCTCTTTCTCTCTCTCTCTCTCTCCCTTTCAAATAAATAAATGTTTTTTTTTTTTTAAAAAAAGGGAAATTGGTAATGAAAGCTGACTTTATGCACTGTGGCAGTTCATTCTAATATGTCAACTTGATTGGGACATGGTGACCAGATATTTGGTCAAATATTATTCTAGTTGTTCCCAGGAGGGTGTTTTTGGATGAGCTTAACATTTCAATTGGTGGATTTTTAAATGTTTATTTCCATCTACTTGACAGAGAGAGAAAGAGAAAGACAGATCTTCCATCCGCTAATCTACTTCTCCTCCAATGCCTACTCCTCCTCCAATGCCTGCAATAGCCAGGGCTGGATCAGGCTGAGGTCAGGGACTCCATCCGGGTCTCCCACATGGGTGACAGGGATCCAAGCACTTGAGCCATCATCCATTACCTTTCAGGATGCATTAGCAGGAAGCTGAATCAGAGAAGCAGAGAGATTGCCCTTCATAATTTGAGTAGGCCTCATCCACTCAGTTCAAGACTTGAATAGAACTAAAGACTGCTCTTCCTCAAGCAAGAAGACATGGTCTTCAGCTTTGAACCATAACATGCAACAGCGGTTCTTCCCTGGGTCTCCAGTCTGATAGCCTACCTTGTAGATTTTGAACTTACCAGCTTCCATAGTTGCATGAACCAATTCCTTAAAATCAATTCCTCTCTCTCTCCCCCTCTCTCCACACATACAAATATACACAGTCATGCATCACTTAATGATCAGTATGTTCTGAGAAATGTATCACTGGCTGATTTTGTCCTTGTGAAGAAGAAATCACACAAATCTAGATGGTGTAGGTCAATCACTCGACATGGCCTCTTGATGCAATCAAGAGATGTTGTCTGAGACTGCTGCCAGTGTAACATGGCAAACTTTATTTTTAATAAGGAGTACATTCTAAACTGGTGCTAAAAAGTTAAGTAAATACATAAACCAGTAACACAGACCATCATCAAGTGTTATGTACTGTACATAATTGCATCTGCTATACTTGAATACAACTGACAGCATAGGTTTGTTTATACCAGCATCACCATAAACACATGAGTAAGGTGTCCTCTAGGCAATGGTGTAGTTTTCAATTCCATTTTAATCTTACAGGACCACAATCATATATGTAGTCCATTGATAACAGAAATGTTGTTTTGCAATACATGAACTGTTATGCATGTGTATAATAGTTTCTCTTTATCTATGGTGGATATGTTCCAAGGCCCCCAGTACATACTTGCAACAGTGAATAGTACTGAATACTATATATATATATATACTGTATTTTTCCCATTCATCCATCCCTTTAATGACATTTAATTTTTAAATTAGGCATAATAAAAGATTAACAATAAACTAATGATAAATAGAACAATTCTAACAATATGTTGCAATAAAACTTTTATGTGAATATAGCCTCTCTCAAAATACCTTATTGTATTGTACTCACCCTTCTTGTGATGATATGAGATGAATGACATAGGCACTGCGACAGTATTGGGTTACTACGGACTTTCTTTTTTTAAAGATTTATTTATTTGAAAGGCAGAGCAACAGAGAGACAGACAGACAGAGACAGAGAGATCCTCCACCTGCTGGTGCACTGCTCAAACAAGGGCTCAACAACGGGAGATAGGCCAGGCTGAAGTCAGAAGCCAGGAACTCACACAGGTGGCAGAGGCCTAAGCACTTGGACCATCATCAGCTTTACTAGCCATATCAGCAGCTGGGAGCTGAATCAGAAGTAGAGCAGCCAGGACTCAAACCTAAATACAACATGGGATGTCTGTCACAAGCAGTAGCTTAACCAGCTGTGCCATATGCCAGCCCCTACTACTGACTTTCTGACAATGCCAGAAGGATGATAAGTCATGATGATGCCAACAGACTTCAAGTAACTAAACCAGAAGAAAAGGAAACTGAGGATAAGGGAGAACTACCATACGCAAATGAGAGGGTCTTGAAAATTTTCATGAAAAACTATGCATGGATTTCAATATTTTTTGTACCAAAATAAACTTACCTTTTAACTCCATTTTCCATGAATGCTTTCAAATACCTTCATATATATCACACACACACACACACATATCCTATTGTCATTATTTCTATGTTAATTCTGAATACATTAATGTATTCATCAATAATCAATACACTTTATTTCCCCAACATTCATTACACCTGTTTTAAATTTCTAAAGGGCACAGCTTTCACTGACAAATAATAGAAATCCACTTTACCTGGATGAAGAAGGGGATTCATTGGTTCACTCGAAAAGACAGGGCTGCAGCCAGCTTTAGATACATCTATACCAGGAAGCAGCTCTAGAGTCACATCTTCATGGCACTGCAGAAGAGGCAGAAGCCACTCCTCCACCCCCACTCTATATTCTAGGTGAGGACTCTGAAGAGTCAAGAGTAAGGTACATGCCCCGTCCTGTGGCAAAGAAGGTGGGCACAGGGACTGGACAGCTCCACAAGAGCCATGTAGAGTCGGCGAGGGGAAGCAGTTTTTCAAAGGGGAAGGTGTTGCTAAAAGAACGAACACCACGAAGGTTCAAACAGAAGGTAAGTGCTACATGAGGTGAACATGGCCTCTATGTCCCACAGGAAACCTCAGGCCTGAGGACAAATGATAACTCCAGGTGGAAGCAGGACTTTCTCAGCATGCCGCTCCCGGATGGTTCCAAGTTTTCCCAGCAGGTAGAAGCTGGGGCAGTTTCCAGGCTAAAAATTCATTCTACTGCCAAGAAAGTCAACAAATTGAAAACCATGAGATTAACTGGCCCTATCTTTAACCTACTATTTCTGTCCTGTAAGACATGATCAGGGCCAGGATAAGGGGTGGGCCATTCAGAGCTACCTAGAGTTGAAAGGTCACTAGAAACTGAAGATGACAGAAAAATTCCTTGTTTCAAGGTTTCCTTTCAGGGGACCCAGAAGTCGTCCTGGATGGCCTGTAAACGCCTGTGGAGTTACCACAGATAAATCTGATGTGGGGAAATGGAGTATAAGCCTGGGTTTCCCAAAAAGCACGTAGATTCCCCCCAGGCTGAGAGTAGCCAGCTTCACATTCCTGAACACAAAATGGACACAGGTGCACACACAGCGTTTTTGGCCTACTGTGGTTCTGGATTCAGTAAGAGATGGGAGCCTCCTGCCCACTGGAAAGCACCTACGAAGCTTCTCTCCTCTCCGAGGGAGGAATGCTCAGGAGGTGCACTCGGCCTGGGCCTGAAAGCACAGCGGTATAAACAGCAGCAAGGAGGTCTGTGGCCAGAATTCCAGGCTTGGTGTTCTCAGCTTTTCCGCTTAAGCTGAATGGCAACAGAAAATGTATTTCTCCTCCCTGTGCCTCTATCTTCCAATCTATAAAAATAGAGACAGTTACCACTCACACAGGATATGGCTTCATAAATGTAACATGCTACAACAGAGTGTTTGTTATATAGTGAATGATCAATGAAAGTTTCTGATTTTATATATTTTGGCCCATATAACCTTACCATTGTGCAGGGCTTCATTCTAATTTTTTTTTTTTTTTTAAGGCAGAGTGACAGAGAGGGGAAGGCAGAGACAGAGATCTTCCATCTGCTGGTTCAATTCCCAAAACGGATACAACATTCAGGGGTGAGCCAGGCTGAAGCCGGGAGCCAGCAACTCCATCTAGGTTTCCCACATGGGTGGCAGGTGCCCAGATACTTGGGCCATCTTCCACTGCTTTCCCAGGTGTTTTAGCAGGGAGCTGGATTGGAAGCAGAGTACCCAGGTTCAAACTGGTGGTCTGACATGGAGTGCCTGTGTTGTAGGCAGCAGCTCAACCCATTGCACCACGCCCAGCCTCTTCATCCTAAATTTTGCTTAGTGAAAAATCCTCCAAGTCCTTGGTTTCTTCTTTTTTGTTTAAAAAAAAAAAAAAGTATTTACATGCGAGGCAGAAAGAGATAGACAGACATAGATCTCCCATTTGCTGGTTCACTTTCCAAATACCTGCAACAGTCAGGCCTGGGCTGGCACGAATGCCAGGAGCCAGGAACTCAATCTGGGTCCCCTATGTGGGTGGCACAGAGCTGACCACTTGAGCTACCATCACTAAGGTACAGATTAGCAGGAAGCCAGAATCAGAAGTGGAGCCAGGACTTGAACTTAAGCATTACAACATCGTGTATGGGCATCTCAACTAGAATCTGAAGGACTAAGCCAAATGCCTGCCCCCATATTTATTTTTATTTTTGAAAGGCAGAGAGACAGATCTTCTATCCACTAGTTTGCTCCCCAAGTGCCTGCAAGAGCTAGGGCTGGGCCAGTCCAAAGCCAGGAGCAGGAAACTCAATCCAAGGCTTCCAAGTGGGTGGCAGGGGCTCAAGTATTTGAGTCATCATTGCTGTCCCCCATGAGGCACATTAGCAGGAAGCTGGAATTGGAAGCGGAGCCACAACACAATCTCGGGTATGGGATGTCTGTCGATATTCCAAGTAGGGTATTAACTGCTACACCAAATGCCTGCCCCAGTGCCTTTTTCTTGACCATTAATCTTAGTTCCAATTATCTGTTGAAAGGGCAGGTATTGTGGTATAGCAGGTGAAGCCATTGCCTGGGACATCTGCATCCCATATAAGCACTGGTTTGAGACCCAGCTGCTCCACTTCTAATCCAGCTCCCTATTAATGGCCTGGGAAAAACAGGAGAAGATGGCCCAAGTGTTTGGGCCCCTGCCACCCATGTGGGAGATATGTATGAAGTTCCTGGCTCTTAGCTTTGGCCTGGCTCAGCCCTGGCCACTGCAGCCATTTGGGGAGTGAACCTGCAAACGGAAGATCTTTCTCTCTAACTCTGACTTTTAAATAAATAAATAAATAATTTTAAAAGCTTTATTTATTTATTTGAAAGGCAGAGTTGGCTGGCGCCGTGGCTCAACAGGCTAATCCTCCGCCTAGTGGCGCCGGCACACCAGGTTCTAGTCCCGGTCGGGGTGCTGGATTCTGTCCCGGTTTCCCCTCTTCCAGGCCAGCTCTCTGCTCTGGCCCAGGAGTGCAGTGGAGGATGGCCCAAGTCCTTGTGCCCTGCACCCACATGGGAGACCAGGAGAAGCTCCTGGCTCCTGCCTTCAGATCAGCGCGGTGCGCCGGCCGCAGCAGCCATTGGAGGGTGAACCAACGGCAAAGGAAGACCTTTCTCTCTGTCTCTCTGTCCACTCTGCCTGTCAAAAAAAAAAAAAAAAAAAAGAAAAGAAAAGAAAAAGAAAGGCAGAGTTACAGAGAGGGAGAGGCAGAGAGAGAAGTGTTCTATCTGCTGGTTCACTCCCCAAATGGCCACAATGGCTGGAGCTGGGATGATCTGAAGTCAAGAGCCAGGAGCTTCCTCCAGGTCTCCCATGTGCGTGCAGGGGCCCAAGGACTCAGGCCATCTTATTCTGCTTTCCAAGGCCATAGCAGAGAGCTCGATAGGAGGTGGAGCAGCAAGGGCTCAAACCAGCACCCACACAGGATGCCAGCTTTACTATTACGCTGCAGCGCCAGCCCCAATAAATTTTTTTAAAGTTATCTGTTGAAATGTCCTATATTTATAAAGCGTTTTCAAGAATGTTTTCTGTAAAAATATTCTGTATCTTTTGGGGGAGTTAATTTCTATTTTTGTTTTAGAATGACTATTTTCTTTCTTTGGGATCACACACTGGAAATGAATTAGAATTTTTTTTTTTTTAAAGATTTATTTATTTATTTGAAAGTCAGGGTTACACAGAGAAGGAGAGGCAGAAAGGGAAGGAGAGGCAGAGAGAAAGAGGTCTTCCATCCGATGGTTCACTCCTCAATTGGCTGCAACGGCTGGAGCTGTGCTGATCTGATGCTAGGAGCCAGGAGCCTCCTCCGGGTCTTCCCATGCGGGGGCAGGGGCCCAAGGACTTGGGCCATCCTCCACTGCTTTCCCCAGACCATAGCAGAGAGCTGGACCGGAAGTGGAGCAGCCAAGACTCAAACCAGCACCCACACAGGATGCTGGCACTGCAGGCGGCAGCTTTAGCCACTAAGCCACAGTACTGGCCCCTGAATATAAACATTTAGAAATTCCAACTATTACCTGATTAAACTATCACTAATAATCTTTGATTGAACAAGGTTTAATTAATTGAAATACATGTTAACTTGTTTTAAGATTGATACCTGGCAGTCTGCCAAAAATAAAAAGGCAGTAGGAGTAGGCATGTAGCCTATCAGTTAAGGTGCCTGTGTTCCACATCAGAGTACCTGGATTCAATTCGCAGCTCTAGCTCCTGAGCCAGCTTCTTGCCAATGCAGACCCCAGCAGGCAGCAGTGATGGCTCAAATGACTGATTCCTACCACCCTCATGGGAGACTTGAATTGCGTTCCTAGCTTTTAGCTTCAGCCCAGCTCAGCCTCAGCCTTTGGGACATTTCAAGAGTAAAGTGAACCAGTGATGGGAGACCTCTGTTTCTCTTTGCCCCCCAAATAAATCAAATTTTAAAAAGCAGTAAGATCAGATGGATCTTTGGTGTAGTGATTAAGTTACAACTTGGAATCCCGTATTCTGTATTGGAGAGTCTAGTCAGAGTCCTGACTCCCAAGCTTTCTGATCCAACTGCCTGTATTTAATGCACACTCTGGCGCTATGGCGCAGTGGGTTAATGCCTTGGCCTGAGGCGCCAGCATCCCATATGGGCACCAGTTCTAGTCCCAGCTGCTCCTCTTCCAATCCAGCTCTTTGTTGTGGCCTGGGAAAGCAGTAGAAGATGGCCCAAGTCC
This sequence comes from Lepus europaeus, assembly GCF_033115175.1. NCBI lineage: Eukaryota > Metazoa > Chordata > Mammalia > Lagomorpha > Leporidae > Lepus > Lepus europaeus. The sequence continues at coordinate 65,231,105 of NC_084839.1, forward strand.
TTGGGCCCCTGCACCCATGTGGGAAACCCGGAGGAAGCTCCTGGCTCCTGGCTCCTGGCTCCTGGCTTCGGTTCGGTGCAGCTCTAGCCATTGCAGCCAATTGGGGAGTGAACCACCGGATGGAAGATCTCTCTCTCTGCGTCTCCTGTCTCTGTGTAACTCTGACTTTCAGATAAATAAATATTTTTTAAAAAATGCACACTCTGGGAGGCAGCAGATGATGGCTAAAGTACTTGGGTCCCTGCCACCTACATAGGAGACCCATTTGAGTTTCAGGCTTCTGGCTTCAGCCTGGCCCAGTCCTGGATGTTGTGTGAACAGCCAATATAAAATGTTTGTCTCTTTGTCTCTCTTTTTCTCTCCTTTCAAATAAAATAAAAATTTAAAAAAATAATAATTTGGGCCGGCGCCGCGGCTCAATAGGCTAATCCTCCGCCTTGCAGCGCTGGCACACCAGGTTCTAGTCCCGGTTGGGGCACCGATTCTGTCCCGGTTGCCCCTCTTCCAGGCCAGCTCTCTGCTGTGGCCAGGGAGTGCAGTGGAGGATGGCCCAAGTGCTTGGGCCCTGCACCCCATGGGAGACCAGGAGAAGCACCTGGCTCCTGCCATCGGATCAGCGCAGTGCGCCGGCCGCAACGCGCCAGCCACGGCGGCCATTGGAGGGTGAACCAACGGCAAAAAGGAAGACCTTTCTCTCTGTCTCTCTCTCTCACTGTCCACTCTGCCTGTCAAAAAATAAAAAAAGAAAGAAAAAAATAATAATAATTTAAAAGCATCAAAATTACTTACCAAGTCCTTTGCGATTTACAAGTCTCTGCTAGAATGCAATCAGCTTTAAGCTTTAGAATATCTAATAGTAGCTAAAACAAGAAAAACATTTATCTCACACACTGTAAACTCTGAAGGTGAGTGGATCCTGGGCTGGCTCAGAGGTCAATGAAGTCCTCAAGGTCCAGGCCCTTTCTTTCTTCCTTACAACTCTCAGTGGCCAGGCTTTTGTCATAATTATTAATCAATTGTCATTGCTCTGGACATCGCACACTGCAGTACACCAAAGCAGGAAGAAAAGGAATGGAAGAAAAGAGCCTTCTTTCCAGAGATTAACTCTCAAGGAAGAAAATCTTTCTAGAACTCTCCAGCAGGTATCTCTTGCAGTTCACTGGCCAGGACTGGGTCATATTTCCACCCTCTAGACTTACTGAATGGCAAAGGGAATTGGAGTTGGAATAACTGGCTTAGCCAAGCCACAACGAAGCCCCTGGTACAAAGGTGGGACCTACCTTCCCTGCAATCAGCTGACAAGTGAGAGGGCCTCTTTCAGTAAGAACTGAGGGTATATGCTGGGTGGGCAGCCAAGAGTGTGTGCAGCACTCCCCACTTCTGTACGATTTCCAACCAAGCACATCCACTTTCCACTCAAGCCACACTTAGCTTCTTGCAGTTCTCACATACATTTCACACCTTTGATTCTGAATAAACTGCTCCTTATGCCTAGAATCTCCTTCCCTCACCATTCCTCGCTGTTCTTCACAGATGCTTCCTTTTGCTGAAAATCTTCCCAAAACTTTGGCATCTCAGTCCTATGATCTCCTTTCTTCAAATAGTCTAATACTCTATTCACCTCAGCTACTTATTTCATGGCCATATCTAAGACTTATCATTAATTGCATTTCTTCCACAATCTCAATTACCTGTAGCTTTAACTAAAGGACAAGTTAAGGTATCTACCTTGCAGAGCAACTCCCAGTGTCTAGTCTGAATCTATTATAGCTCAGGGAAATAATTCTCCAATCCTAACTGCTGGTGCTGTGAATCCCAGGATAAAAATATGCCCAGCACTCACAACTGCTGAAGCTGTTCCTGTTTCCATTTCTCTCTTGGTCTTTGGAACTAGGACTGCAGAGACGCTGGGTATCGCTGCTATTTCCTCAACTTTCCTTTTCTGGGATATTCTGTCAAGAGCTGTCTCCGCATTACTATGAAAAATGAGAAAAGCTTAATTTGCTATTGTGGCCATTTGAAAAAGCAGTATCCTGATTGTATAAAGATAACTGTCCAAATGCCTGGCATGGCTCAGAAACTAGTGTCAACTAACATAACTTAAATTTTTAAGCAATTCTAATTTAAATAAAAAGAACATGTGCATAGATGATTCAGGTGTTATAAATAACTCCCATGAGGAAAAGCAATATGGATCTCTGAGTTAGTAAGAACCAATGGAAAAAGGACTAAAACAACCTTTGATCTGTTTTTTCAGACTCGGTTTCATGAAGTAAAGTCTTAAAAGCATGCTGATGCAATGGTTTTCTATTTAATTGTCTTACAACCAACTGCATTTCTGTAGATTCTGAAACATACTTCTTGGGGTTTTAGCATTGCTATTACTATTTTTATCTTTCAGTGAGAAGTTATGTGCTACGACATTGGGAACTACTTCTCAGTTCCCACCCTTAAACCTAATTGCTTTTTTTTTTAAAATATGGTGAACACATCAGTAAAAAAGTCTCAGACATCTCACAAAAAGCTAAGCCATTTTAGAATATTTAAAAAGCATTCTCCCTATTTGCTTCTATATTTAATGAGAAAGTAAATTATATGGGGAAAATGTATTTTATAATGTTTCACACATTAGGCAAAGAAGGAATCATGAGAAATGAGGAGCAAAAATAAAAATATCCCTGGATAAAATCCACGTGTACAGAAGATGATTCAGGATGTTATAAATAACTCATATGAGGAAAAGCAAACATGCAGTAATTATATATCATTCTCTGAAGAAAGGACGCTTTATTAATCCTTAAGTTCCTGAACATATTAATAATAAAGGCTTATTATATATTATTAGCAAGTCCAACTTCTGTACCCAAAAAAAATCCAGGGTATTTAAGGTGAGTTTGCTTCTTTTTCATCTGATTCATCTTCCATAACCTAAAACCAAAAGATGAAGAGAACTTAAGAATTAGAAATTGCTGTATTTCTGATTTTCATGTTACTTGTTTAAAAACGCTACTCCAGAACAATGCATGGCAATCTAATAAAAATAAATGAACAGTCCAAAAACACAAAGCTTGAATCACAATCTTGGTATCTCAATAATGTAAAAGCAAACTAAATATTTGCAAATTTATTAAAACCTGGCTCTCTCTTCCTTCTCTTAAAAGATGCTTCCAGTAGCAGAGCCTCAGTTGAGAGAGAATGGAGCTGACTTTTTTTCAAAAGCATCTTATTTATGTAAACACATCTGAAAAGCTAAATGAAAGTATTATTATAAGAATATTTATTAGAAAAATGAATCCCTAAAAAGAGTAAAGAACAAAATACTATATAGTAACTAATTACTTTGGCTTTATTCAGATAAAAATAATTTTTTATCTTAAAAAGTGTTAAGACTTTCAGTTAAGAACAATATTAATGAATACTTGAAAAAAAAACAAAAAGATTAATATCTTTTCATGAGTTAATGTATTACTCAGATAATAAAGACCAACTCCTTTAGAGAGGAAAGAACTTTATAAACTCAAGAATGTTTTATTTCCTCACCACACCTTCTGCAATTAAATACCAATTCAAGTTCATAATCTGACAGCCAATTTCTTGCTCCACCCTGGCCAAGTGAAATGATCCTTTGTCAATCCACCAAAGTGTCACCTAATATAATTTTTTAAAAAGCTATAAGGAGATTGGGTCTACACTGTGGTGTAGGGGAATAAGCTTCCACCCGTGGCACTAGAATCCCACATGGGTGCCAATGAAAGTAACAGCTGCACCTCTTCTGATACAGCTCTCTGCTATGGACTGGGAAAGCGGTAGAAGATGGCCCAAGTCCTTGGGCCCCTGCACCCTTGTGGGAGACCCGGAAGAAGCTCCTGGCTCCTGGCTTCGGATTGGCATAGCTCCAGCCATTGCGATCAATTGGGGAGTGAACCAGCAGATAGAAGACCTTTCTCTCTCTGCTCCTCCTTCTCTCTCTGTGTAACTCTGACTTTCAAATAAATAAATCTTTAAAAAAAAACTACATGGCAGCAATGGACATTTAGCCTAGTGGTTAAGACCCGAGTTAGGACACTCATGTCTGACGCAGGATGCCGGGGCTCAAGTCCCAGCTCCTGATAACAGCTTCCTGCTAATGTAGACCTTGGGAGGTGGCTGGTAATAGCTCAAGTGGTTGAGTTCCTGTCACCCATGTGGGAGACCTGGATTGAACTCCTGGGTCCCAGCTTCAGCCCCCTGGCCATCTTGGGCAGCTGGGAGCAAACCAATGGATGGGAGCTCTCTCTATCTGTCTCTCTCTCAAATAAATAAAAACAAAAAACTGCATGATGTTTTAAGTCTTCTGTTTTAAAAAGATTTACTTATTTATTTATTTGAGAGGCAGAGTTACAGACAAGGAGAGAGAGGGAGAGGTGGGGGAGGTGGAATGAGGGAGGGAGACAGGGAGGGAGAGATATGTCATCCATCTGCTGGTTCACTCCCCAAATGGCTGCAACAGCCAGAGTTGGGCCAAGCTGAAGCCAGGAGCTTCCTCAGGGGCTCCCATGTGCGTCCAGGGGTCCAAACACGTGGGCCATCTTCCACTGCTGTCCCAGGCCACTAGCAGGGATCTGGATTGGAAGTGGAACAGCCGGGACTTGAACCGGTACCCATATGGGATGGCAGTGTCACAGATGGAGGCTTAACCTACTACACCACGGGGCTGGACTCAATCCTCTTTTCATAATTTTTTACGATCAAGCAGCCATATCCCCTGAGTCTGTTTCCTTATGCATTGTGGCACAATAGGTTTAAGCTGCTGCTCTGGACACCCACATACCCTATCAGAGTCCTTGGTTTGAGTCTTGGTTATGCCACTTCCAATCCAGCTCTCTGTTAATGTGCCTAGGAAGCAGCAGATGATAGCTCAAGTACTCGAGTACCTGCCACCTGCATGGAATTCCTCTCCTAGTGGCTGTTGCTGTCATTTGGGGAATGAACCTGTGGATGGAAAAATTTCTGTCTCTCGCTCTGTCACTCTCTGCCTTTCAAATAAATAATTTTTTTAAAATGTGAATGACTTACTTAATGAACTATTATTAGAAGATTAAATGAGGTAATATTTATAAAAAAGCTTGGCACATAGTAGGCTCTTTAACACTAAAAGGTACTTTTATTCTTTTAAAGATTTATTTATTTATTTGAGAGGTAGAGTTATAGACAGAAAAAGGCAAGACAGAGAGAAAGGTCTTCCAATCACTGGTTCACTCCCCAAATAGCCACACATAGCCGGAGTTGGGCCGATCCAAAGCCAGGATCCAGGAGCTTTTTTGGGTCCTCTACATGGGTGCAGAGGCCCAAGTATTTGGGCCATTTTCTACTGCTTTCCCAGGTCATAGTGGAGAGCTGGATTGGAAGAGGAGGAGCCAGAATATGAACTAGCACCCATATGGATGCCAGTGCTACAGGTGGAGGCTTAGACCACTACACCACAGCACCCGCCCCACAGAAGGCACTTCTAAGATAAGGAGGCTTCAGTATGATGAAAATTGCAACACAAAGATTTATTCCTTGAAGAAAAAGACAGGATATGAATTTCTTTTCAAATAATTACTTTAATATTAAATCCAAACTGTCATATAATATTGGCATACCTGTTCTACACCTTCTACTTCTGGAATATAAAACTGCAGCATGTTCTGAATTCCATTTTTCAGAGTAATGATAGAGCTGGGGCAGCTGGTACAAGAACCCTGGAGTTTGAGCTGTACAATGCCATCTTCAAAGCCTTTATAGATTACATCTCCTCCATCTTCCTGCACAGTCGGCCTGTGATCACAGAGTGTTTGCGATATATTTAAAAGTTTTCACTGACAAAACATAACACAGCTTGGCACTTAGATTTTACATCGACAAAATTCACAGTTAAAACCACTTTTATGATAGAGAACACTAACTATAGATACATTTTGTAATTTCAACTTTTTCTACTTTCAGAGAAAATGCCAAAATTCAATCATACAATTTATTACATTTTATCACACCTTATAATTTTTAAGCACGTAAGATTTCAAACTGCTTAACAATTATTATGACTACCTAAGATGTACTCAGTTTATTGAGAAAAAGAAAAGATAGATTCAGAAATGCTGGCTTCTTTTGTTTTCTGGCAAACTTTCCATTCAAATATGATACCAGTATAGATAAATACATAAATCAGGTTCACACCATTCTTTTAGTGGATTTTCACAAAGTGAACTTGTATTTGTATCTATTACTGAAACTAAGAAACAGAGCAAAAGGACCTAAAAGTCTCCCTTTGTGCTATCTTACAGTCATTGGTCCCTACCAAATGTAACCAATCTACTAATTTCTATTGCCTTTGATTAGCTCTGTTTTTATACTTTATTTGGAAATCACATATTATTTACTCTTCTGAATCTGTTTTTATTTCCACTTTGTGAAAAATCATCCACATTGATGAGTGTAGCAATAGTTCCTTCAATCTCACTGTTGCATAATATTCCATTAAATGAATATGCCCAGAATTTATGTATCTATCTGAACACCCATGAACATCTGAGTTAGCTTTTACAAATAGTTTAGCTATCAAGATTCTTATAAATGTCTTTTCATATACATAATTATTTCTACTGGAAGCAAACCTGAGAGTGAATTGCTGGGTAAAGAGTATGACTATGGGGGCTGGTACTATGATATCTTCCGCCTGCAGTGCTGGTATCCCCTGTGGGTACCGGTTCTAGTCCTGGCTGCTCCTCCTCTGATCCTGCTCTCTGCCATGGCCTGGGAAAGCAGCAGAAAATGGCACGAGTGCTTGGCCCCCTGCACCCAAATTGGAGACCCAGAAGAAGCTCCTGGCTCTTGGCTTCAGATCGGCCCAGCTCCGACCATTGCGGCCATTTAGGGAGTGAACCAGAGGACAGCAGACATTTCTGTCTCCCTCTCTCACTGTCTGTAACTCTACCTCTCAAATAAATAAAGAAAATCTTAGAAAAAAAAAAAGAGTATGAGTATGTTTAGAGTTAGCAGATTCTGCCTGGGGATTTTCCAAAGTTACATAAACTTGTGTTCCCACCAGTGGTGCATGAGAGCTGTTGTTGCTCCACTTCTTCACCAACAACTCGTACTGCCAATCTTAATCTTTTTAAGATTTATCTACTTATATGAAAGGCAGAGTTAGAGGAGGAGACACACAGACACACACAAAGAGAGAAAGAGACAGTGTCTCTCTCTCAACCATCTGCTGGTTGAGAGAGAGAGAGAAAGAGAAACAGCGCTTCCATCTGCTGGTTGAGAGAGAGAGACAAAGAGAAAGAGACAGTGCTTCCATCTGCTGATTCACTCCCCAAATGGCCACAATAGTCAAGGCTGGGCCAGGCCAAAACCAGGAGCCCAGAGCTACTTTCAGCCTCTCACATGGGTGCAGGGGCCCAAGGTCTTGGGCCATCTTCTGCTGCTTTCCCAAGTGCATTAGCAGAGAGCTGATTCAGAAGTGAAGCCGCCAAGTCTTGAACCACACCCACATGGTTTGCCAGCATCGCAGGTGGAGGCTTAACCTGTTACACCACAATGCCGGCCCTTAATCTTACTGGCTTTAATCATTCTAGAGAAATTTCAGTGATCCTACATTGTGCTTAAAATTTGAATATTTACAACTAATGAGATTGAGCACATTTTTATATAAATATACATAAGTCTATTTATATACTTATAAATATACATAAGTCTATTTATATACTTATAAATACACATAAGTATATTTATATACTATATATTTATATAAATATAAATAAGTATATGTATATTTATATATAAATATATATATACACACACATATACTTAGTGGCTATTTAGCTAATTTTTTTTTTTTTGACAGGAAGAGTTAAGACAGTGAGAAAGAGAGACAGAGAGAAAGGTCTTCCTTTGCCATTGGTTCACCCCCCAAATGGCTGCTACAGTCGGTGCGCTGCACAGATCTGAAGCCAGGAGCCAGGTGCTTCCTCCTGGTCTCCCATGAGGGTGCAGGGCCCAAGGACCTGAGCCATCTTCCACTGCACTCCCGGGCCACAGGAGAGAGCTGGACTGGAAGAGGGGCAACCGGGACAGAATCCGGCTGCCCCACCGGGACTAGAACCCGGGGTACCGGTGCCGCAGGTGGAGGATTAGCCTAGTGAGCCACAGCACCGGCTAGTTACTGATTTTTTGTGAAGTGCCTGTTCTAGTGATTATCTGACTGGTTTTTCCCCTAACAATTCACAGTTTTTTACATGGTCATGCACTGTAAATATCTCCTACTTTGTGCTTTGCATTTTCATGATAAATGCCATCTTTTGCTAAAAAAATAAAGCTTTAATTTTACTATAGTCTGATTTATGTCTTTCCCTTTAAAAAAAAAATTGGGGGCTGGAGCTGTGGTGTAGTAGATTAAGCCATTCCACACAGACACTGGTTTGAGTCACAGTTGCTTCACTTCTGATCCAGCTCCCTGCAAATGGCCTGGGAAAAGCAGCAGAAGATGGCCCAAGTGCTTGAGCCCCAGCACCCACAGATGCCTGCTTCCTGGCTTCGGTCTGGCCTAGCCCTGGCTGTTGTAGCCATTTGGGGAATGAACCAGGAGACAGAAGACTTTCTGATTCTGCCTCTCACTCTCTGTAACTCTGCCTTTCAAATAAATAAACAAATCTTTAAAAAAATATATTTATTTGGGGGGGGCAACATTGTGGCATAGCACACAAAGCCACTGCCTACAACACCAGCATTCACTATGGTTACCAGGTCATGTCTTGGTCACTCTACTTCCAATCCAGCTCCATGCTATTGGTCTAAGAAGAGCAGTGGAAGATGTTCCAAGTGTTTAGGTCCATGTCACCCACGTGGGAGATCCGGTTTGAAGCTTCTGGCTCTTGGCTTCAGGCTGGCCTAGTGTCAGCCATTGCAGCTATCTGGGGAGTGAATCACCAGCTGGAAAATCTCTCTGTCTCTCCTTCTCTGCCTCTAACTCTGACTCTCAAATAAATAAATACATAAATTTTTTTTTCTTTTTTTTATTTTTGACAGGCAGAATGGACAGTGAGAGAGAGAGAGAGAGAGACAAGGAGAAAGGTCTTCCTTTTTGCCGTTGGTTCACCCTCTAATGGCTGCCACGGTAGGCACGCTGCGGCCGGCGCACCACGCTGATCCGATGGCAGGAGCCAGGTGCTTCTCCTGGTCTCCCATGGGGTGCAGGGCCCAAGCACTTGGGCCATCCTCCACTGCACTCCCTGACCACAGCAGAGAGCTGGCCTGGAAGAGGGGCAACCGGGACAGGATCGGTGCCCTGACCAGGACTAGAACCTGGTGTGCCAGCGCCGCAAGGCGGAGGATTAGCCTATTGAGCCGCGGCGCCGGCCTCATAAATAATTTTTTTAAAATGTATTTGATGAGGCCAGTGTGGTGGCACAGTGGACTAAGCCACCAGCGTCCCTTATGAGTGCTGGCTGAAGAACCAACTGCTCTGCTTCCCATCCAGCTCCCTGATAATGTGCCGAGGAAAGCAGCAGCAGATGGGCCAAGTGCTTGGCCCCTGCCACTCACGTGGGAAACCTGGATGGAGTTCCAGACTCTAGGCTTCAACCTATCCAAGCTCCAGCTTTTGTGGCCATTTGGAGTGTGAATCAGCAGATGGAAGGTTTCTGTCTCTCCCTCTCTGTCTGGAATACTGCCATTCAAGTAAATAAAAGCTTTAAAACTTTTTTGAGAGGTAGAGAGAGAGTACTCCTATCTGCTTGTTCATTACCCAAATGCCTTCAAAGAGCCAGGGATAGACTAGGGCTAAAGTTGGGAGTCAAGAACTCAATCCAGGTCTCTCACATGGGTGGCAGGGATCCAACTACTTGAGCCATCACCTGATGCCTTCCAGGGTATACAATGATAGGAAGTTTTAACTGAGAGCTGGAGCCAGGAATCAAACTCAGGCACTCTGATATGGGATGTGGGCATCCTGACGGTGTATTAATCACTAGGTCAAACACCTACCTATTCTGTATGTCTTTTCCTTGATTTTTGTTTATCTGTTTGCTTGTGTCCTGTTTAAAAAAAAAAATAAATACTTGCCTCTAATGCAAGACATGCAGACTTTCTCTTATTTTAAAATACCTTGATGAGTTCTTTGTTGACCTGTAGGTCTAAGTTTCTTTATTTGAAAGTCAGAGTGCCACACAGGGAGGAGAAAAAGGAAGGGGGGGGGGGGGGAGAGAGATCTTCCATCCATTGGTTCACTCCCCAAATGCTTGTAAATGCAGAAGCTAGGAGCCCAGAACTCTATCTAGGTCTCCCATGTGAGTAGCAGGGGCTCAAGCACTTGAGCCATCATCTGCTGCCTCCGAGGGTGTGAATTAGCAAAAAGCTGGATCAGAAGTGAAGGTGCTAGAACTAGAAATGGCACTCCAGTACTGGATCTGGGTGTCCCAAGGGGCAGCTTAACCTAGTGCACAACACCTGCCTCTCACAGTTCTTTGTGAAAAGCATTGTTTAGGTCCCAAATATATGTGGATTTTATATTATTTCACCTGATCTTTTAGCCAAAAGGCTGAGAAGCAATAGTTATTATTATTTTTTTAAAATATTTGTTTATTAATTTGAAAGTCAGAGTTACACAGAGGGAGAAGAAGAGGCAGAGAGAGAGAGAGGTCTTCCATCCACTGGTTCACTCCCCAATTGGCCACAACGGCCAGAGCTGTACCGATCTGAAGCCAGGAGCCAGGAGCCAAGAGCTTCCTCCAGGTCTCCCACGTGGATGCAGGGGTCCAAGGACTCAGGCCATCTTCTACTGCCTTCCCAGGACAGCAGAAAGCTGGATCCGAAGTGGAACAGCTGGGTCTTGAAATGATACCCATATGGGATACCAGCATTGGAGGCGGCAGCCCAAACCGCTACATCACAGCACTGGTCCTGCAATGATTATTGTTTAATAACTGATGTCTAGCTTAATTTCACTGTAGTCAGAGAATAATATTTTCAATAACTTCATCCTTGAAATTTGTTGCGGGTTACTTTATAATCCAGCATTTAGTCTATTTTGTACATTTTCTACATATACTTGAAAAGAATACTCTGTTCTTGTTGAGTGCAACATTCTATATATGTCAATTTAGTCAAGTCTGTGATTCAGGCATTTAAAACTCTCATATCCTCACTGATTATTTTTAGGGCTTGGTCTATTTGTTACCGAGAGAAGTATGTCAGACTCCCACCATGACTATGGATAATCTATGTCTCAGTTTAGTCTTGTCTGATATTCTTCATTAATTTTGAGGTTCTATTACCAGTTGTATACAAATTTTACACTAGTATATATTCCTACTAAAAATTATCTTTTGGTGGCAGGCATTGTGGCACACCTGGCTTAAATGCCATTTGGAAGTTTACATCCCATATCAGATAGGATGGAGTCCTGCCTCTGCTGCTGATCCAGCTTCCTGCTAATGCACCTTGGAGGCTGCAGAGGATGGTTCCAGTACTTGGATTCCTGTCACTCATATGGCAGATCCAGATGCAATTCCTGACTCCAGGCTTCAGCCTGGCCCAGTCGTAGCTGTTGAGGGCATTTGGGATGAACCAGAGGATGGAAGATCTCTCTTTCTCTGTCTGACACTCTGTGTCACTCTGCCTTTCAAATAAATAACATTTTAATAAAAAATAAATTAAATTTTTATTATGAAAGATCCCTCTTCATCTGTAATGTCTTTAACTATAAGGTACATTTTGTCTGCTATCTGTATAGAAACATCAGCTTTCTCTTTTTTATTCTTTAAATGCTACAGATTTTTTATTTTAACTTTTCTGTATTCTTATATTTAAGCTATATATCCTTTTTATAAGAAAGAGAATTAACTTTTAAAAAATTTATCTTATTTATTTGAAAGACAGAGTTAGAGAGACAGAGGGAGAGACAACGATCTTTCACCTGCTGGTTCACTCCCAAAATGGCCACAACAGCCAACACTGGGCTGGAAACTTCATCCTAGTTACTCAAGTTGGTGCAAGGGCCCAAGCACTTGGGCCATCTTCTGCTACTTTACAAGGCACATTAGCAAAGAGCTAGATAGGAAGAAGAGCAGCCAGGCCTAGAACCAGTGCTCATCATTGCTTAACCTGCTGGTCCACAATGCTAGCTCCCAAGCTGTGTATCTTATAAGCAGCATGTAGCTGTGCTTTTTTAAATTTTTCTTTTTTTTTAATTTGGAAGGCAGAGTTAGAGGGAGAGGGAGAGGGAGAGAGATAGTCCATCCACTGGTTCACTCCCCAAATGGCTGAAACAGCCAAGGCTGAGCCAGGCCAAAGCTAGGAACGAGGAATGTCATCTGGGTTGCTCAAGTGAGTGCAGGGACCCAAGCACTTGAGCCATCATCTGCTGCTTTTCCAGGCATATTAGCAGGGAGCTGGATCTGAAGTGGGACAGCTGGGACTCAAACCAGCACCCATATGGGATGCTTGTATTACAAGCAGTGACTTAACTCATTATACCGCAATGCCAGCCCCATTTTTTTTTTTTACATCAATTGAAAATGGTTTTTTTTTTTTTTTTTTTTTTTTTTGGACAGGCACAGGCAGAGTTAGACAGTGAGAGAGAGAGAGAGAGACAGAAAAAGGTCTTCCTTTGCCATTGGTTCACCCTCCAATGGCCGCTGCGGCCAGTGAGCCGCAGCCGGCACATCGCGCTGATCCAAAGCCAGAAGCCAGGTGCTTTTCCTGGTCTCCCATGCGGGTGCAGGGCCCAAGGACTTCAAGGACTTGGGCCATCCTCCACTGCACTCCCGGGCCACAGCAGAGAGCTGGCCTGGAAGAGGGGCAACCGGGACAGAATCTGGCGCCCCGACTGGGACTAGAACCCAGGCTGCTGGCGCCACAGGCGGAGGATTAGCCTAGTGAGCCGTGGCGCCGGCTTAACAATGTTTTAAAAATGTATTTATTTATTTTTATTTGAAAGGTAGAGAGAGAAAGAGAGAGAGAGAGCAGGAGATAGAGATTCTATCTGATGGTTCACTCCCCAAATGCCCTCTGCAGATGGGCAGGCTAGGCTGAAGCCAGGAGCCTAGAACTCAATCCAGATTTCCTCCATGGGTGACAAGGATCCAGCACTTGAGCCATCACCTGCTGCCTCTCGATGTGCATAAGCAGGAAGCTAGAATTGGAAATGGATCTGGGACTTGAACCCAGGCATTCTGATACGGGATACAAGGGTTTCAAGCCATGTCTTAATGTCTGTGCCAAATGTCTGCCCCTAGTCTGACAATCTTATCTTCTGTTAACCAATCTATGTACATTTAAACATAACTACTAATATATCTGAGTTTGTGTTACCATCTCATTATTTGTTTCTTATTTGCATTCTTTTGGATTGACCAAGTTTTTGTTTTTATTATTACTATTCTATTTCTCCCTCTATACAGTTGTTTGCTACACAATGTTTTATTCTTCATTGTTTATCCTATCAGACGTCCACTTTATCTCTTAGATTTTACTGTAAATCAGTACTTTGCCACTTACCAAATATGCCAGGCCTTAGGACATCTCCTTGTATACCTACCAACTTTTTGTAGTTTTGTCAAGCTTTTAACTCTAGATATGTCTAAAACTTTACAGGATGCTGTAAGATCTTGTCATTTACTTTGTCTCTCATGCCCTTTTCCTGTGTGTTCCATGCACTTTCCTCTCTGTGTTTCAATCTGCATAATCTGTATTCCAGTATGGTAATCTACTGGTCCAATCTGATGGTAAATTAATGAGTTAAGCTCAGTTATTATATTTTTTAGCTTCAGAATTTTTCTCTTTTTTAATAGATTTCAGTCTTCCAATGAAATTCTTCATCTGACCTACATAAGGCTATCTGTGGATCTGTTTTATTTTCTCTTGCTATAGATTCTAGGTGTGCCTACTAATTTTTGACTGACTGATGAACTCAGTGACTTGGAATTATATTACATCAGAAAGGACTCATCTTATTTTCTGGCAATAATGAAGCTGACTCAATACAGGGAACCTAATCTCTGGTCTTCCCTCATTTTGAAGGTATAATTCTCCAGAAAGCCCAAACATGGACCTGGATGTTTTTTGAAGCCCAAACTTCTTGACAGATTTTAAACTCCAATTTTTGTTCCTCACCCCACACCATAAAACTATAAAGCTCTGCTCTGCTTTCTAACTGCTTTTAGGTTTCTTAGCCTCTTTCTCTACACAGCTAAGAATAAGCAAATGCCTTGTTAAGAGAACTTCTCAATGTTAGGCTTATTTTTCTATTAGTTATTTTTAGTTGACAAAAATTATGTATGTTTATCACATAAAACATTATTTTTTTAAAGATTTATTTATTTATTTCAAAGGCAGATTACATTGAAGCAGAGGCAGAGAGAGATAGAGAGAAAGTCTTCCATCTGCTGGCTCACTCCCCAGATAGCTACAAAAGCCGGAGCTGGATCTGAAACCAGGAGCCAGAAGCTTTTAACGGGTCTCCCATGCAGGTGCAGGGGTCCAAGGACTTGGGCCACCTTTTACTGCTTTCCCAGGACACAGCAGAGAGCTGGATCAGAAATGGAACAGCCGGGACTCGAACTGGAGCCCATATGGGATGATGGCACTGTAAGTGGTGGCTTTACCCATTACGCCACAATGCCGGCACCTCCTAGTGATTTTTAAGAATGCAGTATGGGTCGGCGCCATGGCTCACTAGGCTAATCCTCCGCCTTGTGGCGCCGGCACACCGGGTTCTAGTCCCGGTCGGGGCGCCAATCCTGTCCCGGTTGCCCCTCTTCCAGGCCAGCTCTCTGCTGTGGCCAGGGAGTGCAGTGGAGGATGGCCCAAGTGCTTGGGCCCTGCACCCCATGGGAGACCAGGAGAAGCACCTGGCTCCTGTCATCGGAACAGCGCGGTGCGCCGGCCGCAGCGTGCCTACCGCGGCGGCCATTGGAGGGTGAACCAACGGCAAAAAGGAAGACCTTTCTCCTTGTCTCTCTCTCTCTCTCACTGTCCACTCTGCCTGTAAAAAAAAAAAATAAATAAATAAATAAAAAAAAAACAAAGAAGGTGATATAGATTATTAACTACATACCCATACTTTTCTTAACTTCCCCACTCTCTGAGATTGTGGCCCTTCAAATCAAGATCTCACTGGTAACTCAGAATTTTTTGTCTTCCTTTCTAAACAAACTTTCAGGAAGCTTGATGGTTTCTCTGATTCTCAGAAGATGCCCTCTGCCCAGCTTCTCCTACCATAGTTCTATACCAAAAATAAGCAAACTTGTTCCAAGGGAAGCCTCAGTGAGCTGCTTCTCACCAGAAGTCTGGCACCTCGAAACATGGTTGTTTGGGAGCTATTTAATGCTTTCAAACCAAAGTTCACAATGGTATTTTATCTAGGTTTTCCAAGAATTCTCAGAAGGACAAACGGTCTGCTACAGGCTTAAATAGAAGCCTGCTGTTCTCCACTCATTTAAATTCATTCTTTATGAACAACAGCCTGAAAACAGGGATTCCTTCTTTCTTAATAACCCTCTCCAACACTGTTTATTTTTTTTTCTAAGAAACTTGATATTGTAATAATAGCAAATTGAAGTGGTGACTGTGCAAGGTAAATTTCTTCCTGGGGCTAAACAAATAGTGTGCTTTAAAATTTTGAGTGAATGTAGAGAAAGTAAAGGTTTTAAATTCAATTCTTAGTTACTTATTGTGGTTTACATTAACCTGTACTTATTTTGGAACTCTAATCACAGGCAACTAAAACTATATGATTACAATGAAAATTGCCTCTGTAGCCTATGAATTCAGATAGAAAGGGAGACATACCGTATTCTAGTATCTAACAATTCCTTAATCATTGCCACAACTTCATCATCTTCTTCAGATCCTAGAAAGATTACAAATAAAAAAAATCAAGAGTATAAATTTTATATCCATGTAAATACAAGTACTTATAGAGCATGGGGCAGGTGTTGTTAAGTGGGTTAATCTCCCCTTGGGATGCTGGCATCCCATATCTGAGTGCAAATTCGAGTTCTGGCTCCTCAGCTTCCAATCCAACTTCCTATTAATGCATCCTGGAAGGCAGCAGATGATGGCTCAAGTACTTGGGTCCCCACCACCCACATGGGAGACCAGAATAGAAGTTCTGGCTCCTGGCTTTGGCCTGGCTCAGCCCTGGCTGTTGCAGGTATTTGGGGAGTGAACCAGCAGATGAATGACTCTCTCTCTGTCACTCTACCTTTCATGTAAAATTAAACACTTTTTTAAAAAGATTTATTTATTTTACTTGAAAGGCGGAGTTACAGAGAGGGAGAGGCAGAGAGATATCTTCCATCAACTGGTTCACTCCCCAAATGGTTGAGACAGCTGGAGCTCAGTCAGTCCGAAGTCAGGAGCTAGTAGCTTCTTCTGGGTCTCCTATGCAGGTACAGGGGCCCAGGGAGTTGGGCCATCTTCCACTGCTTTCCCAGGCCATCAGCAGGATGCTGGATCAGAAGTGAAGCAGCCTGAACTGAATCGGCACCTATATGGGATGCTAGCACTATAAGCAGTGGCTTAAACCTGCTATGCCACAGTGCCAACCCCAAATTAAATTTTTTAAGAAAGGCTGATTGGCCAGTGCTGTGGCTCAATAGGCTAATCCTCTGCCTGCAGCGCCAGCACCCCAGGTTCTAGTCCCAGTCAGGGCGCCGGATTCTGTCCCAGTTGATCCTCTTCTAGTCCAGCTCTCTGCTGTGGTCCGGGAGTGCAGTGGAGGATGGCCCAAGTGCTTGGGCCCTGCACCCGCATGGGAGACCAGGAGAAGCACCTGGCTCCTGCCTTCGGATCAGCGTGGTGCACCGGCCGCAGTGCACCGGCTGCAGTGGCCATTGCAGGGTAAAGCAACGGAAAAGTAAGACCTTTCTCTCTGTCTCTCTCTCTCACTGTCCACTCTGCCTGTCAAAATAAATAAATAAAATAAAATAAAGGCTGATTATACATGAAACTTAAATAAAATTTTAAAAGGATAATTTTATTTTAATATCTCATTTAAAAAAAACAGCACAAAACATGTAACTTGGTGTGGTGATATAACTGATTTTGGAAAAATGGAAAAATAATCATTCATCTGATTCCCTGGAGACAATTTAAGAAATACTGATCCACATACTATTTAGTGATTAAAATACTGTACTAAAATACATTGACCTATTAATCACGGTAGGGCTTAAAATTTTTGGTCAATAAACATGTAACTTTTCATCATTCTCAAGGATTGAAGAGTAGCAGAAAGAGATTAGATGAATTTTGATGAAAACTTTGAGACAAAAAGGCACGCCTATTCTAAGTTAAGTTACATCTTTAGTTTCTCAACTTAGTAGTTTCCCAAAAGAAAACTATACTATATATAGATGTAAGCCATCTGGAAATTTCTGAAATGTTCTAGAAATCTGAACAAAAGTGGGGCTGTCTTCTTTTAAAAATGTTAAAAGTATTTATTTATTTGAAAGGCAGAGAGATAGAGGGGTACAGATAGATGGATCAACCAGCCAAATTCTTTTCATGTCTTTTACTCTCCATATGCCCACAACAGCTGGGGCTGGGCCAAGCCAAAGCCAGTAGCTGGGAACTCAATTTAGGTCTCCTTCATTGGGTGGTAAGGACCCAACTCCTTGAGTTCTTGCCTGCTGCCTCTGAGGGTATGCATTAGCAGGAAGTTGGAATGGGGACAGGAGCAGGGACTTGAACCTAGGCACTCCAGTATGGGATGCAGCTTAATTACTGAGCCACATACCTTCTGCCAAGAATTGGTTTTTCATTTTGTTTAATTTTTGTTTTTGCTTTACTTTGTAGGGTTATATACTGATATTCACCAATGACTTTCTATCAGTTTTTGGAAATTTATTTACTTTTGGGAAAAGTAGAATTACACAGAATTCAAATTATACTGCAGCAAACACTAGATTTCTGGCAACCAATAAATAACAACTATTACCAGTAACTTTGAGTCTTTTTTAATAAAAGAAATAAAATATAATGCTAAAATTCTCTTAGATCAGCAAACCTAAGTTCCATTCCCCACCATCCCTGCTGTAGGCAAACACCATCATGAAGTTTAGTGTATATCTTTCTACAACATTTCCATGTGCAAATTTACACACATGAAATCACACTAGAGACACTGTTCAACACCTTACTTACTGAGCTCCATGTGGTGTCACTTTTCCAAGAGTTTTACACTAAGTAACTTATTAAAAATAAGGTACAGTGTCTGGCGCTGTGGCACAACAGGTAAAGCCGCTGCCTGCGGCACTAGCATCCCATGTGGGAGCTGATTCAAGTCCCGGCTGCTCCACTTCAGATCCAGCTCTCTGCGATGGCCTGGGAAAGCATGTAGCCTGCAGCACCAGCACCACACATGAGTCCCGGCTGCTCCGCTTCTGATCCAGCTCTCTGCTGATACAATTGGGAAAGCAAAAGAAGATGGCTCAAGTACCTTGGTTCCCGCACCCATGTGGGATACCCAGAAACTCCTGGCTCCTGGCTTCAGCCTGGTCCAGACTTGGCCACTGCAGCCATTTGGGTAGTGAATCAGCAGATGGAAGACCTCTCTTTCTCTCTCTGTCTCTGCCTCTCCCTCTCTGTTAACTCTTTCAAATAAATAAGTAAATCTTAAACAAACAAACAAACAAAAAATCAATACTATATATTCTTTGCAGAAACTTATATGTGTAATAAAAGTATAAAAACAAAGTTTACATACATCTGTGGAAACAAAGGGCAAAAGAATGGGAGTATAGGGATATCAGCTATATCTTTAATATTTTATTTAAAAATGAATCTAAAAACCTACAGCAAAACATCAATATTTGTTAAATATGCACAGAGAGAAAAATCCATAAGCATTATATTATTTTCTGCATATTTAGAAATTTTTTAATAATAGAAAATTTTAGCTCTATATAATCAACCCAATTTATATACACATTTTCAAAAATGATAGATAAAATAGTATATGTGAAGTTTTGGCCCTCCTGGAACTGGTTCCAGAGCTAAATATACTGAATAATGAAAATTTACTTTCCTGGGGCAGGTATTGTAGTGTAGCAGGTTAAATCTCTAGACACTTGGGATGCCTGTATCCTGTACTGGAGTGTCTGGGATGGAGTCCCACCGCTACTTTTGATCTGGCTTCTTGTTATGCACCAGGGAGACAGCAGACAACGGCCCAAGCACTTAGGGCCCTGCCACCCACAAGAGAGACACAGCTGGAGTTCCTGGCTCCTGGCTCCTGGCTTTGGCATGGCCCAACCCTGGCTATTGCAGGCATTTGCATTTCTACGAATTCTTGAATCAAGACAAAGGAGAAGAAAGTAGAAAAGTCTAAAATAAAAGGCCAAATACTAATTATTAAATATAATATGTTACCTGCTTCTCCTGAAGATGTTTCCTCAGTTACTAGGGGCAAGCCAGATGCAAAGAAGTCCATGATAGTTGCATAGATATCTGGTTTCAGTAAATTCCAGTCTAATTCTTCATTATCCTATAAACATTTGAAAAAAGAAGTTACATTTCCAGCCAACAGCAATGACAAATATAGAACCTCATCTCGCATCTCCCCAGAATCTTTCCCTATACGTATTCTGTAGTGTGCAACAGCACTCATTTCTGGAGGGTCTCACAGGGTCTCAGCTTAAATGACTTTAAGAAGACACAATCTTAGAAGATCCTCCATTCATTCAGTCACTCACCTAACTTTTATTAAGTGTGGTGAATGTACCATGCCCTGTACAGAAGCTAGTAAGATTTTTTCTTTTCATGATGTGAGAATTTAAATATTAAATAGATTAGTATCTTTAAAGAGAATGATAATGCTTAATCAAACATACAGAACATTCCAGAACTATTCAAAACATTCAAGTCAGATATATTAAAAATTATTGAAGAAATTCAATGATGTTACCATAGAAATAGTTACTCCGCATAGTTACTTTGTGGATGGTCAACAAGATTGGTATCCTTAAGAAAGACTCAGGGGTAGGCACTTGGCCTAGCATTCTACATCTAACCACACAGCTCTGGCTCCTGACTCTAGCTTCCTGCTAACGTGGACCTGGGGAAGCAGCAGCAATTATTCAAAATAGTTGCACCAATATGGAAAACCTGGATTGAATTTCTGGCTCCTGGCATTAGAAAGGTTTCAGTCCCTGCCCAGGGGTATTTGGTGAGTGACCAATAGATGGGAGTGCTCCTTCTCTCTCTTAAATTAAGCAAACAATCTAAAATATATATATATATATATATATATATATATATATATATATATTCCATAACCTTCTCAACTGTATAACTGGTCAACTAGTTGTTTCCAGAAATAAAAAGATAAGATTATTAAATATCTAAATATTACCAACACCTAGAAAAAAGCAATGTTTTATTTTGGTTTTTATTTATTTGAAATGCAGAGTTACAGAAACTGGAGGAGAGACAGAGATCTTCCAGCTGCTGGCTCACTCCCCAAATGGCAGCAACAGCCAGGTTGGGCCAGGCCAAACCCAGGAACCAAGAGCTTCTTCCCCCAGGTCTCCCACATTGGAGCAGGGGGCCAAGCAGCTGGGTCATCCTCCACCGCTTTCTCAGCTGTACCAGAGGGCAACTGGTTCAGAAGTGGTGGCCTGGTCTCAAACCAGTGTCCATAAGGGAGGCCAGCATCACAGGCAGAGACTTAACCACTACACCACAATGCCAGCCCCTTTAATTTTAGTTTTTTTAAAGAAAGCTCTTCAGGAAGAAAAGACTATTAAATACAGTCTATTTAGACTCTCATGATGCTTTTAACTACAGTTTACATTTAAATACTATTAAAAATTGAGTCAACATGGATAAAAGATAATCTTAAATTTCTTATTAATATAAAAAGAATAGATTTTATGCTTTCCATAGATACAGTTCCAAGAGAACACCACACTTCCCTTACTCCTCTGCTCCTCCTCGGCTCCTCCAAATCTCCCTCTTTCCTCCCCTCTCATCATCAGTTTTTGCAAAGCCATACTTTTAATCCACTCTATATTCACAGGCTTAATTTGCCACTAATCTAGTATTCAACAAGTAAAAGCAGGAAGACCACAGCTCCACAGGAGTATAAACAAGGGCTGAAAACAACAATTATATCCTAAATGACCATTTAATTCTATACCTTTTTTTGTACTTCTATATTAACTGTCACATACCAGAGAAAACATACTACATTTGTGTTTTTCAGACTGGCTTAATTCATTAAGCATAATAGTTTCCAGTTGTATCCATTTTGTTGTAAGACTTCTTTTTTATGGCTGTGTAGTATTCCATAGTGTATATATACCACATTCTCTTTATTCAGTCATCAGTTGATGGACATCTGGATTGATTTCATATCTTAACTATTGTGAATTGAGCTGCAATAAACATGGAGATACAAATAATCCTCTCATATGCTGATTTCATTTCATCTGAGTAAATTCCCAGGCGTGGGATGGTTGGGTCAAATGGTAGATCTATTTCAGATTTCTGAGGAATCTCCATACTGTCTTCCATAATGGTTGTACTAGTTTACATTCCCACCAACAGTGGATTAGGGTACCAATAAGAGGTACTACTTTTGTCATGGGATTAAAACCCAGTTTAGAGGGGCTGGCACTGTGGTGCAGCAGCGTAGGCAGCCACCTGCAAAGCCAGCATCCCATAGTGGAGTTCTAGCGCCAGCTGCTCTGTTTCCAACCCAGCTTCTTGCTAATATGGCTGGGAAGGCAGCAGATGATGGCCCAAGAACCTGGCCACTGCCATCCATATGGATGACAAGGATGGAGTTCCTGGCTCCCGGCTTTGTTCTGGCCCAGACCTGGCTGTTGTAGCCATTTAGCAAGAGAACTAGACAGAAGATCTCTATCTCTCTCTGTCTCTCTCTCTCTGTCTCTTTCTGTCACCTGGCCTTTCAAATAAATAAATCTTAAAAAAAAAATTCATAGACACATGAAATAACATGTAAGACAAACGGATATGGGGTCGGCACTGTGGTGTAGTAGGCTAAGAACCTGCCTGAAGTGCCAGCATCTCATATGTGCACCAGTTCATGTCCCAACTGCCCCTCTTCTGAACCAGCTCTCTGGTATGGCCTGGGAAAATAGTGGCAAATGGCCCAAGTGCTTGGGCTCCTGCACCCAAATGGGAGACCCGGAAGAATCTCCAGGATCCTGGCTTCAGATTGGCCCAGCTCTGGCCACTGTGGTCATTTGGGGAGTGAACCAGCGAATGGAAGACCTTTCTGTCTCTCCCTCTCTCTATCTGTAACTCTACCTCCCAAATAAAGAAATAAAATCTTTTTAAAAATATATAAATAGGCACTGCTATGGATATAAGATATTGTAAAATTAGTAAGATAGGGGCCAGTGCTGTGGTGTAGTGGGTAAAGACACTACCTGCAGTGCCAGCATCCCATATGGGCGCCAGTTGGAGTCCCAGCTACTCCACTTCCAATCCAGCTCCCTGCTAATGCACCTGGGAAAGCAGTGGAAGATGGTACCAGTCCAGGGGGCCCTGCACACACATGCTAGACCCAGAAGCTCCCGGCTCCTAGCTTTGGATCAGTCCAACTCTGACAACACAGCCATTTGGGGAGTAAACCAGCAGATGGAAGACTTCTCTCTCTCTCTCTGTCTCTTCCTCTCTTTCTCTCTGTAACTCTGCCTTTGAAATAAACAAGTCTTAAAAAAATTAGCAAGATAACAAATTCTAAGTAATATCACAACAAACTATTTGGAAGATGGGTAGACAGTCACCTCACATCTTTGGTAAATAGTTGGTTCTTACTAAGTATGGAAAGATTGGTAATAGAAAAAAATAGGCCGGCGCCGTGGCTCAACAGGCTAATCCTCCACCTTGCGGCGCCGGCACACCGGGTTCTAGTCCCGGTCGGGGTGCCAGATTCTGTCCCGGTTGCCCCTCTTCCAGGCCAGCTCTCTGCTATGGCCCGGGAGTGCAGTGGAGGATGGCCCAAGTCCTTGGGCCCTGCACCCCATGGGAGACCAGGAGAAGCACCTGGCTCCTGCCATCAGATCAGCGTGGTGCGCCGGCCGCAGCGCGCCAGCCGCGGTGGCCAATGGAGGGTGAACCAACGGCAAAGGAAGACCTTTCTCTCTGTCTCTCTCTCACTGTCCACTCCATCTGTCAAAAAAAAAAAAATAATAAAAAAGAAAAAATATTCTGAGTTGTCTGAATGAGAAAAAAGCCAGCAATATAAGCTGTAAACACATATACATTTAAAGAAAAATAACAAAAGTACATGCAGAAGTCTATCAATTATAAAACATAAAGTGAAAAGGCAATTGTGGAAGAAATCAAGTAAATGTGAATGTGACAGTCCATGACAAGAAAGAAAATAAATCAAATCCACCATTCTAGCTACCAAATTTCAATGTGTGTACTAACGCAGAATACTATCTATTGATTATGTCATTTCAGTTAGAAAACAAAGGGAAGCTAGTGCAATTTTAAAAAAGAAAAATTAAATAACAGAGGGGAAGGGAAATAAAAGATGACTTAAATCAAGAAAAAAAAACCACGCAAGATTTAATAAATATTTTCACCTCAAAATTTTATATGATATATACTGTAAGCAAAATAATTTAATAAAATGTTCAAAAATAAAATTAAATGGGCAGATGTTCGGCACAGCAGTTAAGACACAAATTGCCAATGCCACATCCCATATGCCACCCACATGGGAGACCTGCATTGAGTTCTTGGCTTCTGGCTTCACCCTATCCAACCCAACACTTGTAGGCATTTGGAGAGTAAACCAGTGGATGGAAGATCTTTCTCAATCTCTGTCTGCCTACCTTTCAAATAAGTGAATTTTTTTTTTTTTTTGACAGGCAGAGTGGACAGTGAGAGAGAGACAGAGAGAAAGGTCTTCCTTTGCCGTTGGTTCACCCTCCAATGGCCGCCGCGGTAGGCGCGCTGCGGCCGGCGCACCACGCTGATCCGATGGCAGGAGCCAGGCGCTTATTCTGATCTCCCATGGGGTGCAGGGCCCAAGGACTTGGGCCATCCTCCACTGCACTCCCTGGCTACAGCAGAGAGCTGGCCTGGAAGAGGGGCAACCGGGACAGGATCGGTGCCCCGACCGGGACTAGAACCCGGTGTGCCGGTGCCACAAGGCGGAGGATTAGCCTAGTGAGCCGCGGCGCCGGCCAATAAGTGAAATTTTTTAAAAAAGCAGTTCAGTGATAAGTGTAATAAAGAAATAAAACAAGGTAACGAGCGCCTAGAGAGAGTATCACTGTAATTAAGGTAGTCAAGAAAGGGCCTTCTGAGAATTTAGAACAATTAACACATTAAACAACAGGTAAGAACATTTTATAATGAGGATATTTGCTAAAATATCCACTGTCATTAGGACTGTCATCAAGGAGAACGCTCAACTGGATCTAACACATTGCTAACCCAGCATATCTACTTTCAAGACACACCAAGACCTCCCAATAGGGGCCAGCACTGTGGCGCAGTAGGTAAAGCTGCCAGTGATGCTAGCATTTGACACGGGCACCAGTTGATGTCCTGGCTGCTCCACTTTCGATCCAGCTGCCTGCTAATGGCCTGGGTAAAGCAGCAGAAGATGGCCCAGTTGCTTGGGCCCCTGCCACCTATGTGGGAGACGCACATGAAGTTCCTGGCTCCTGGCTTTGGCCTGGCCCAGCCCTGGCTGTTGCAGCTATCTGGGGAGTGAACCCGTACATGAAAGATCTCTTTCCCTCTAACTCTGACTTTCAAATCAACCAATCAATCTTAACAAAACAAAACAAAAAAACACCTCAGAGTAGCCCTTTCAAACTGCTGAAGGGGAATTTAGTGAATACTTTGATTTTGAAACACTATCAGGCAAGTGATTAATTTCAGTAGACATACATTAATTAACAGATTTAAAAGGCCCCATAGTTCACATTTAAACAGTGTATTTTCCAATTATCTAGTAGACTTAAAACCAAAACAGCCTTTTCTAGTAGATGATGCTTCAATTATTGAAATGGGTAGTATATATTTAATTTGATTCTTGACATTTAGAGTTTAACCAAGTGCTGTAGAATTACACAGTCCGATCCTGTCCCGGTTGCCCCTCTTCCAGGCCAGCTCTCTGCTGTGGCCAGGGAGTGCAGTGGAGGATGGCCCAAGTCCTTGGGCCCTGCACCCCATGGGAGACCAGGATAAGAACCTGGCTCCTGCCATCGGATCAGCGTGGTGCGCCAGCCGCAGCGCGCCTACCGCGGCGGCCATTGGAGGGTGAACCAACGGCAAAAGGAAGACCTTTCTCTCTGTCTCTCTCTCACTGTCCACTCTGTCTGTCAAAAATTAAAAAAAAAAAAAAAAAAGAATTACACAGTCCACTGTTCTTTATCTGTGAAGCACTGAAGTATCACTGCTGGATGGTGGAGATTACATATGTATAATTTCTTTCATATCTCTCTCAACCAAATGTATATGTATCTCCTTTCAAAATGGGTACTTACATTATGGCATCTGACAAATAGTCATATGTATGTAACTGTTTATACAAAATACATGTGAACAATTTGTTCATTTATATTTATTTGATTTCCTTTTTACTCTATCAATGCAAAGTAGGTTCCAGTAAAAATAATACTTGGAAGTTTAAATTCTAGTTCTGCTAACATTGAGTCTTGCTATAAGCTAGCTAATCTTAGATACTCTCAAAGTCTCTCAAAGTCAAGTTTTTGTTTTGTTTGAAAAACGAGGGGGGCTGGCACTGTTTCACAGTAGCTTAAGCCTCTGCCCGTGGCGCCAGCATCCCGTGTGGGGACCTGTTTGGTTCCCAGCTGCTCCACGTCCAATCCAGCTCCCTGCTAATGGCCTAAGAAAGCAGTGGAAGATGGTCCAACTGCTTGGGCCGCATTTCCTGCTTGGGAGACCCAGAAGAAGCTCCTAGCTCCTGGCTTCAGATTGACCCAACTCCAGCCATTGCCGCCATTTGGGGAGTGAACTAGTAAATAGGAGATCTCTCTGTCTCTCCCTCTCTCTGTAACTGTACCTCTCAAGTAAGTGAACAAATCTTTAAAAAAAAGAAAAAGAAAGAAAAATGAGGACCTATAGCTAATTTCAATTTGAAAATTCTATTGAATAATTAACTTGAGAAAAACAGAAAGGAAATTTTAACAGTATATGTAAAATAATTTTTAAAAATAGTTCTTCCCTCATCTGTTTTTTTTTTTTTTAAGATTTATTTTATTTATTTGAAAGACAGAGTTACACAGAGAAGCAGAGACAGAGAGAGAGGTCTTCCATCCGCTGGTTCACTCCCCAGAAGGCTGCAACAGCCAGAACTGTGCCTATCCGAAGCCTGGAGCTTCTTCCAGGTCTCCCACGTGTGTGCAGGGGCCTAAGGACTTGCGGCATCTTCTACTGCTATCCCAGGCCATAGCAGAGAGCTGGATCGGAAAAGGAGTAGCTGGGACTAGAACCGGCACCCATATTGGATGCCGGTGCTTCAGGCCAGGGCTTTAACCTGCTGTATCACAGCACTGGCCCCCTAAAATACACTAGGAATAAATATTCTGGAGGGGGAACTGGACTCAGAAAAAACTATTTCAAGTCTTTTTTTTAATATAATCATATGTATACCTTCGTGACAGTGATGAAATCTGGTCCAAAGAAGACGCTTTTTACTCCTTCAATCCGAAATAGCTGCCTGTGAATTAAAAAAAGATAGTAAAATATTCCATTATGGGAAAGTTTAACGTATTCAAAAGTAGAGAGAAAAGTGTATGAATCTCTATGTATCCATCACCAGCTTCAACAATTATCAGCTCAAGATCAACGGAGCTTCATCTTCTTTTCCTAGGATCTAGCAATCCCACCCCTAGGTAAGTTACTCAGAAGCAAAATCAGATGCTCCACAAAGACTTGTACATGAATCTTTACAGCAGCTTTATAACTACCAAAAATATCTGGAAATATCCATCAACAGGTGAACAAAAAAAAGACTGTGGTATATCCACGTAACTCTACATGACATCAGAGGAATGAACTACTGACACGCACCAAAAACAGGATGAGTCTCAAGTTCTCCTGAAGTAAAATACGCTGCCCATTTATTCATTTAATTATTTACTTAACAAATATTTAGATATCTTTTGAGCTGTCAGCCATTGTACTAAGCACTAGGGATACAATGATGAGCAGGACAGACCAGTCCCGTCTCAGGAAAGCTGACATGCCAGCTCAGTGCAACAACTTTCTCAACTAACAAGACAGTTTCGTTTAACTGAAGATAGTAAATGTTGTGAATCCAAGAAATAGGCTTTCTTTCTTTCTTTTTTTTTTTCCCGACAAACAGAGAGAGAGACAGAGAGAAAGGTCTTCCTTTTCCATTAGTTCACCCCCCAATGGCCGCTGTGGCCGGCGCGCTGCAGCCGGCGCACTGCACTGATCTGAAGCCAGGAGCCAGGTGCTTCTCCTGGTCTCCCATGGGGTGCAGGGCCCAAGCACTTGGGCCATCCTCCACTGCACTCCCTGGCCACAGCAGAGAGCTGGCCTGGAAGAGGAGCAACCGGGACAGAATCTGGAGCCCTGACCAGGACTAGAATCCGGGATGCCAGCACTGCAGGTGGAGGATTAGCCTGTTGAGCCACAGCACAGGCCAGAAATAGGCTACTTTCAAAAGGTGATCTGAGAAAGGCTTTTGCCAACTCAGCATCTGACAGAAATATTCTCCAAAAAATCTATAATTGAATTAATTATGGCTTTTTAACCTTTATATTTCTTTTAAAGATTTATTTATTTACTTGAAAGTCAGAGTTACACAGAGAGAGGAGAAAGGAAAGGCAGAGAGTGAGAGAGTGAGAGAGAGATCTTCTTTCCACTGGTTCACTCGCCAACTGGCTGCAACAGCCAGAACTGTGTGATCCGAAGCCAGGAGTCAAAAGCTTCTTCTGGGTCTCCCACACGGGTGCAGGGGCCCAAGGACTTGGGCCATTTTCCACAGTTTTTCCCAGAGCTGGATCGGAAGAGGGGCAGCCCGGTCTCGAACCAGTGCCCATATGGGCATGTCAGCACTGCAGGGGGCGGCTTTACCTGCTACACCACAGCACTGGCCCCATAACCTTTATATTTTCTTTTACAATTTTTTTTTTTTAATTTGACAGGTAGAGTTATAGACAGTGAGAGAGAGAGAGAGAGAGAAAGGTCTTCCTTTGGTTCAACCCCAAATGGCCACCACAGCCGGCACTGTGCCGATCCGAAGCCTGGAGCCAGGTGCTTCCTCCTGGTCTCCCATGCTGGTGCAGGGGCCCAAGCACTTAGGCCATCCTCCACTGCCCTCCCGGGCCACAGCAGAGAGCTGGCCTGGAAGAGGAGCAACCGGGACTAGAACCCAGTGCCCATATGGGATGCCGGTGCTGCAGGCAGAGGATTAACCAAGAGAGCCATGGCGCCGGCCCCTAGCTGTAAATTAAAAAGAAGTTCATTCTAACAATTTTATAAGTTGTTTTTATCAATTCTGACATATATTTAAACAAGTCTTTAATGAATCAAAGAACTGTCCCCCACTGACTCATTTTAAAAAAATCATGCTAGGGCCAGCATTGTGAAACAGAGGGTTAAGTGGCTGCCTACAACACCAGCATCTCATATGGACACCAGGTGGAGTGCCAGCTGCTCCGCTTCCAATCCAGCTCTCTGCTATGCACCTGGGAAAGCAGTGGAAGATGGCCCCACTTGGGAGACCTGGAGGAAGCTCCTGGATCCTGGCTCGGCATGGCCCAGCTCCAGTTGCAGCCATTTGGGGAGTGAATCAACAAATGGAAGATACTCTCTCTGTAACCCTGACTTTTGAAATAAATCTTTAAAAACAGTGTTTTAAATTTTAGAATAACTTGTCAATTTAATGGATTTTTTTTCCTCAAGTAAAAATACAGATTTTTATTTATTTATGCTGTAGGACTCTCAAATATATCACTTTTCTTTACCTTGTACCTAAAAATAAAGTCAATTATTCTCTACACTACAAAAATAAAGTACACATAAAGATGCAATAGCTTAACAAGGCTGTTACCCTCAAAGTCAGTTATTTGGTTAACAAGATGAAAACAGTATATACCTAGCCAGAGGGGAGCGAAATGCTGAAGCTGGAGTGGGAAAATCCATGGTCCTTGTCTCAAGAACTGGTTTTCCTGGTATAAACTTCAAACTGTTGGGATTTGGGGTATCTTGTGTTTGAATAAACATGTGTCTCACTAAAAAGAAGAAGAAGAAAGAATGTTATTCCAGAATAAAATTGTAGTTAATAAGTTTATGGTCTATGAATTTTCATTTTCTTTTTTTTTTTTTTAGAAAGCTTTTATTTAATGAATACAAATTTCATAGGTACAGCTGTAGGAATATAGTGGTTCTTCCCTCAGTACTTGCCCTTCTACCCCCACTCCCAGTCCCTCTCCCATCCCATTCTTCATTAAGATTTGTCTTTAATTAACTTTATATACAGAAGACCAACTCTATTCTAGATAAAGATTTCCACAAAGAAGTGCTCATTTTCAAAGAAAGAAGAAGGAAGAAAAATTGGGAAAAAGATAAGAAGTCTTTAATGCCCAACTGACATATATAAGAATTTATAAAAACAAGAAAGAAACATACCAAAATATTTAGGATAACTACATGGATTGTATATTAGCACTCTGATTATTTAAGTAACTGTTACCCACAGATTCCATTTATCCCCTGCAGGTACACAACAAGGCACATCACCATTCAGGAGTCTTCTGTCTTATTCATATCCTTCTTGGGATTGTGGTGCCAATGGGTATTGTAACCATAATCATAGGTCATTATCACTACATTCTTAATATAGTAAAAGGTAATATTCTCTACTTTCCAAAATGCCACCAATATTTTAAAGACAATAAAGTTAGCCACTTATAATAACAAATATTTATTATTGGCTTATTACATGCTAGCTACTTACAATAACAAATATTTATTATTGGCTTATTACACATCAAATGCAGATTCAAGTACTTTAAATGTATTTCTGCCTTTAACAACCCTATAAAGGTACTATTACTGCCATTTAAAATTTTTATTTATTTATATTTTAAAGGCAAAGAGACAGAGAAGGAAAGCCTGAGACAGATAGATATCTTCCATCTGCTGGTTCACTCCCAAATGCCTACAACAGGCAAGCCTGAGCCAGACCCACGCCAGGAGCCTGGAACTCAGTCTGGGCATCACATGTGGACGACAGGGATCAAAGCATGTGGACCACAACCTGCTGCCTCCCAGCATACACATTAGCAGAAAGTTGGATTAGGAACCAGAGACAGGGCTCACACTCAGACACTCTGTCACAGACGGGGGAGTCCCAAGCAGCATCTTAACAGCTGTACCAAATGCATACTCCAAGACTAAACTAAATAGTTATTTAACAAAATCATTCCAATTATAATCTAAATTGGGTTTAATTAAATATTTCAAAAATGACCCCAAGTCCATTGTCCAGAAAGATGTTTCTAAAGTGTCATGAGTTATGAGAAGATATATAGTTTTTCTTATTATGTTTGGTAATAACTAACAGGTACTTCAAGGTAGGCATATGCTCCCCAAAATATAGATTAATATGATAGATATAATATAGATTAATGATGATTAAAGTCAGTGTCAGCTAAATGAGTGGGTTTCCAATTTGAAAGTCCAGATGGCAATATATTTCAGTCCTACAAAATTTAAAAATTCAATAAAGTTGTTTTCTCCATTGAATTACTAAACATTTACAAGTAAACTCTTCTGTGACCCTGGGAGACACACAAGCCTACAGGCAAACACTTGCCTCAGTCTCCAGAAAAGATAGTCTCCATCCTAATTCAGCTCATGCCCCGGGCCAGTCAGCCACCTTCCAGAGTATGGCCACAGGAAGATGTTCAAGGCATTGCTGAAACACTAGGCTCAATGCACATGCTTCGAGCTCCACCACCACACACAGGTGTGCATTTACACACACACACACACACATACACAATCACTCTGTCCCCAAGCTTCCCTAACCACATTACAGTAGTTATGTTTCACATCATTTTCAGGGGCCAGTATTGTGGCACTGGCATCCCATTTGGGCACTGGCTCGAGTCCCAGCTGATCCTTTTCTGATACAACTCTCTACTATGGCCTGGGAAAGCAGTGGAAGATGGCCCAAGCGCTTGGGCCCCTGTTCCCGCGTGGGAGACCCAGAAGAGCTCCTGGCTCCTGGCTTAGGATCAATGCTGCTGTGGCCACTGTGGCCACTTGGGGAATGAACCAACAGATGGAAGACCTTTCTCCCTGTGTGTGTCTGTCTGTCTCTCCCTCTGTCTGTAATTCTGCCTCTCAAATAAATCAATAACTCTTCTAAAAAAATCATTTTTGGGGCTGGCACTGAGGCGTATGGCCCAAGTGTTTGGGCCCCTGCACCCACATGGGAGACTCGGAGGAGGCTCCGGGCTTCTGGCTTCAGAATGGCGCAATTCCAGCTGTTGTGGCCAATTGGGGAGTGAACCAACAGATGGAAGACCTCTCTCTCTCTCTGCCTCTCCTTCTCTCTGTATAACTCTGACTTTCAAATAAATAAATAAATCTTAAAAAAAAAAAATACTGTGCCTTAAAAAAAAAAAAAAAAAGAGAGAGAAAATCAGTAAGATCTGCACCAGTGCTGTGGCATAGCAGGTAAAGCTGCCTCCTTGCAGTGCCAGTATATGGACGCTAGTTGGAGTCCCGGCTTCTCCACTTCCGATCCAGCTTTCTGCTATGGCCTGGGAAAGCAGTGGACAATGGCCCAAGTCCTTGGGCCTCTGCACCCAGGTGGGAGATCCGGAGGAGGCTCTTGGCTTCTGGCTTTGGATTGGCTCAGCTCCAGACATTGCGGCCAATTGGGGAGTGAACCAGAGGACAGAAGACCTCTCTCTCTCTCTCTGCCTCTCCTTCTCTCTCTGTGTAACTCTGACTTTCAAATAAATAAAAAAAAACAGAAGATCAGTAAGATCGTCAACAAAACCCTGGAAATTAATTTTGACAAAAAAAAAAGAAAATCCTCCATTCTAAGATCTGGATGAAAGCCAGAAATTTACTAATTTTAGGGGGTATTTGTAGCAAAATAAGGAAAGCAGTAGCTCAAAATACAAGATTCTTTGAAACAAATCCTCTGTCAATTTTTTTATATTTTCATTTCAGAAATAAATTACTGAGCAACTCTTGACTTCCACAGGTATATTGTACAAGACCCTGAAATTTCACAGACCCACTAGACAACGTTGTCACAAATAATTGCAGTAAAATGTGGTGTTACAGTTTTAAGATACAGGTTTCTGAATAGAAAATTTACAAAGCCCCATTTTTTTTGACCCACAAAATCCTAGCACAGCTCTGTTTCTGAAACATGATTTGCTCTAAAAGATGTAAAAATTTACCTGAATTATTACATAAGGCTGCAGGCAATGGGAAAATAGGTTTTCGGACAAATTGATGCAGAGGCTTTTTCTTAATGATGTATGGATTCATCATCACATGACAGAATCTACATTTAAAGACAATAAATGGCATTTTAAGAGATCTCATCTTTTAGTTACTACTGATCCCCAAAAAGACATATGTAAAATTTAAGCCTAACTAGCAATAAAAATAGTTACAGACCTGCTTTTCACTTTATATTAACATCTTTTCCACTTAACTAGGTAAGCAATATGTACAATGAATTAAAAAACAGTACTCAAATGGAAACTCATAGCCTTGATAACTGGGTCTACACAGGATAGTATTAACATTCAGATGCAAGAACAAATGCATCTACATTTGTCATTTACAACCTATAGTCCCACACTCCTAGCTATGGATAAAGAATTCAAAGAACTTTTAACTTTTATTTCATCTTTAAGAAAATTTAAAACTAACAAATAGAAGCACATGGTTTAAAACTGATAAGGAAAGGATGTATATTACAGTGAAGTCTTCATGGGGGGGTGGTGAATAGTAGTTGAGACACTGCTTGGGACATGTGTATGTCATATCAGAGTACCTGGGTTTGAGTCCTGGCTCTGCTTCTGATTCCAGCTTCCTGCTAATGTGCACCTGGGAGACAGCAAATGATGGCTCAAGTCATTGGTTCCTGGCTACCCACAAGGGAGACCCAGATTGAGATCTGGGCCCCTGGCTTCAGCCTGGCCCAGCTGGCTATTTCGTACGTTTTGGGGAGTAAATCAGCAGATGGAAGAAAGTATCTCAATTCTTCAAAAAGTCTAATAGAAAGTGCACTTTTGCCCTCCCAACTGCTAGAGCAGTCAGCAATCTTTACAAGCTTTTAGACTGGAAACATTAACCTCGTGTTCTTATTTCATTCTGCTAAGAAGCGTCAACTATTTTTCATAGTTTTGACAAATTAAAAACAAAAGGAGAGGCCGGCGCCGTGGCTCAACAGGCTAATCCTCCGCCTTGCGGCGCCGGCACACCGGGTTCTAGTCCTGGTTGGGGCACCGATCCTGTCCCGGTTGCCCCTCTTCCAGGCCAGCTCTCTGCTGTGGCCAGGGAGTGCAGTGGAGGATGGCCCAGGTGCTTGGGCTCTGCACCCCATGGGAGACCAGGATAAGCACCTGGCTCCTGCCATCGGAACAGCGTGGTGCGCCGGCCGCAGCGCGCTACCGCGGCGGCCATTGGAGGGTGAACCAACGGCAAAGGAAGACCTTTCTCTCTGTCTCTCTCTCACTGTCCACTCTGCCTGTCAAAAAAAAAAAAAAAAAAAAAAGGAGAAAAGAAAAGCAAATGTTGCCAGAAAAGGAAATAAAAAGAGAATTTAGTAGTGAAAAACTCTAGAACCCTGATGTAAAGTTGCTTTAAAAATCAGTTTAGACCGGCGCCGTGGCTCAACAGGCTAATCCTCTGCCTTGCGGCACCGCCACACTGGGTTCTAGTCCCGTAGTCCCGGTCGGGGTGCCGGATTCTGTCCCAGTTGCCCCTCTTCCAGGCCAGCTCTCTGCTATGGCCCGGGAAGGCAGTGGAGGATGGCCCAAGTGCTTGGGCCCTGCACCCGCATGGGAGACCAGGAGAAGCACCTGGCTCCAAGCTTTGGATCAGCGAGAATGCGCCGGCCGCAGCGGCCATTGGAGGGTGAACCAACGGCAAAAAGGAAGACCTTTCTCTCTGTCTGTCTCTCTCACTATCCACTCTGCCTGTCTCAAAAAAAAAAAAAAAAAAAAAAAATCAGTTTAAAATGCTATCTTTTTTTTTTTAATTTAACTTTTTTTTTTTAAAGATTTATTTATCTATTTGTAAGGCCGAGTTATAGAGGGGCAGACGGGGCGGGGGGTGTGTGTGTGGAGAGGACGGGGAGAGGTCTTCCATCTGCTGGTTCACTCCCCAAATGGCCACAACGGCCAGAGCAGTGCTGATCGGAAGCCAGGAGCCAAGAGCTTCCTCTGGATCTCCTATGCGGGTGCAGGGGCCCAAGGACTTGAGCCCTGTTCCACTGCCTTCCCAGGCCCTATCAGAGAACTGGATCGGAAGTGGAGCAGCCGGGACTCCAACCAGTGCCCACATAGGATGCCGGCACTGCAGGCAGCAGCTTTATCTGCTACACCACAGCGCTGGCCCCTAACTTTATTTTTTTTAATATAGAGAGAGGAGAGAGACATCTTCCACTTGCTGGCTCACTCCCCAAATGCCCACAATGCTGGGCCAGGCTAAGCCAGGAGCCAGGAGCTTCTTCCTGATCTCTCATGGGGGTGCAGGGGCCTAAGTACTTGGGCCATCCTCTGCCGCCTTCGCAGGCGCATCAACAGGAAGCTAGACCAGATCAGAAGTGGAGTAGCGGCAGGCGCCGCGGCTCACTAGGCTAATCCTCCGCCTTGCGGCGCCGGCACACCGGGTTCTAGTCCCGGTCGGGGCACCGGATTCTGTCCCGGTTGCCCCTCTTCCAGGCCAGCTCTCTGCTGTGGCCAGGGAGTGCAGTGGAGGATGGCCCAAGTGCTTGGGTCCTGCACCCCATGGGAGACCAGGAGAAGCACCTGGCTCCTGCCATCGGATCAGCGTGGTGCGCCGGCCGCAGCGCGCTACCGCGGTGGCCATTGGAGGGTGAACCAACGGCAAAAGGAAGACCTTTCTCTCTGTCTCTCTCTCTCTGTCCACTCTGCCTGTCAAAAATAAAAAAATAAATAAATAAAAAAATTATTAAAAAAAAAAAAAAAAAAAAGAAGTGGAGTAGCAATGACACGAACCAGCACTCCATATGGGATGCCAGCTTTGCAGATGTCAGCTTAGCTCATTGTCTACAATGCCAGACCCAGCAACAACGTTTTAAACTGGGGCCGGTACTGTGGTGTAGATTAAGCCTCTGCTTACAGGGCCGGCATCCCATATGGGCACCAGTTTGTGTCCCTGCTGCTCCACTTCTAATCTGATACAGCTCCCTGCTGAGGTGACTGCGAAGGCCCGAGTGCTTGGATCCCTGGCACCCACATGGGAAACTGGGATGGAACTCCCGGCTCCTGGCTTCCTGGGCCATTGTGGCCATTTGAGGAGTGAACCAGCAGACCAAGGATCTCTCCTTCATTCTGCCTTTCAAATAAGTACACAGATCTTTAAAAATATATATATTAATATCCACTACGACTGACACTTCACAAAAGCCACAGAAAAATTTTAAGCACAGGAGTCACTTTTGTGAGAATACACATAAGCACTTCTTAAAATCTTTACTTATTTGACAAAGCGGAAGAGTCAGAGAGAGAGAGTTCCCGACCACTGGTTCAATATTCAAAATGCCTGCACTGGCCTGGAAGGGGCTGGCTGAAGAAAAAATGTGGAATTCAATCCAAGACCCAAGTGAGTGTCAGGAACACAATTTCTTTTATTTATTTATTATTTTGTTTATTTGATAGGTAGAGTTATAGACAGTGAGAGGGAGAGACAGAGAGAAAGGTCCTCCTTCCGTTGGTTCACCCCCCAAATGACTGCTACGGCCAGAGCTACGCCGATCTGAAGCCAAGAGCTTCCTCCTGGCCTCCCATGCGGGTGCAGGGGCCCAAGCACTTGGGCCATCCTCCACTGCCTTCCAGGCCACAGCAGAGAGCTGGACTGGAAGAGGAGCAACCAGGACTAGAACCCTGAGCCCATATGGGATGCCGGCGCCACAGGCAGAGGATTAACCAAGTGAGCCACGGCGCCGGCCCCAAGGAACCCAATTTCTTGAGTCATCACTGCTGCCTCCTAGCGTCTGCATTAGTAGGAAGTCAAGAGTTGCTGGTGGGCATCAAACCCAAGTCACTGATATGGGATGCAGGCATCCCAGCCACTAGGCCAAACACCTATAATAACCTCAAAACACACACACACACACTTCTCTATTATAGACAGGAAGTGACGATCGGGCTACATCACTTTTTTTTTTTTTTTTTTACAAAAACAGAATACTGTTTGTTACAAAGGAAGAATAAGTACCACTTAAGTGGAATACAGATTACCTAAAATTTTTTCCTACTTTTAGTAATCTTTAAATGAGATTTATAAACAAAAGGCTCCTTTACTGGCACACTGTGGTACCATAACCATAGAAAGTTTCCTAGATGTTGCTGGAGCGACTGAAGGACTGGCACTGAGAAGTCACAACAGAGACAGCATCAGTGACATCATGGAAACAACACTGGAGGGGAATTACGGACTCTGCGAGGCCTCCCTCCCTCCCTCTAGAGAGCTGGCCGCAGCTAGGTAGGACACGACTTTAAATTATAGGACTCTACGACAGGGCTCATTGTTTTCTCATTTGTCGTTTTGTTTTTTGCTGGATTGCAAGCTCATTAAGGGAGAGAGTATCTTCCTGTGTTCCCAGGTACTAGCACTCCGCCTCATTCCTCACAGCTGCCTCTTAAAGGCTGGGATGACAGCTCCTGGAGTCCATGTGCAGCGCTTACACCAGTGCCAGGCCTTGCAGTCCGAGTTCAGAAACGGTAGCTGCTACCGTTGTCACTCTGTGCAATCGCTGCTTGAAACGCCCTTACTTGCACTCGCGAAGGCTCTCTGGGCATACTCTGGAACTTGGAAACACACTGGAAGACCAGTATTCCTGCCCCTTCAGCCCACGGAGAAGGCAGCAGAGTGACTACATAAGCACATTCGGACAGAGAGAAGTTGAAAGTTTTTCAGAAAACCGAGTACAACTAGTCAAGGAAGATACCTACTGATACATCTGAAGGGCAGACTGGGTAACCAACAAAATTCCCGCAGCTAAGAAACGCACTGAAACGGCAAGAGCAGCGTTAGCACTGGTCAAGAGGCCAAACTCCCTGTTGTTTTTTTTTTTTTTTTTTTTGACAGGCAGAGTGGCCAGTGAGAGAGAGAGACAGAGAGAAAGGTCTTCCTTTTTCCGTTGGTTCACCCTCCAATGGCCGCCGCATCGCGCTGATCCGAAGCCAGGAGCCAGGTGCTTCTCCTGGTCTCCCATGGGGTGCAGGGCCCAAGCACTTGGGCCATCCTCCACTGCCTTCCCGGGCCATAGCAGAGAGCTGGCCTGGAAGAGGAGCAACCGGGACAGAATCCGGCGCCCTGACCGGGACTAGAACCCGGTGTGCCGGCGCCGCAAGGCGGAGGATTAGCCTGTTGAGCCGCGGCGCTGGCCTCCTGTTTCTCTTTAAGTAAAAATCACGACCAGACACCCACACATGTCCTCGGACTGATGCTGACCGGCGTCTTTAGGAAGCAAAACTCCTAAAGGGACCAGGGCAAGGGGAAAACAAAGGAGCGGCGTGGGCTTAGGGGAGAGGGGAGTTTAGGGGTCTCGAGTCGCCTTGGAGTTGCAACCCTTGCAAGCTAGGCTGTGTGGCTCTGGACAGTCACGCCCCTCTCTGGGCCTCACCGGGAAGTGAGGAATGAGACGAGGTGTGTTCTTTTTGATGCGACATTCTGATTTCGTGTTTAAACACGACTCAAAACCAGCTCCTGCCCTGTGTCCACACCCGGCTCCGCGGGCCCCCGGGCCCCCCGAGCGCAGGCAGTGGGCCGCAGGTCGGAGCCCGAGGCGAGGCGCGGCGCCGTCCCACCGACAGCCGTGCCCCTCACCACTAAACCCCGACCTGCGGCGACCGGGGGAGGCGCCATCAGACGCGCCCCGTCCCTGCTCCCCGACCTTGACACGACCGGCGAGGCGGCGACCGCTCGGCGGGACAGGTGCAGAGCCACGCCTCCTCCGAGTTCCCGGCCCATCACCTACCGACTGCGCAGCCCCGCGGCAGCAGCCGCAGCTCCCCAGCCCCGCCTGGCCGCCGCCGCCGCCGCCGCCGCCGCCGCCGCCATCTTAGTCCACGAGTGCGCAGGCGTGGACAGGCCTCACCCCTTCGCAGCGGGGCAGAAGCCGTGCGCAGGCGCAGGCCAGCCGAGAGCGGGGCGAGCACTGGGACGAGCGCACCCTACAGGCCTTAGGTGGCGCTGCTGCGAGTGAGCAAGGTAGGCGTGGACCGGGAGGTTTGCAACCAAAGCCAGCCTACAGCGAGAGCCTGAACAAGGGTGGGGAGCTCTTTGCTCGGCTTGCACAGGCGCCTTCCGTGAACCTGTACGCTCTCCGCACGTGTGTGCAGATGCTTACTGTACTTTCTTCTACCTGGGTTCTTCGCTGGTGCTAGTCCTGCTGACAGAGCGCCGTTCTCCACCTCCAAACTGCCCCCATACCCTCATGAGGCAGCCTGCTTGCTCTCCGCGCCCGGCTCAGTGATTGCTCCCCAAGGCTCCCGTAGCATCTCTGAAGAGTTCTTGCCTTGCCCCTGCCTTCCTCCCCTGGGCGGACGCAGGCCTGGGCGTTAATCCTGTAGGCTGCGCTTGGCCCTCCTGGACTAACCCGCACAGAGGACACACCTACCGCACTGCTGCCCTTCTCTGGTAAGAGTGAATATTTACTACTTTCCAAAGTAGAGTACAGAAGCCCATGAACCGCTCTTCTAGAACCTTCCTGGGATAGTCAGTTATTTTCTAGGACAGTGGTTCCTAGACTGGGGACTGGGACGCGCTGTAACTGCTCATTTCCAGGAATCAGCTTAGACCTCCTGACTCAGAATCTTTCTGTATAGAGGGGCCCGCGGTCTGCTTTAATAAGCCCTCCTGGTGACCGATGCAGACTACACGGTGAGAACCGCTGCTCTGAAAGAATGAACAGGTCGATGCCACACCCCAGACAACCCCAGTGCCTCTAGGGTCCAGAGACACATGGGAGAGGCGGAGAGGGTCTGCGGCCTGCAGCTGGCCTGGGCCTGGACCCCCAGTGTGCTGTTTCCTCCCAGTGCTGCGGGCGTGGCTGCTTCTCATCGCCCTCTTCCCGCCTCAGTCCTCTACTCAGTGCAAGCCTTCCCCTCTTTTTTTTTTTTTTTTAAAGATTTACTTATTTATTTGAAAAACAGAGTTACAGAGAGAGAGAGAGAAAGATCTTCCATCCGCTGGTTCACTCCCCACATGGCCACAACGGCCGGAACTGAGCCTATCTGAAGCCAGGAGCCAGGAGATTCTTCCAGGTCTCCCACACGGGTGCAGGGGTCCAAGCACTTGTGCCATCTTCTACTGCTTTTCCAGGCCATAGCAGGGAGCTGGATCGGAAGTGGAGCAGCCAGGACTCGAATCGGCGCCCGTTTGGCTTTAACCCACCACAGTGCCGGGCCCCAAGCCTTCCCCTCTTTGTTCTGGACCCTGAATCAAGTGTAAAACCGGGCTCTTCCAGTCAGGATTCCGCCCTGGTTAGAGAACAGCCTTTCCTGTCTTCAGCTTCGCTTGAGATTTCTTCTCGAGGAAAATCCTGCCTCGCCCCCCACCCTCCATCCCCTTTTTCTTCATTCACGGAGAGTTGTGTGCGTTGTTGGGCTCTAGTTTATCACCTCCTTTTCCTCTAACCAGTGAAGTCAGGCTTCTGTGTCCTGACAGTCCCAGTGTCAAAGGAGAAAAATCACAGCCATTGAGCTTGCAGATCTTACTTGGCTTTATTTTCAATTCTAGAATTGGGCTCTCTGCTTCAACAGATAGGATGAGTGTTCTGGTGCCCTGAGGACAGGGGGTTGGTCTTACAGATAGAAACAGGCAGAAGAGAGCTGGAACAAAAACTGTTTCAAAAACTGTCTGCGGGACTGGTGCTGTGACGTGGTGGCTGGAGTCGCCGCCTGCAGTGTTGGCATCCCATGTGGGCACCGGTTCCAGTCTCAGTTACTCCACTTCCGATCCAGCTCTCTGCTGTGGCCTGGAGGGCAGTGGAGGATGGCCCGGGTCCTTGGGCTCCTGCGCCCACATGAGAGACCCGGAGGAGGCTCCTGGCTCCTGGCTTTGGATTGGCACAGTTCTGGCCATTGCGGCCCTCTTGGGGGTGAACCAGTGGATGAAGGACCTCTCTCTCTCTCTCTGCCTCTCCTTCTCTCTCTGTGTAACTCTGACTTTCAAATAAATCTTAAAAAAAAAAAAAAAGTCTGCACCAAAGTAAACTTAGCTTTAGATCTGATTCTCCATGGACTTTTTGAAATACCTGGGTACGTTGAGCATTTTTTTTTT
The DNA here is from genome assembly GCF_033115175.1 of Lepus europaeus. Taxonomy (NCBI): domain Eukaryota; kingdom Metazoa; phylum Chordata; class Mammalia; order Lagomorpha; family Leporidae; genus Lepus; species Lepus europaeus. Next base: position 65,271,638 of record NC_084839.1, read on the forward strand.
TTTTTTGACAGAGTTAGACAGTGAGAGAGAGAGAGAGACAGAGAGAAAGGTCTTCCTTCCGTTGCTTCACCCCCCAAAGGAGCCAGGTGCTTCTCCTGGTCTCCCATGCAGGTGCAGGGGCCCAAGCACTTGGGCCATCCTCCACTGCACTCCCGGGCCACAGCAGAGAGCTGGCCTGGAAGAGGAACAACCAGGACTAGAACCCGGTGCCCATATGGGATGCTGGCGCCAAAGGCGGAAGATTAACCAAGTGAGCCACGGCGCAAGCCCCGGTTGAGCATTTTTATAATGAAACTTTGAGAGAGGAAAGCATTCATTGATTATATTGAACTTCCATTGGCTGTAGGTAAGAGGGGCCGGATGATGGGAACTAGGGCATGTTTTGGGATAAGAGAACAGGACAGAGGCCTTGGTGGTAGCAGTGGTGGCCACGGACTTACTGAGCTGGCCACAGCCTGTCCAAATGTGTATATTTACCTCTGTTTGCTGAAGGGATCCAGAACATACCACAGTGAATGCTGTTTTTTCTCCCTGAACTCCCTTTATCCACCTAAAAGCAGAGCCTCCCCAAAAGAATCCAGCTGTCCTACATCCTCTCCCTAGGAGTTTCACAACCGGCAAGACTCTGATCACTGGCTATAAGTGAGTACCAGGGTAAGAAACAGGGGCCATATTTGGTCCAGTGGTTATGTCCCTGCTTGGGGCACCGGCATCCCATATCAGAGTGCCTGGGTTCCAGGCCCAGCTACTCCACTTCCCATGCAGCTTCCTGCTAATGCACACCCTGGGAGGTAGCAGGTGGTTCAAGTAGTTGAGTCCATGTTGCTCCCAACCCCAGTTCTTTGGTTCACTTGCAATTAGTAATTGACAGGAGGCTAGTGTGCAACCCAGACAAGGATTACTGGGGCAGCTGCACGGGTGCTTTTATGGGGTTGGGAGTCCTGGCAGTTTCCCTTTGGCACCTGGCACTTCGATCTGTACCCAGCCTGCAGTTCTGCCTTGTCCCCCTGAGACTGTGCCATTTCGGTTTGCACCCAGCTCGGTGTTCTGCACAGGTGCTATTGGATGTTTCGCACACATGCACCTTCCCAGGAAGGTCACATATGGATCACATCAGGCTGCTCTGGGCATGCAGCAGGTGGCGGGCATCCCGAACAGGGCGGGAGGAGGTTTTTTGCAGTTAGGGTCCAGACTGTTAGCTCCTTCCTTCTGATTGGTTTGGGACCGGAGATGGATATTTGTCAGGTTGGAAAAGGCTTAGTTTAGTGAGTCCTGTTCTAGCCTGTCTGCCAACCACGTGAGAGACCCGAGGGGAATTCCAAGCTCCTGGCTTTAGCTTGGCCAACCCCAGCTGTTGTGGGCATTTAGGGAGTGAACCCAGTAGATGGAAGATGTCGTGTGTGTCTCTCTCTCTTTCTGCTTTTCAAATATAATGCAAATAAACAAATAAAAATTTTAAAAAGGAATTACGTAAACAAACATTCTCACAAAAACTATCACACGTCTCATCTCTTCTAAGGCCTGCTGAGCTTTCTCAAAAGTCATTTGTTTCCCCATTGTTGCCCTTCTTCTTCTCCCCTCCTTTATTGAGTCAAACATTACTCTTTTTTTAAAGATTTATTTTATTTGAAAGAGAGACTTTTTTTTTTTAAAGATTCATTTATCCATTTGAAAGGCAGAGTTACAGAGAGAAAGAGGGAGTTGGGGAGAGGTAGAGAGAGCGGTCCTCAATTTGCTGGTTCACTCCCCCAAAGGCCGCAACAGCTGGAGCTGGGCCAATCTGAAGCCAAGTGCCAGGAGGTTCCTCCGGGTCCCACACGTGGGTACTGGGGCCCAAGTACTCAGGCATCTGCCACTGCCCTCCCAGGAGCCTATATGTGATGCCAGAGCTGCAGGCAATGGCTTCGCCTGCTACGCCACATCACTGGCCCTGATGGAGAGAGGCCTTTTGTCTGCTGGCCACAACAGCCAGGGCTGGGCCAGTCCAAAGCCAGGAGCCAGGAACTCCATTCAAGTCTCCTGTGTGGGTGCAGGGGCCCAAGCACTTGGGGCCACCTTCTGCTGTTTTACCAGGCACGTCAGCAGGGAGTTGGATCAGAAGCAGAGCAGCCGACTGGCATCGCTGAAGGTGCTTTAACCTGCTGGGCCATAATGCTGGCCCCAACAAATACTTTCTGACCATCTCCCTGGCCACATTTTCCTGTGAGCTTTCGTGTGGGTGTATGACTAGGAATCTTACTAATCTTTTGCCGGTTTAACTCACAGCGCCCCAGACAGCAACCCTAAGAAAATAGAGGAGCAGTTCTTTCCTCCCATAGCAGAAGTGTCTTCCTTCCTCAGGGCACCCCTCCACCTGTGCTCTCCACCCACCCACCACAGCCCACCCTCTGCCACTCTCCTACTGATATCTTACGTTACCAGGGCACTCCCTACCCCCAGTAAGGAACCAACACTAACTAAACTCCACCATCTACGTGGATCTCACTATTGTCCCACACATGCTCTATTCTGCCCCCGCATCCCATCTGAGATACATGGCTTCATGGGAGTTGACATTTCTCAGACTTTCCTTACCTGTGATGACCTGACAGTTTTGAGGTGTGCTGGTCAGATATTTTGTAGAATGCCCCATCAATAGGACATTTGTCTAGTGTTATTCTCTCGGCTAGGCTGGGGCTCTGGGTTTTTGGAAGGGTGTCTACAGAGGTGAAGTGTGCTTCTCATCCCATCCTATCCAGGGCACACGCTGTCAGCATGTTAGCCTTGACCATCTGCTGAGGTGGTGGTAGGTGTTTCTGTTGCAGTTACTCCTCCACCCCTTTTTTGTATGATACCCTTCGAAAGCCAAGCCCGCATTGGAGGTGTGTGGAATGATGCCCCACTTCATTAGTGGGGAACCTTTCCAAATTAATAGAAATTCTCTGTGACACTTGTCTTTCTTCCCATTTATCCAATAATTTTTATAGCAGTGTGGGCTCATGGATGTGTGCTTTATACTTTGGGTGATAACTTAATACTACGGTACTTACTTTATTGCTCAGGTTGTTCCAGCTTTGACCACTGGAAGTTCTTTTGGGTTGGTTCTTGCTGGCAATACAAGATGTTCCTGGTTCATCATTTGTATTTCCTGCTGTAGGGCTGGGCCACACTGAAGTCAGGAGCCAGGAGCTTCATGCAAGTCTCCCAGGTGGGTGCAGGGGCCCAAGCATTTGTGTCATCCTCCCCTGCTTTCCCAGGTGCATTAGAAGGGAGCTGTATGAGAAGTGGAGTAGCCAGGACCTGAATTGGCACCCATATGGGATGCTGGCACTACAGATGGGAGCTTTATCCACTATGCCACAGCATTGGCCCACAATTTTTAATATTTGTGTTTTTAAAGATTTTATTTATTTATTTGAGAGGTAGAGTTACAGACAATGAGAGGGAGCGATAGAAAGGTCTTCCATCCACTGGTTCAGTCCCCAAGTGGCTGCAACGGCCAGAGCTGAGCTGATCTGAAGCGAGGAGCCAGGGGCATCTTCCAGGTCTCCCACGTGGGTGCAGGGGCCCAAGTGCGTGGGCCATCTTTCAATGCTTTCCCAGGCCACAGCAGAGCTGGATCAGAAGAGGAGCAGCTGGGACTAGAACTGGCGCCCATATGGGATGCCAGCACCACAGGCATCCCATACCTTCCACACCACAGTTCCGGCCCCAATATTTGTGTTTACTCACCTATTTACTTTCAATTCTTATGGAAAAGTTAGTCAAATTTGGTAAATTTTAGATTATTCAAGGTCATTGGCCCTTGTAGAAAATGGAATCACCTTTATTTTTTTAAAAAAACTTATGTATTTATTTTGAAAGTCGGAGTTTTAGCGAGAGAGAGGGAGGGAGAGACTTTCCATCTGTTGGTTCATTCCCCAAATGACCTCAATGGCTAGGGATGGGCCAGCCTAAAGCCAGGAGCCAGGAGCTTCTTCTGTGTCTCCCATGCAGATTCTGGGGCCCAAACACTTGGGCCACCCTCTGCTGTCTTCCTGGACACATTAGCAGGGAGCTGGATCAGAAGTGGAGCAGCCGGGACTCAAAATAGTGCCCACGTGGGATGCTGGCACTGAAGGTGGGGGCTTAGCCTTCTATGACACAGCACTGGCCCCTGTATTTCATTTTACTCTATTAACTATGATCAGTTCTCCTCCTATGACCTAGTTTCTCTACAGTGTGTCTCCTTGGGATCAAAATGTCCTACTCAAAAACAGAGGACTTGGGAGATCTTGTAGGATTACTAGTTTCACCATATCTGACTGAGAATTCCATTACTGCGCTATGACCTTCATCTTCAGAGTTCAGCGCTACAGACCTGGGCTGCATTCTGGGCCTGTACACTAAATTTAAACAAAAGCAGGTTGAAGAACTACTTGGTCTCCTTCCATGTAAGCTGACATGCTAAGCCAATCCCTCTAGATTTTATTACCCCAATAAAAGGAAAGATGAACTCAAGGACAAAACACTTAACAGGAAAGGAGAAGAGAGCTTTTCTCAAAATCTAGAGCAGACAGAAATCATCTTGTTCATGGTTTTTCCTTGGTTCCTCCCACATGGGTCTCTGTTAGAGGAAAATATAAGGACATTTCTCCCTGGCTGGTTTCTTCACCAATCAGCCTCGTGGGCAAAAGCCACAGAAAGGTGAATACAAACAGAGCATGCATGGGAGCTGCAACACCCAACTTCTGTGCGCCCTATGCAAAACACAGGGCTAGCCAGCACAGGCGCGCTGGGCCCTCAGAAGGCTCTGCCAGAATCAGAAAGGGCTATCCCCGGAACTTCTGCAGAGCCACAGACAGACTGCGTTTTTGATTAATGCTAACTTGAAATAGAAAAAGTGTAACAACTTCATATTATAGAATGAAGATTTAGATCTTAAATACATTTTCAGAAAATGTAGGGCAACTTTAGTTTTACTCATGCACAATTCCTGGATCTTTTCAGCACCCCAAATCATACGGTCGATTCCTTATAATACAGGCAAATACCACTGTGTTATCCTCTCATATTTGAAGAGGAAACAGGCAGGCAGATTCTCTTTCTCTCTCTCTCTCTCTCTCTCTCTCTCTCACACACACACACACATTATGGGTCTTTTTTAAAATCTGGGGTTCATTTTTTCCCAAGATTTCCTTCTTTATGTTGATGGTGGGCTCTCTCCAGTAATCGTAAAACTGTATTACTAGACTTTCTACTAAGTGACAGTCACCTATGGACCCCTTCCATCCTAGAAGATGTAAGAAATAAAACACAGTGTAAATGGTTTAATTAGGTCCATTTTAATAAAGTATACAGGAGTTTACAACTCAAACAATGCATAAAAACTATCAGAGACATAAGATAGATCACACCAAGAGTGCAATAACATGAATCCCATAGTCTGCAAAGAAGAGGTATTGCAAGAACTAAGATTGACTTTGCAAATGTTTTCCCCTTCCTCTCCCTTGTTCACAGCCCTTGAGATTGTTTGTACACTATTGTTTTCTGAGGCCTGAAGACCTCAATACTCCTTATGGCTGGGTAGACCTCCTTACTCAGTCAACTCCAGTAACAGTCAGCAGAGGGAGGTCACTTTTTTCTACATGGAATGAGCATGGTCCTTGGTTTCTGTCTGCTAACAAATGATGTTGAACATTTCCTCATTCAAATAACATCTTGCGGGCCTTGTGGTATTCTGGTCACTACTGCCCTGCCAATGACACTGATGAGCCCTTAGCACATGCCCTCCTGAGTTTCATCCACACTCCCCAGAAAGAAGCTAAGCAATGGCATGTTTCCCCCACCTTTACTGAGAATAACTCCAGTTCTAACTGAAAAATTTTGGCAAAGGGAACAGATTTTGTTCACGCCAAATACCTACTGTCACTTCTCAGTATTCTTTGGATGCCTTTATTAGGAGGGCTTGAATTAACACCATGGAACAAAGCATAAGGCTGCATGTGCCACACACACACACACACACACACTCCATTCATATCCCTCAAACAGGAATCTTTGGTTGACTTAAGAGAATACAATTGACTTGCCATTTCAGAGTGAAAAGGCTGCATTCTCTCTGATCCCCAAGTCTAACCCACCCGACTTTAAATGACGTTGGAAAAAACCATTTCTGCAATTTGTTCCCATGGGGAATCAAATAGACCCTTTTAGCATGTACATATAGCTCCACCACAATGCAAGTAACACCATTACTATAAACTCAAAACTGTGTCACACATATTTCAAAGATTCCTGGGCTGTAACTCAGACTAAAGTCACAGAATTACAAGTTCTGAGAACACTGAACTAAATCATGTGTGGCTAACATTTAGCCATTGTTACCAGCTACAGGCCCTTCTCCTGTGAACTTCCCTGCATTCTGAAGCACTCTGAGGCTGCGTAAGATGGAGGTGGAGAGCTGCCCTGGGTTATGGGGTCTCTCCACAGTAAGGCTGGGGTCCTGTCAACCTTCCTTCATCCTTTCTTCTAGTCCACAAGAAATGGGGAAGGTGGGCCGCTTCATTTTTACTTGGTGAGATTGTCACTGGCTAGGCTGAAACTATATGAAACTGTTTAAAAGCAGCAAGGGAGGCAAATGAAAATGAACGTGATCGTTCAGCTGTATAGTTAAGGAGGAAGGCAGGCAAGCCAGGAAGACTTCCAGGCATGGAGTGAAACAGTGACCAACCAGATACTACGCATTTGCAAGCTGCTTGATCTCATCTTTTCCTTTAGTGAAGTTTTCAGTAATATGTGTCCAAATATTCTGCTGGTTTAAAAACCACCTACAAGTATTGGTTGACAAAGGCAATGGAAAACGAAGAGTTTAAATTACACAATTCCATTTAAAATCTTCCATGTTTATTCCTTGGAAGTTGAGAACTCAGAGGGCAGCTCTAGACATCAGCGGGGTGCTCCTGACTTCTCAGAGGCTAAGGTCTTTCCTGAGACTCTCCATCATTTAGGCTCCAAATTTCTCAAGTTAAAACTGCATCTGTGTGACCAGCAGCCATTTCAAAGTTAATTTGTATGCATGCCACAATTTCAATTTGAAAGACACAGTAGAGAACAGCATCTTTCTTTATTAAAGGGAGCCAAGTGACCCTGTTTAAGGTCATATCCTTGTTAGGGACTGCATTCGATCTCACCCATCTCTAATTTCCTATGATAAAATTTCCTACTTAACATAAGGCATACATATTATTTGATCTCACACATATATCTTGATTATTTTTCTTTATGGAAGAAAACACAAGATTTCTATTATCAGACCACACTGGTGATTATACTTAAATCTGCAATTTTATGGATCAGTGAAATAAATGTCTATCAAGTAGCTGACACACTGAAAATACCTGCAACTCTAATATGCACTAAATGAATAACGGGCCAGTGAGGTATCAGTGTCTGTCTTGGAAGTTTAGAGAAATCTTCATTGCCAGTGAAGCTCAGACATAACATGAGCTAGTAAACACATACACACCAGCTTACAGATTCCTCTTAACAGTAAGTGGGCCCAAAATGAAGTATGGTTTCTGATCTATATTCCCTTAGGTGCTGGTCAGCATCTATGTCAGCATCAAATTTTCCTCATTTTCTTTTTCAGAAACATTATTTTAACCAGCTGCTCCACAAGGTCTGCCTCCATTCCAATTTCTAATCTAACCAAGGTTTTGGACCCAAGGGCTGTATGTAAGGCCAAATATTTTTCCCCCCGCATAAAAGAACTTCATTAACCCGCTAGTGCCTGTGAGTCAGTTAACATGCATTCTTTGAGAGTTCATCAATACATGATGTGGCTCCAAACTTTACATTCAAATATATTCTGGCTCATTGCTTCCCACTGAAATGAAAAGTCCCAAGTTCCTGTATTGCCCATCAAATGTGTAAACCAAGTAACACATAACACAAAGTAAAACAAGAAAGTGTGGTGCTTTGTGGATTACATATTTTCTTTTTCTCCTTAATGTTAGCTTGCTGCAGTGTAATTGCTGGAAACATGCATTTGCTACTAATTCACGGCACCTGGAGCATTCCTAGCATCCCTAAAAGTGAAATTACGCAGATTTCAAGATTCAGGATGACCTCTGGCGATTACGTTTTACCTTTAAACTATGCACTTACCCTCAAAATCTCAAGATGTTCAGGAGCAAGGGAATAAAGCCTTGCTGCAGTACAAATCTGCAGAACTCACTGCTCATTAGCTACTAATTAATGCACTCCACAAGTCAACATTTTCCCATGCATCACTGAGTAAGAAAGAGGCAAAAGTAATTTGTATGTATTTACATTCATTTCTCTATTTGGGGAAGGTATGCAGAGTCTCCATCCCTCCTGGACCTCCAGGGAGAATTTAAAGAGCAATATAAACCCATGCTTGACATTTTCTCAGCTGCATAATAAAGTCATGACTTTATTCTGATTTGTATGTTGAGAATTAAAAGTGGCCACTTGATTAGGAGAGATTGATAAAATAAACAAAAGAAAAGCATTTTCCAGGGCTGTTATCGAGGTAATCAGAGTCTTTGACAATGAATTAGAATGAGTTCCCACCTTTAAGAGTTTTTGATTTCTGATGAGAAGTCTCCTTAAATTATTTCTATCTCTTGATAAAGACCATGAGAAGAGTTGGGGAGGGGGAATTTCCATGTACCTCAGCCAAAAACATTCATACAAAGGAAAGACAATTTTGTATCCACGGTTACATAGAAAAATCAGCAATTAGGAGAAAGCAAACTCTCAGAATGTATGTTTAGCATCCACCAAAGTGAAAGCCACACGTTTCTGGAACAGTTGAGACCTAAACTGGAAGGCCACTGCTGTAGCTCTGAAACACGGCCAGTTGTTTAGCCATCTTGTAAGCTGGGCATCTGAAATAGGTGGGGACTAACTACAAGGAAAAAGTGCTGAGAAGTAGTTGCTCCCACTCTGCTGCCAACAGCCCTTAACTTCAGTGAGCATCACGCACATTTAGGCTTAATTCATTCCAATAATTCCTGCGTCATTAACCCAGTTGGTTAAGCAACTCTCTGAACTTCTCCAGCGAATGGAGAGTCACTAGTATTTAGTAGAAGTCACAGAAGCTTTCAAGTTGGAACTTGATACAGCCACTCTTTCCATTAAGTTTTTTCCTCAGCAGAAATCTTCCCATTGAGATGTGGATTTTATGTTAAGGCACTAAAAATAAAAGGGTATGGAAAAAAGCTAGGAATGAGTCAGATCTTCCAGAAAGAAAAGACACTTGCAAAGGCATAGTCAGTCACCTGTCTGACCTACTTAACATCATTCTCCCAGACGTTATTTAGATGTCTCAAGATTTACATTTCCGCAAGAGGCAGTAAAGAAAGATGGCAAGGATCTGGAAAGAAAAAGAAACACCAAAACCCTAGCAAACCTACTCTGCAACCACCATCTCATGAAAATGAAGTCCACAAGGATGGCACTGAGTCCAGACACCCAGGGGCTGGAACAGCAACAAGGTGCTCTTTGCTATCCTTGTAAGAGGAAAATGGAAAAGGGTAATTAATGTTTCAAAACTAGGTAAATGGAATTTGTTAATAGCAAAGAGCAAATTCTGGAGAAAACGTCCTCTGTGAAACTTCAGTTCCAGCAGGATATCTGTGTACCTTCCTGTGTGCTCAGTTTTGCCATGAGAAACCACATGTACATAAAAACAGGGCTCAAGTCAGCGAGGCCAGCAGACAAATGCCAGTAAATGAGTACTTTGATTGTGGAGGTAGCGTGGTGGGAAAGGAGTTACCTAAAGGAAAAAAGCTCCCTGGGCATATGTGCACACCCCCACACATCTGTGCAGTCACACGAACTTCCACCAAAGCGTGGGGGTGGGGAAGGCCCTGCCCACAGGACTAGCCGCCAGATGGCCCCGTTCGCACACGTTTCCTCTAGGAGAGGGGCGGGTGCACGTTGCACAGCTACAGACACTCACGCACAAGGGCCGGCCTGGCTTGCACACAGGCTCAGCCGCAGGAAACCCATCCAGGGCTGCTGCTTCTACAGGAATGATTAGTAGCTGCAGGATTACACTTCCTCTTGATAGGCAGGATTTTTCTCTCTCTCTTCTTTCCAGAAATTTCCCCTTTCCGAAAGGAGTAAATCAGGTCCAAGAGGGACTCTTGCTTCTTCAATGAACAGGATTCAGAACAGGAGCTGCAGGAAGTGAAAGAAGCAGTATGACCCCTTTGGGGGTGGGGTGCAGTTTTCTGGATTTCAACAGTTTCTGGGCAGGAAAAAAAAAGAAGCAGAGTTCTGAGCTGAGGTGGAAGACCTCCACTCACGAAGGAGATGGAAGTCCCGAGAGTCCAGAAATCAAAACAAACAACAGAAATGAGCATAACTTAAAGGGGCTTCAACTGAGCATCACTGCAACTGAGCTTGTGGACTGAAGAAGTTCTGCTCTGATGCAGGGAATAAAGTTTATACTGGATAATTCCTCCTGGGGAAGGCTCAGCTGGGAGTGGGGTGGGAGCAGAGGCCTAAGGCTCAGGTCCTGCCCCTAAGGTTTCGGCTTGCCTGCTTTTGAAGGGAAGGGTGCTAAAGCAAAAGGATCAGCAGCTGGCAGCTCCGTAGTCCTGGAGGAGAGGGAGGTGATGGAAACAGAGCCAGCTATTGACTGCTTGTTGGTTTGTGAAACAATTTTATAGGCAGCAATGGGCTGGGCTTCTGGACTGGGCTCATCTTCGGGGCTGTAGTGACGGGAGTATTTGGATAAGGACTGGGGGCGGAATGGTTTGCCAGCCACGGGGCCTGAGACAGCTTCTTTGTGGGGCTGAGGTCCTTTGTTCCGGTCACTAGGGTGGGAGGAGCCCCTGGGAGTGATGCTGTCAAGCTGGTCTGGTGCTTGCACAGAATGGGAGGAAAGGTTAGCTCCTTGCACAAACCCAGCCATGGGATACTGAGCTCGGACAGGGGTATACACTGCTTTGTCAAGGCCTGAGAGCACAGGGACATCGCCCGGCTGGCCAAGGAGACTGGCCTGGGCAGGCAGCTCCTGGGAGATGCTCTGGACAGCTGGTAACTCCTCCGTGCTCTTCTTCTTCGTAAAGGGAGCTCTCAAGAACACATCTGCCTCCTCTGGCTGGGAAGGAGCCACACTGCCCTTCGAGATGAATGGGGCTTTGGAGAAAATGTCCATATCTTCAGGTGGGACCCTTGAGCTCCTGAAGGGTGCAGTGGCAAAGACATCTGGCTCCCCAAGACCATCAGCAGCCGGCTGTGGGAGGGCTTGGAACTGGTTCTTTCTTCCACCTTGCACCACCTTAGCCTGCTCAGTAGTGACTTCCGGTGGAGAGAATGGACCGGCCCCGCCCAGTTTCCCTTGGGGAGGCTTGCAGTTCTCGTCCTCCTCTTCAGACTCCAGGAGTAAAGGTCGAGACCCACTGCAGTCCAGCATGTCTCCCTCCAGGTCGGTCCCTTCCTCCTCACTGCTGTGGAACGAGCTGTTGCTGGAAGGGCCGTCCCTGGCCAAGTAGTCAGACTCTAAGTTGTTCTGAGTCTTTGTGCCAGACACTTTGGAGGGCTCTGGATACAAGGGAAGGCCTTTAACACCCGTGGATTCTTTAAAGTGCTCTACAGTTATGGCAGGACAGGGATGGGGATCTCTCTGGAGACCTAGAAAAGCACAAAAAAGCAGAATTAATGTGTAGGTCAGTTTAACTCTTCTTGGAACATATAATGGTCAACCCGCGGCAAAAACATTGTGGGACCAAATAATACATGTTGAAAATGGAGAAAGAAAAACAGAAACATAAAAGTCAGGCAGGAAAATTGCACACAGACTGGAACACAACCAACCACTGTCTCACATTCTGAAACATGAAAGGCACAATGTGTGGGAAAGGAGATGGAGGTGTGAGGCACACAGACATTCGGCAGAACTACGCAACGCTCCTGCTCATGGGACCAGGCACGGACACCTACTCTACCTGGCACTGGCTCATGACGAAAGGAAACAAGCCCAGTCACCCCTCTCCACTTCTACCCTGGCAGTTTTGGATTGTGTAGAAGTGCTGGCTGCGGAGGAACTCGATTCCGTCTCTGGCACATGGTCAGCTGCTCCACATGCAGAAAGACAGAACCTCCGAAAAGCAGCAGAACGTGGCTGCTTGGTAAATGCCAAGTTCACTTGATGATTTACATCACAAGCATTATTCAAAGACCACAGAGTGCCCAAAATGCAAATACTGAAGGCACGTTCTAAGGGGAGGCTATGGAATCAAAATCATACAAAATAAATCACCTTCAGCTGGATTTACCCTGGAATTTTGTTTTTGGTCTAGATCTCTGCTTAAGTGAGTCCATTACAAAGTTCTTTAAGCAGAAGTAAAATGCATGGGTCATTACAGAAGTACTAGCAAATTCCAATACACTAGTCTTGTTCTATCTAGGTAGAGGTGCCTCAGCGTGCTCTGGCTTTTCAATTCAAATACACAATTATCAGAATGCAAGACAGCTTACCTTCCAAGAAATATTAGCAGGTTAGAAGTATGTCATTGGGCACATGTTAGCAAGAGGGCAGGAAAAAGGCATATGTAACTAAGCAAGAAGAATCCAGAGAAAAGAGGGTGGTTGGGGGTAAAGGTATCATTTCATCACGGGCTCACAAAGTGACACCACTGGCGTCTTCCAACCCACCAGGCCAAGAATAGTAAGTATAGTGGTCTGGAGCCACAGATGACTCAGAACCCTGGACATATGGAATACAATCATCCCCTCCCCAAACTGCCCCTCTCCCCTCCTCAGCAAGCCATAGCTAGCAGCAATTTCTGCTAAAAATTATCCCCTGCTCAAGTTTCTGCTTAAATTAAGCACACAGAACACAGCAAAAGAGGCAACAAAATCAGTTTATTGGGAAATCAGTCACTTTGAGACATTACATTGTAAAGAGAATGTGGAGAGAAGTCTAGACATTTTATAAGATACTGTACAAAAATACTATGTTTCTCTGAGTCCTATAACTTTTTTAGCAGTGCTTCTTATTTAAACAGTTCTGACCTTAAATATTATTTTCCAAAACAAAAAAAAAAGCATCTTTTCACCCCATTTTTATTTCCATTTCAAACAGCTTGAATTCATTCTGTGAATTCCAAATTAGAATTTTGAGTTAAATTCTGTACTGGTGCCAAATGGCTTTCTGAAGAGTATTTGAAGAATATGATTTTGAAGATAATGATTTTTTTAAATTACATTACAACCTTAATATGTGCAGCTACATGGTGACAGGAAAGCATGGTCAGCTGACAGGAGATAAATGGAACATCTCTCTCGTGCAACCTATGTGGAAGATATAATCCTAATTTCTCAGGCAAACATATATATTGATATTACATCTGTCTTAGTAATACCCAGAAAGAATTCTGAGAGGAAATTCAAATGAAAGGGTGGAGGTGAAGATTTGAAAATAAAATTTGCTGAGCCTCAAAGAGTTACAAGAGGCCCCTCAAACTCCTTGAACCACTTCCCCACATGGCATTAGTTGGACAATGCCAAAACTAAGGCACAATTCCTCATCTTCTAAAACTGCCCTGAAAGTCAGTATTAGTAAGCTGCTTCTGTAGGAGAGCAAAATATCTGCTGGGGGCCAGGGAATGGAAAATGTAGTCAAACCAGTGACTTAGTCTGGCATCACAGGACCCAATAATCAAAATGAACACTACCTTGACTTGAGTCGGTGTTTTTTAAAAAATTTAAATTGAATTCAACTAAGGCAATCTGTGTATACAGACTGCCAGAAAGCAGCCATCTAATGAAGTGGATGCTTGTGGTGCTAGATGATGTCTTGAGAACTGTGAAGTACCAAGGAGGTATGGTGAGGCATTCCCATATCCACAGCTCCAGAACTGGACGGAAGATCATGCCTGACCACACAAACGATTTCTGTTAGAAAATGACTTTCAGTCGAGAACCCACTTGGGAACCCTCTAGCTCAGGGCATATGTTGGGACCTTCATGGTGATTAATGAGAATCCATATTGAACATTCCAGCAGCTTTAAAAAATTCAGGAGCACAGTCGTGAGAACACCACCACATCAAGTTTGAAGGGAAAACCAATATCGCGTCATTTGAAACAAGGACCAGAGCTATTTCCTATGTCTTTCAACATTAGTCAGCTCTGTGGAAATGGAGAGGTACATGGAAAGAATTCTCCAGAGAAGGCTACTTCTCCCAACTTTCCATTCTTTTCAGAGTGGCAGTGGAACTGAAGCAGGGAGTAACCACTCTTTGCAACAGGCCTGTAACTCTGAAGGCCAAAGAAATTCCAGAGAATTCAGGGGAGCCCAGATAGCCACATTTGCTTAAGGAATTGTGGGAGTGGTAGCACAAGGAACAAGGTAGTCAAGAGAAGGAGTCCAAACAACTGTAGACAGAAGGTAGACGTTAAATCTTCCTGGTGAGTAAAGATCTTTCCTGGAATACGTGGATGTGTTCTATAGGGAAGACACATGTTTTCATGGGGACCAGTCCCTATATATGGAGATAACGATGAACCAACAGGCAAATGTATTTGAGGCAGTCTTGCCCACTAGCAATGAAGGACTGATATCGGTTTAACCTCTGCTTGGCTCAGTTCCTTTGGAAACCAATGGTACACAGAGAAGATACTCTGTGACCCCACAGAGCTCAATAAAGCTGGTCTGTTACCCCCCCAGGGACTTACGCTCAAGCCTTGGCCTCAGAGTCTGCACAATACTTACTTATCACAAAGCCTAAGGTAGGGAATTTTGTTATAATTCCCTCAAACTGGGCTATGTCTTTTTTTTTAAACTTTGGTTCAGCACATCAAATTAAAAAGCCCGAATGCATTTCTTGTTCTGATGTAGGGCCATGGGCCAGGTAAAGCACACTATGACACTTCCACTAGGGGTAACTTCCTATTAGTGCGGAATGGCTCGCAGTGGGTTTACTGTGAGTATTTTATCTGACTGACGTAGTAAGGGTCATCAGGGAGCTTTCCACAGAATAGAAGTCTGACTTCTATCCCTGGTTGGCTGTTCTTTAATGCAATACATACACCATGCACAACCAGAACTTTGCTTTTTTCCATACTGTATATGGAATAACAGTTACAGAAAGTATCAAAGACATAATTCTTGCCAAAAACTGGAAAGACTTGGGAGTATTAAGAAGTCTTTTGATATGATTATTGAGGAGAAAGCCAAAACACCCCTATGTAAGAGCTTTGACAATGCAGTACCAATTGAAATTTAGTCTTGGAACAAAATCAAGCAATCAAGAGATATGTAGCAGATTCATAATTTCCATGACCTTTAGGCTTAGATGATAAACTGACACATCTGGTTCTACCATTTGTCCCCTGGAGAACAGGGACATGATAGGAGGGAGCCAGCACTGGCTAGTGATGCCATGCCTCTCAAGCCAACAAAGCAATTAAATGAGAGATTTAGGTATAAAGTTGTTCTTGCCAACATAAGATGTTTAATTAAATTGGCTTGGCATATTAATGATTAAATGAGAGGAGAGTAGTCACAAATCTGTGCTCCATTTTACAACCCTGGGTCTGATCAGATGAAAAGTACACTCACAGAGAGGTGTTTTATTTTCCTTGACTGCAAGGAGATTCATTCTCCAGGATGGCCTTGACTCCACAAAATGTCCTCGGTATGTCTGTCGCATGTGTCCACACTTTTCTTTTGTACTGATACTTATTATCACCCAACAGTAAATTTAAATTCTTTCTGCTGAAGTGAGTTTTCAGCTACTTCAAGTTATTTACATCTCTAAACATTCATGCTCCCAGTTGAACAGATAAGTTTTTATTCCCCTGTATGCTTACATTAGAATTTTGTTTACAGACTTGTTTTTTGCACAATACTTGCGTAGCAATGTTCAAATTTCACATTTTTGCTGCATAAGATAGCTTCATGTACATCTGTTTACTTTTCCTTTCCAGGGAGGACAGGTTAAAGACCTATGGTAAATATACATTCATGTGACAAGAGGGATGCAATGGGCAGAGTAGAATACTCACAAGGAAAGAGTAAGTTCAGGATACTACACCAAAATGAGAGCTAAGAAAATGTCTTTCATTCTAGAAACTACCACCATTTGGTTACTTTGCTTGCATAGGTTAGCATTGCCCTAGGAGTCTCCCTTACCTATCTTAGTAAAAGGAAACCCAGGAGAAACAGAGTCGAGTCTTATTTCATATGATTGGAAATGGAGGCCATCTGGGATTCATTTCAAGTCAAAAAGCTCAAGCACGTCCAACCTCAGCAACATCACTAGCTTGGAAATGGAAAACGCTAACTTTGTGTTGGTAAAATTAGTCCTCTGCAGAGGAACAGGAGATAGCTTTGCAATATCTGGGGTGTTTCAATAGAGTCTATTCTCAGTATCCATGTGATAATTCTTCTGTTCTGCCAGGCAGCCTTTATTTTGTTTAATTCAGTATACTGGGCAATGCTGGCATTTGTATCCCAAAACTTCAGTTAGTGGCTGTGAGACCCTGTTAATTAATTCTTACAGGCTGAGAAAGTTAGACTCCTGGGTCACAGAGAAGCCTCTTCACGGGACAGCTTACTTTAGCCCAAGGTATCCATAGCACGCATGTGAACGCAGCTCCCTCCACACCTCCAGGCTGAGGCCTCAAAGGTGCTCTCGTTCCCACAGCACTGCTGAATGCAGAGCTGCTCCTGACCTAGGGCAAGGCTATGTTGGCTTGAATCAAAATGATTAATTATCTGCCAGGAGAGGAGGAAGCCAGTATTAAAAACAAAACAAAAATGTTGCATCTTGAAAAAAATATATTCTTTTCTCGAGTTATTTTCTGTGGATTATTCTTTTCGCTGTTTTCAACAGTAACCACTCTTCATCTTATGGGGGTGATTTTGGTGCTCAAAACCAAAAAGTAGTGGTGGAAAAGTAGATCAACAAAGAGAATATATTTCTAGATGCTGAAGATGACACTAGTTAGTACAACTTAACTAGTAAGTACAACTTACTGCATCACTGGGATAAGAACTATCTCCCCAACCAGATGCCTTTGAACGCCTTTGACTCAATTGGATGTCAAAATTCTAACATGTCTGCTAAATAAATTGGTAATCGTAATAAATTGGTAATAGTCTTAAAGACCAGCTGGTCCAAACCCACTGCTGTTTAAGGACCAGCAGTCCTGAGGGGTGAAGTGCTTGCTGAAGGTCACTCAGCCAGTGACTGGCAAGGATCAGGAGAGCCCGGCTGGCCTGCGCTGCCCAGGTCTCCAATGCAGGCCCCACGTCTGTAAAATGAAGTGGACGGACTAAGGGATGTTTCTCTGGTGTCTCTTGTAGCTCAGACTATGGATCTGCACATCTACCAATTACTAGCATGCTATGCATACCTCAAATGAACTCTTCTAGTTCAGAGATGATACAAAACTACAAGAAGGCCCCATTTACCAAATCACATGTATTCTTTACCAGGAAATAGTTCTTCTCCTTTGAGGCCCTACTCCTAAAGAACAAGCCAAATATAGCTCCTTGTTGTTATCTCCCTCAGGATTCTCATCAGTATCTCTGCCTTCTAGTCTGTTCACTTCCCTAAACCATCGCCACTAAACTTTATTGAGCAAATGACTAGATAATGAATCTCAATGTAATTAGGGGTAATGCATGAAAGAAACAATGTACAGACACCTAATCTCTAAACAGTTCTCTTCATGGTTTCAATTAAATTGAGTAATTAGATATTTCATTATATTTTTAGCAAGTTATATATGGAAAAATCAAATATGAAAACATAAAGCTGAAACACTATCCTTATGTAAAAATAAACATTTTCTTCATTAGTTTATACATTCTTTCTATGGTCAGGAAAAAGGATATGATTCTGAACTGTAGCAATTTCCCTATCCACAAAGGGGTAAAGCCAAGTCCTATTTTCACTGTTTCCCACTCACAGAGAGATCTAGATGGGTATTTCTTTTTATCTTCAGCAGGAAGCTTGTACCTCTCTCAATTTGGGAAATGATCTGTTACCCCAACAGAGGCCTGTACTAAGCCCATCTAGTTATGGGCGGCATAGGAAGTATTTAAAGTTGGAAAGAAAACAGAAGGATTCAGACTTTTCCTCTGATGCCTTTCAAAGCTGCTCTCATGGCTGGGGTCAAAGCTTGCCCTCCACAGTGAAGTATTTTGCAGGCTATTGTTGCTGTGAACCACTCTCTCACCCCCCTTAAAGTGCAAACATGGGAAGAAGAAGTAAAAGTACTAGATAGAGCAACAAGCAAATGGACTCGGGATTTTATTGGGATAAATCTGATCAACTACACGCTTCCCTTTGGATCACAGACTGTGGCACTCAAGGACGAGAACAAATGGAGGTTCTCTGTGCCCACCTCTTTTCAAAAGGGTGATTTTATAAAAGTGCTTTCCATGTAAGGAAAAAAATACACTTTAGTGAGTCAGTACATGTACAGAGGGTGACCACGAGGCATGTTGTCATGTCAGTGCAAGGGTCTTTATTTATTTTATGAACAATATTCTAAGGTTAGTGAAGAAGTATGCTTTGTTTAAAATTTTAATCTAGGAAGCCAAGGAAAACCACCTGAACATATTTCATTGGCGGCAGTCTTCAATTTAAACATCAGAGAGAAAAGTAAGTAGCCACAGTCAACTTGTGCCTAGCTTGTCAGCACACTTATTTCTGATTATTGGAAAATAAACAACATGCTTATTCTACAGAGACAGAGGACCTGCTGGAAGCTTATAGCGACACACAAGTCTACTCAGAATGATTCCATATGTTACACTATAGTTTTGCTGTGTAGTTAAACAAGGGAAAGAGATCATAACCCTGTACAGACACCTGATAGCGGACTTGAAACGCCAAGTGGAAACAGAACTAGTCAGCGTCTTCATTTATACACAATTTACAATATTTGATTCAAAATAAAAATCACAAGAAAAATACATCTGTTTTTGCTACAATTCCTTCCCCTCCCCCCCTTCTGCCCCCCAGTGAAAAGTCTTCTAATAAAAGGTATCATATTACCACCACTGTCCTGTTTTGGTCTAATTCTGGGATCCCAGCTTGGGACAGTTAACATGAAAAGGACTGGCAATACTTGGCATTTATATAACACACACATTTTATCCAGGGGTCTCAGTACTTGTAGTCACGTCTCCAGATCTGGGAAATCAGCAGAAGCCAGAAAGCTGGACGAATGCTGGGCAGGTTGCATGGGGTGTAAAATCCCTTGGCTAAGTCTATGATCAAACAAGACTGAAGTTGGTTGGCTAGTTCTGGGCTCAATTTCTGTTCCCATACATATACTACCAGCTAGTTAGTTTTATCCTTTACGAAACCACACACCCATCTCTCCAGGCTATTGCCTAGAGTGAAGACTAACCGACGAAGCCACATCCTCATGATAATGCATAAGGATAAAAAGCAAAACAGGGAAACCCGTTCATCAGGAGATGGGCTGGGAGGACTGATTTCGGAGGCCATTCTCAGCAAGAATGAGACAACAGTGTCGATTCACTCCTTTCAGTTACTGTTAAGCTTTTGGTGGTGTCGATTCCAGCAGAGGTGAAGCTCATGGCATCTAGTGCTTGACTTAAGATAATGCTATTGAAGAAGGGTAATGAGAAAACACAGCAACCTAACAGGGAGGAACTGGCCAAGGAGTATCTGGAGGGTCAAAGTGATTTTTCTTTCCTTATCATTTCTACAGGAGAAGGCAAGGGGTGGGAGAAAAAGGGCTAGAGGGCCCTTATTTGCAGATTAAAAAAAAATCATTTTCTCATAACTCCGTAATGAAAATGCGTATTACGGCATGAAGGTTACAGAACTGCATCTGCTACTGGGTCACGGCTACAGGTCTATGAGCTGATCCACCAGCAGTAAAGACCTGGCTAGGTTGGGAAGACTGGACTCAGAGCTCCCACTGCTGTTTCTAGAGTGCCCACCTGGAAGTGGAGAGATAGGAATTCAGTACAAAACACAGAGGTTTAGATGTGCAGAGCAAGCAAAGGAGAAAAACAGAAACAAAAAAGCCTCGAGAAGCGACATTTTACATTTGCAATCTCTTACATGTTGATCTTTAAACATAAAAATTAGTTCCCCACTGCTTCCCACCCAAAGTCCAGGCACTCTGTGCACACCATGGAATAGGCAGGCCGCCTTGCAAAGAGAACTCTATTTTCAAATCAATACATATTTAGCCTGAGTATTATAGGCTGTTTATAACTTCCTGAGAACATCAAGCTATCTGCTTGATAAGGTAAAAAATCATAATTTTGCTCTGGGGAGAAATTAGGTATTAAGACACTGAAATTAAGAACATGCTTTAAAAAATAAATAGATGTTCCTCTGGCAGCTCAGTGTTCTATGGCATGCTCAAACGATTTCAATGTTCAAGAGATGTTGACGATACCAAAGCACCACTGTTAATCTCTTTGGAAGAATATTTACTACAGATTGTTCTAGTGGTGGTAAAAAATGTTAAATTCTTTTGGTACATCTCTTCAGCTTTGCATTGATTAAAGATTGCTTTAATTTTGGCTTGATACTTTGTAAAAGCTAGCACTTAGTAAAACTATTAAATACTTTTTGTTAATAAACACCACGGTCAAGCTTTGAGAAACCTATCTCTGCATCTGTCTCCATCAGTCTACTCTGGGTCCTCTCAGCCTCCTTCAGTAGATGGCTGATGCTTTTCCCTCCTGCAGATCAGACACATTACTATTTTGGAGAGAGATGATGTTTCCCCCCCCGGCCTCTTTCTTACCTTGCGGGTTTTTGGTTATCAAAACAGGAATTGGGTCAAACTCATCCTCCGCCACCTTGTCCGAGCCCTCAGGGACATCAAAACCTGAGATGAGATTACTATCTTCTGCAGCTTAATACAGAATCCAAGTGTACAAGCAGAAACAACAGAAGTAGACATTAACAACGAAAGAATGTGAAGGAGGCACACAGTTCCCCACTCTACAGCTACTGGTGTTTTTAAAGGCCAAGTACTTTTTGTTCTGAGTTGAAATGAAAGTAGCAAGACTGAAAATATAGGGATCTAGAAAAACATGTTTTCTAGGGTCCTGTGAAGACTTTCATAAATCACGGGGTAGGGGGGTCACTGAAAGAATTCTATCATTTCTAAGACCATTAAGTATAATTACTGTATGTCTTCAATGTCACTAAATCACAAAAACATAGGAGTTAGTCACTTGTTATATTTATTGAGTCAACAGAGGTCTAATATTACTTAAAAAACTCAGTAGCAGGGTGAGTAGTGGGTGACAGGAGAAGAGAATCAGTGGATCTTAAAGAAGTAACTACTATATACACGGTAAAAAAAGTTTTTCTTCTGGAAAGATTTACTGCTCTGTGACTGGGACACAACTCCGATGCCTCAGGGAACTTCGGGGCACAAGACCACACGCACTGAGCCTCAAGCAGAAATGTGTTAGCATCTTCTCCATTCTAATTAGAGCTATCTCACAGCCAGTGCTGGCAGAGCATCTATCTTGCAAATGATACTTCTCTGAACTTACCCACCATTGCTAACACCTTCCTACCAGACCTAACTGTCTGAACAGGCAACCTCCCTCTACACAGCCCATGAAAATATCATTTTAATTCTATCACGGCAAAAACAAAAACTTGCCTATTTTCACTATAAACCACAGGCTAATTATTTTTAGTCATCTTAGGGACGATTCCTTTTTGAATTTCATTCTTAAGAGCCGTTCCTTTTTGATGCACCTTCTCCTTCTGGAAAATCAACTTCTACTTCCCAAGCACAGAAAAAAGTTTAGCAAATGCCTATGCACAGTAAGCGAAGCATTAGGCCCATCAATGTCACAAACCACTTCAATGAACAGAACTCAATTCAAGTTGTCTCTGTCAGAATTTCAAACAAATACTAACGCAAGCCTAAGAAATGAAAATGGTAGATTCGAGAAACCCAGTAGTCAGTAACAAATTAAACTAAAATTCAAGACTGCCACAAGTTCAGTTGTTGACGGTTGCCTTTTGAGGAATGACACCTGTTTTTTAAATTGCAGTCATCACTATTCAAAAGGTGTGAATCCGAGTTAGGAAACAATTTCAAGTTCTAAGGCCCGGAGAGGGGAGAGCCGGCTCAAGCATCTGCCTGGCTGAGTGTAAAGGTGTCAACTTCCTAAGCCACTGGAATATCTGTGTTCTGGCTCTTTGCCAGGAAGCAACAGCTTCACCAGTTTGTTGTCTAAGCCTTTTAAATATTCTTCCTGAAATCTATTATAACACAGTGACTAAGAGTACAAATTCAAGTCTTCCACATGGAGAGGTAGTTAAAAAGACTTCACTAGCAAAGACTTTTGATAAGGAAAACTCTCAGCAGTTGTTCACTTCTATGTGTGGGCCTGAGAAGAAGAAAGAATTTACCTTTATGGGCTGGAGCAGAGATTGCTATGGGGGCAAACTCTTCCAGAAGGTCAGTAGTAGGGTTAGCAAGGAGAGAGCAATCAAGCAAGGAATCCTCCCCGGTGAGAGAATCTGAGTCCAGGTTAACAGCATCCCGGGTCAGTGATGGCATTAAATGGCACACACAACAATATCGTAAGATTAGATCTCAGCCTTTAAATTACCGCATTTACATGTATACATACAAGCAAAGGTGGCAGAAAGAAAACCAGAAGAAATACATTAAGCCCTGTGGGTCTCTGTCCATAGAAACACATATTTCTAAATTCTTCTTAACATTCATCTGTAACACAGGAGAATTTTTTAACTGAGTCTGTTATCTGGATGCTAATATAACTTTAGCAACTCAGTTCTCAGCAAACACCATTTGAGAAAATTCTTGGCAATTAGAGTTTTACTTAAACTTTCCCCAAAAACTCTGAGAAGAAAGTTACTCTACAACGAGGCATACAAACTGATTAGGAGAAGGTTGACTCTGGCTTGCTGTTAGTAGACTGTGATAACTTTATATAGTTTCTTCCAGAGCTCAGTCAGGTTCCCATTCAAAATGCCTCTTACTAATATCCTCTAAATTTGAACTGCTCCCTTGAAAACATGACTTCAGTTTTAGTTAAAGAATAGAAGACAAAAATCAGTGTTCAAGATTTTAAACAAGGGAGTTGTGTTTTGGGAAAGTTTTCTAAGAGAAAACATCCAAATGAGGTCAAAGGAAAGGAGCCACACTGTCTTTCAGGGTAACCTTTTTCCCACTTGGATGAGTTTATCTTCACTTTTTCCAGACTTGTCATTGTTCTATAACAAGTTAGAAAATTAGCCACTTTTATTGAGGTAATTAAGAACTCAAGAAAAGTTAAGGCTATCAAATCTGAATTTATGGGCAGTTAAGGAATCCTAAGAATGAATTTTGACAAGACAATGAAAGTAATGCTGGATTCAGGGAGATTTCAACTTTGCCTACAGTGCAGCAGCAAGTCACCTATAAATGATGACAGCACTGTGCTGGGAACAGGATGCTAACATACAGAGAGTAAGCTACAGGGACAGTGCTGGCATTGCCAATGGAGACCCAGAGGAGTTAAGAGTAGCCTTACAGCTCAGCAGAATTCTGCAACTGAGGAGGTAGAGGGGACCTGCCAGCAGTGAACAGAATCTTGAATAAAGAAATACTATAACCAGACAAAGTCCAGGGGTCACTCTGCAAAGAACATGTCCAGAAGGTACTCAGTTCTTTAGCAAGGAAACCTTCTACTCCACATACAGGTGCTGGGGCTGTAAGAACAGTGCAGAACATCCCTTCTCTAGAAACTAGTGGCCAGGCTGCAAAATAAGCCCAGGATTATCTGCCACAGGAGGAAAGACTGGCGCAGGGCCCATTGCAATGACCAGCCCCTGCGGCTGCAGACACCTGACTGACCTGTGCGGTTTGAAGTCACAGATTCCGTCTGAGATGGGAGGCGCTGGGGAACTGGGGGCTCCAGTCCTGGTATGAGACTCTCAACAGCAACATCAGCTTTTTCTTTTGTAATAGAGCATTAAGAAAGGAGAGAAGAGGGTACAGGAAAGGACGTCAGAAAGTTCTCAAGGGAATTCAGCGAAGGCATTCTACAGGTCTCAACAGCGCCACTCTCAGACGAGACGGAAAGCACCTTGTTACTTAGTGTATTTCTGGGCCTCACAGAGTGAGCGTGCACGTACAAGGGCGACCTCTGTGGTCAGGCTCAGTGATCATCAGTTCTCACAGATAAATGCTCAACACTAGCCACTCGGCAAATCCCTTTCACAGCAGAAGAGACAAGCTGAAAGGCACCTTCATTTTTTTTCCGTTAATTTTGCTTTCTGTAACCTGGGAGCAAACATCGTTTAGGCCATGCAAGGGCCACTAATCCATCTCAAAGCCCACCCGCGATGTAGCTGGGAGGCATTCTGCACCTGGGGACTTCCTGTTGGTTTATGGCATTTCTGAGCTCTAGGCCTTTTTGTTCAAAGATATTACTGTATTGTTAATGGCTGGCCCCCGCTGGGGTACAGCACCTTTGGACATTCTGTGGGTCTTGCCTGCCTTGCTGCAGGAACACAGCAGGGGGCAGTAAGCAGACCCAGTCCCTGCCCTGGGTTCTATGTATTCACAGGGCTTCACTACTGGGCAAAGTGTTTTCTCAGTGACTGACAGCACTCAGGACATACATGACCTTCTAAAGAAGAATCTGCTTGATTCCATTAAGTTCAGTAAAAGTTACTTAGAAACCAACTTTTCCCCAAGAAGTTTCTATAACTATATGTGAATTTTCCCACATTCCTCCTCATTTATAAGAAATCCCAGATATTAAGAAAAGCAAAAATAAAAGTGTTGTGCTCATGGACAGCAGAGAGCACTGTACTGGGAGTGATCTTAAGTGAGATGGGACAGCCTTGACTTCTGGGTTAGCACAAAGCACAGCTCCAAAACCAGGGGGCTTCATGGCATTTCTGCTCCTCCTTACGGCTGTTCACTAAAGACCTGTTAACCAAGTACCTGTCATTCCTGAAACACACACACACTCACACACACACACATCTGAAGAAACAGACGAGGACTTTACCAGATACAGCATCGGAAGTGCTACCAAAAGGATCTGTCATAGGCAAGAGGTCAGGGAGCAGAAGAGAAGTGTCAGGAGATTTGAGTCCCTCAATTAGTTTTTCTAGGTTGGGCAGAGAGGTAAAGAAAAAGCAAAAATGCAATGAGATTAAAGCAAGCAGATCTTTCATCATTTTTTATATAACACATTTTAGAGATCAACATTTGATATAGATTCACCATAAAAATGTTTACTATTAGTATCTTGTTAACAATAGTCCTTCAAAATTTGAGGTTTAAAAGTGATTACTTCTCTAACTGAAGCATTAAAAAGCCTTCAAGATGCTACCCTAGGTTTGTATGCTTTTGAGGCATAGTTTACAAATAATAAAAGTCACTAATTTCAACTGTACAATTTGATGAGCTTTGATAATTGTGGACATTCACATGATCACCATTGAAATAATGAGTTAGAATGTTTCCAATATCCCAAAACTTCTGTTGTGCCCCTTCATAGTCAACGCCTTCCTCTCTTCTCAGACTCAGACAATAATTGATCTGCTTTCTGGCCCTACAGTTTTGCCATTTCCAGAATTTCCTACAAAGCGAACCAAACAGTATATGCTCTTTTGTGTGTAGTTCCCCTTATTAGTATAATGGTTTGAGATCTGTCCATATTGCACTGTGCATTAGCAGTCTTGTTTTGTTTATTCTGAGTCATGTTCCACTGCATGGATATACCACATCTTGTTGGCCCATGCACTAGTTATTAGACATTTGGTTGCTTCCAGTTTTTAGCAATTAAAATATAAAGTTACCATAAGCATCTGCACACAAGTCTTTGGAAATTTATTTCCCTTCCTGGGCTTAGGTTTGAATCTTTTTTTTTAAAAAAAAAATTATTTATTTAATTTGAAAGTCAGAGTTACACAAAGAGAGAAAGAGAGGCAGAGAGAGAGAGATCTTCCATCCGCTGGTTCACTCCCCAGTGGCTGCAACAGCTGGAGCTGTGCTGATACGAAGGCAGCAGCCAGGACCTTCTTCCGGGTCTCCCACGCGGGTGCAGGGCCCAAGCACTTGGGTTGTTTTCCATCGTTTTCCCAGGCCATAGCAGACAGCTGGATCAGAAAAGGAGCAGCCGGGACACAAACCAGAGCCCATATGGGACGCCAGCACTGCAGGTGGCAGCTTTACCCGCTACGCCACAGCCCTGGCCCCTTGAATCTTTCTTTATGTCGAACTTGCATTTACAGTTTATAACTCACTGAGAGAATCCATTCACCCATACCAAAGTTAACTTCAAAAATCATTTACTGTCTGCCATGTGTGCACCTGTGATATGCTGGTAGTCAATTAGTCCATGGTCAAATCTCACAAATTCACTTAAGCCTGCAGATAGATTATGGCTGTCTTTTGGCCAAGAAATAAAAAGGATGTCAGAAGCAGTCACATTTGTCACTCCTGGTAACTTAATGTGTAACAATGAGTACACACTGAAATCCCTTCCAAGACAATTCCTTTAGTCCCATCCTTCAGCAACCCTCTGTTTATTTTTAACTTACTAAAGGTAGAGGATTAACTTGAAACAAAGTAATGAATCTTAGAATCTT
The DNA here is from genome assembly GCF_033115175.1 of Lepus europaeus. Taxonomy (NCBI): domain Eukaryota; kingdom Metazoa; phylum Chordata; class Mammalia; order Lagomorpha; family Leporidae; genus Lepus; species Lepus europaeus. Next base: position 65,298,237 of record NC_084839.1, read on the forward strand.
ACAAGAAGGAGCAAATTTAGAGTTCACATCTCCTGTTACTGACAATACTGAGGTCACAAATTCTCCAATAATGTTTCTTCTACCACAGAAATAAAATGCCATTAAGATAAAACTACAGTTAAAAAGTTTACCCAAGAAAACAAAATTTAAAGCTCAAGTATGTGTACATAACGTTTTAATGACTGCAGTCTTCTAGGCCATTGGGAACTGAGATGAGCAATGAATAAATTGATATTCATGGAAGGATAAGAACCAAATTTTAGGTGATCTGTAACTACACAAATCGAACAAAAGAATGGATTTTAGTGTCTCAGCAAGATAATTTGCTTTAGTACAATTAACACATAGCAGAAAAAGAAAAATTTTATATGTAAAGCCAGTTCACCATCTTTGGGGTAAATGGAATGCAGATATCTTTTAATCAACTGACCCTATGCTACATTTCTCATTACACCTGACACCTGATTTCCACTGATGAAAGGGAAGAAGGAAAAAGGAAGCTTTTCAATAGCAGGGGGGAACCCAATAGGGCACTAACCAGTACACAAAAGTAATTACATCAGTGTTAGTCTTGTACCATACACATTTTGTTATAAGACAAGATGTTAAAATATCTTTGACAATTTTTGGCATACTGGTCAAAGGAAGACAGTTTTCTTAAAAAGTCTGACATTGTATTACCCTGAACCTAATTTTTATTTCTTCTCCAAAAACTTTCATTAAAAAAAAATGCAACTTGTTCCACTCATTTAGCACTTGTATATTTGCAATCCTGTGAAGCAATGGATAAAAAATAAAGATCCTAAATTAATGACTTGTTTATCTCTCATCCAGCAGTTTGCCCAGGTGCAAAAGCTCAGGCTTACTGGCTTTCAGAATCTGAATTCTAGCGTCTCTGGTGATGGGCTGTGACCATGGTTCGGTTCCTTACTTCTGACACCATCTCCTCACCTGTCAAAAGACAGCTCTCCTGTATCCTCCAAGTCTTCCTCTCGCCCTCCCTTGCCACATCAGGAACCTTCTGGAGCAGCCCACTCTCACTTCCCTCGCAGTCCTGACAACGTGACTAAAGGCAGAGATGGTGTCTTATTAACCTCCACATCCTCAGTTCTCAGATTCCTCTCCACATCTCTGCCACGTCTATGCTTTTTGTGCAATTAATGTGCTTTGCATATATAGGGGGACTAAGTTCTCATTTAAGAAAGTAGACAGGGGGCTGGCACTGTGGCATGGTGGATTAATGCCCTGGCCAAAGCACCAGCATCCCATATGGGTGCTGGTTCAAGACCCACCTGCTCCACTTCCAATCCAGCTCTCTGCTATGGCCTGGGAAAGCAGTAGAAGATGGCCCAAGTCCTTGGGCCCCTGCACTCACATGGGAGACCCGGAAGAAGCTCCTGGCCCCTGGTTCAGATCGGCACAGCTCCAGCCATTGTGTCCAATTGGGAAGTGAACCATGGGATGGAAGATCTCTCTCTCTTTCTCTCTCTCTTCTCTTCTCTTGTCTCTGTGTAACTCTGACTTTCAAAGAAATAAATATATCTTTAAAAAAAAAAAAAAAGAAAGAAAGCAGACAGTAGACAGGTGAGAGGTCCTCAAGCCATAGTCCCAGACTCCACTCAAATACCTTGGTAAGTGGACAGGATAAGCAGAGCCCCTAGCACGAAGAGAAGCTCAGGGAGGAGGCAGCACAGCCTAACAGAGAGGAAGAAAGGTTCCAAGAGGCAGGAGACCTACGTTCTGCACTGTGTGTGATACTTTAGGCAAATTTCTTACTCTCTCTGAATCTACTTTTCCTTATTAATAAAATGAGGACAAACTTAAAGATCCTATCAACCATTAAAAGCCAACCATCCATCATAAAGGGGAAAACGGAGGCAAAAGATGAAAGTGGAGGTCATAATAACTGCATGGGAGTCCAAACAGGCCCCATGGCAGCAGGTTTTGGGAAGTTCAGAGAGCTGACTCAATCCGTCATTCACGGACACTCAGCCTGGAAAGGGACAGCATGGGAGCAGGGTGCAGAGGTGGGGGAAGATCCAAGCTTGCTCCTTAGGTGGAAAAAAGAATAATGTCTATTATTCTCTTCTATTATAAAGTAACACAAGCTTATTGTGGAAAGTTTGGGAAATTTAGATAAGCCAAAGGATAAAAGTAAAACTACCCATAATCCCATTTTTAAGAGATATGCACTATTAGAATTTTCAGTGGACACCCTTCTATTTTTCCTATGAATCCTGATTCTCAACAAATACTTAAACTTCAATAGAATAATTTTTGAGAAATAGAATTAAGTAAGGAGAAAGTAAAATTTTAAAGATTTTTGTTACAGCCTGCCAAACTGCCCTCCCCTAAAGTTGGACAGACATTGCATTAACAAGAGCTAAGGGCGCCTGTTTCCCTGCATCTTTGTCAAGCTCGAGGAGGTGGTTTTCCCGTCTTTATCCAGATAACAGCAGAAATCACAGAACCTCACTGCTATATAATCCAAGCATTTCTTGGATACATGACAAACTTTATAAGAAAAATATTTACTGGAAATTCAGATTTCTTTTTCTGCTCTGTTTTTCTGTTGATGGCGACTCCTTATCATATTCCTATTATTAAACTCAGTTGTTTCTCAAGTATCTAGGGTTCCCAGATGAAAATGAGTCTGGGATGGGGCCGGTGCTGTGGTTCAGTGGGTTAATCCTCCACCTGCAGTGCTGGAATCCCATATAGACACGGGTTCCAGTCCTGGATGCTCCACTTCTGATCTAGCTCTCTGCTATGGCCTGGAAAAGCAGTAGAAGATGGCCCAAGCGCTTGGGACCCTGCACCCACGTGGAAAACACAGAAGAATCTCCTGGCTCTGAGCTTCCCATGGGCCCAGCTCCAGCCACTAAGGCCATTTGCGCAGTGAATCAACAGATGGAAGACCTTTTTCTCTACCTCTCCTCTCACTGTAACTGTACTCTCAAATAAGTAAATAAATAAATAAATGAAATCTTTTTAAAAAATGAGTCTGAGGAAGGGCTTAGCGAAGGTCTGAAATCATGGCTAATGGATTGAAAAGATGCACTCGGGGCCTGCACTGTGGTCCAGTAGGCTAAGTCTCTGCTTGAGCCACCAGCATCCCTTATGGGCACTGGTTCATGTCCCAGCTGCTCCTCTTCTGATCTGGCTCCCTGCTGATGGCATGGGAAAGCAGTGGAAGATGGCCCAAAGGCTTGGGCCCTCGATCTTATTTAACTATTTATTTATTTATTTGAAAGTCAGAATTAAAGTCAGAATTAGAGAGGGAGAGACAGAAAGAGAGACAGAGGTCTTCCATCCACTAGTTCACTCCCCAAGCAGCCCCAACAGCCAGGGCTCTGCCAGGCTGAAGCCAGGAGCCAGGAAATTCATCCTAGAATGATGGCAGGGGCCCAAGTACTTAGGCCATCCTCTGTTGCTTTTTCCAGGCTTTTAGCAGGGAGCTGGATCAGAAGTGGAGTAGCCAGGACTTGAACCAGTGCCCCTAAGGGATGCCAGAGACACAGGTGGGGACTTAACCCATTATGCCACAATGCCAGCCCCCGAGTAGGTGCTTTTAAAGAGGATTGTTAGTATTTTGAAATTAAAGGTGAGATGGGACAAACAGGATGTTCTCTTCTCCTTCCTCTTAAACATAACTCAAGTGACCCTGGGGATTGGGCAGGAGACTGAGACAGAAATAGTTGTTGAAGTTGAATTTGGAATTATTCCATTTCAGATTCTTCTCTTCTTTCTCCTTTCTCATGACCTGGTCATTAAAAATATCAACCACAAGATAAGAAGCTAACAAATTTTGCATAAACCAGTCTAAGGTTAGATTATTAAAACCCTGACATTGGGGCATGGCATGGTGGCATAGTAGGTTAACCTGCTGCTTACAGCACTGGCATTCTATATGGGTGTCAGTTTGAATCCTGACTGTTCACTTATGATCCAGCTTCCTGTTAATGCACCTGGGAAAATATCAAAGACAGTGCACCCATTAGGGAGACCTGGACGAAGCTCTAGGCTTGTGGCTTCAACCTGGCACAGCCCGGCTGTTGCAGCCGTTTGGTGAGTAAATCAGCAGATGAAAGATCTCTCTCTGTCTCTCCTTCTCTCTCTCTGTAGCTCTCTCAATAAAATAAATCTTAAAAAAAAAAAAGTTAAAACAACAACAAAAAACAAAACCCTGACATGAGACCTGGATAGACTGAAAGTTGTAAACTCTCTTCTAAAGAATCAAAAAGAGGACAGGTATCTACTTATATAGGATATTAAAACTAGGGACTTGCTCAGAGCCCATTCCAACCCTAATTAGGAAGACAATCACGAGAAGCAGAAAAGGCTGAACCAGTAAACATGGAAGAGTATGAAATGAGCTTATCAAAAAGAGGATGTGGCTGCTATAGCTTTGTGGCTTGGAAATTAACATACTGTCTGACTTGGTATAAGCCCTGAAGTCTTGTGATGAGAGAAATTGTCTAGTCACTCTAAATAATTCCTATCATTGAGAAACCAGACATTCAACCATCTGTGACATCAGCAAGTTGGAAGCAAAAGTCAAATTGTGGGTTATTAAATCTGCAAGAAGAGAAACCTCCCAGAGTAAAGACATACTCTATCACTGACCCTGGGTTTTTTAACGCCATAAGATAGCAAGATGCCAAGCAAACAGCCATGAGAACAAAGCTCATGCCAACAACAAACCAATAAGAAAACAAGTTTTTTCTTGCCCAACTTTTCAAGAGATGCTGGAGTACCATAAACCAAGAGGCCTATACATGTTTAAAGTCTCTGATTCTTAAAAAAAAAAAGAAAAGAAAAAAAAGAAAAGGCAAAAAAAACAAAGTTTCTAATTCTAGGAAGCAGTACTTATAGGCACAGGCAACTAATACATTCTTAGGTTTGTGGAACACTGATGTCAAGAGATCAGTATTAAAGGATTACAAAAATCATTTCTGTAAGCCCTTGGGCACCATTGGTAGGAATGCAAAATTGTGTCACCTTTTGTGGTAAATGATAGGGTGACCCCACAAAAAATTAACAATAGAATCACCAGACAATCCAGCAATCTCATTTCTGGGTATATACCCCACAGCATTAGAAGGTCTCAAAGAGATATTTAAATTCATTCATTCATGTTTATAGCAGCATTATTCATGATAGCTGGAAAACAGAAGCAACCCTAGAGTCCATCAGCAGATGAAAGGATAAATAATCTGTGGGCACACAGGAGTTAAGATGCTGCTTGAGATACCCGAATCTGATACTGGAGTGCCTGAGTGCAAGTACTGCCCCTGCTTTCAATCCCACCTCCAGGCTACTAATGCACAACTTGGGAGGCAGCAGATGATGGATCAAGTACTCTGGTCTCAACAACCCAACTGGGAAACCTGCATTGAGTTCTTGGCTCCTGGTTTCAGCCTGGCCCAGCCCTGGCTGTTGCAGGCTTTCAGAGAGTAAACTGGTGGATGTTAGATCTTTGTCTCTCTCTTTCTCTGTATCCTTTCAAATAAAATAAGTAATCTAAAAAATTGTGAAATATACATACAACTTAATGTGATCGAATCTTAAAAAGGAACGAAATTCTGACATATACTACAACATGAATGAAGTTTAAAGACACTACACTAAATCAGTCACAAAAGGACAAAAATAAGGAATCCTTCAAAAAGGAAAATAGATATTATAAAAAAAAAACTATGCATGGATTTCAAAATTTTTTAACTCAAACTTTTAATTCCATTTCTTCCTCAAGCTTTTTGAATTCCCTTTATACTGTAGGATGCTACTTATATGAGGTGCCTAGAGTAGTAAAACCCAGAGACAAATAGAATGGGGGTGGTGGGAGTTCGGTTGCAGCAGGGTAGGCAGCTGCTTGGGAAACCCACATCCCATATCAGAGTGCTAGTTCAAGTCCTGGCTGCTCTGCGCTTCCTTTCCAGCTTCCTGCTGCTCCTGGGAGGCAGTGGATAAAGGCACACACACTTGGCCCCTGCCACCCACACAGGAGACCTGGCTGAGTTCCTGCCTCCTGGTCTTGGCCTGGCCAGGCCCTGATTGTTGCAGGAATTTGGGGAGTGAACCAGCAGGTGGAAGATCTTTATCTCTAACTCTGCCTTTCAAATAAATTAATTACTTAAAAAAACAAAAAGCAGAAAGATAGTTTCCAGGGTGGGGAGAGGGAGAAATAGAGAGTTATTGTTTAATAGATGCAGAGTTTCAGTTTGGCAAGATGAAAAAAGTTGTATGGATGAGGGCGATGGTTTCAAATCAACGTGCATGTACTTAATGCTACTGAACTGCACATTTATAAATTATTAAAATGGCAAATTTTCTTCTGTATATTTTATCACAATTTTAAAAATAATTGAATAAATATATTTCCATCAGTTTGAGAGAAAATTCCTAAATCTTTCTACCATATTTGAAAATTTTAGTACTACTGCTAGTTGATCTGTTCTCCAATACAAACTGAAGGTAAAATAAATGCACAGGCAGCACATGAACAAGAGTGAGCCACTGAGACCCACAGGGCAGGCTTCATCTGGCAGTCGGGTGAACAAAGGCTTATGGTTATGATTTTTTTGTTTGTTTTAAAGATTTTTTATTTATTTATTTGAGAGGCAGAGTTACAGACAGTGAGAGAGAGACAGAGAAAGGTCTTCCGTCCGCTGGTTCATCCCCAAATGGCCGCTACGGCCGGCGCTGCGCCGATCTGAAGCCAGGAGCCAGGAGCTTTTTCCTGGTCTCCCACATGGGTGCAGAGGCCCAAGGGCTTGGGCCATCTTCTACTGCTTTCCCAGGCCATAGTGGAGAGCTGGATGTGAAGAGGAGCAACCTGGACCAGAACCGGCGCTTATATTGGATGCTGGCGTCACAGGCAGAGGATTAACCTACTGCACCACAGCGCTGGCCCCCATGTTTTCGTTTTAAATTTATTTTATTTATTTGAAAGACAGAGTTATAGAGAGAGGTAGAGACAGAGAGAGAGGACTTCCATCCACTGATTTACTCCCCAGATGGTCGCAATGGCCGGAGCTGCGCCGATCCAAAGTCAGGAGCCAGGAGCTTCTTCCAGGTCTCCCACGTGGGTGTAGGGGCCCAAGGACTTGGGCCATCTTCCACTGCCTTCTCAGGCCATAGTAGAGAGCCTGATTGGAAGAGGAGCACCTGGGACTAGAACCGGTGCCCATATGGGATGCCAGCGCTTCAGGCCAGGGCTTTAACCCTCTGCGCCACAGCACCAGCCCCTTGGCCATGATTTTTTCTTTCTAAGAAAATTTGTGTTTGGAAAATAAAAACACTCCTCAAAACAAAAGAAGCCCACAAATATCCCGTGCTTCTTTACAGTCTATCATTGTATCCTGGGAATCTATTCTAATAGTTCTCGGTCATATACAAGTTAAAGGTTATAAGAGCAAGTTTAATTTAGAGAAGAGAAAACTATCACCCTATGATCACTGGGACTGCTCCACTGGGAATAAGCCCCCAGAACCAAGGTTGTAACACCATTTCCCATCTTTATTATATTATAACCTAAAATTTACCTAGAAATTTCAAATACATGATTTTACCAAAACCTCATGACTACCCCTTAAGATTTTAATACAGCCAATTTAAAGGTGGAGGACACAGAGTTTGAATGATTCAGCAAAATCATTCAGCTACTAAGTGGCAAGGACCTGGTACTCAAGAGTTCAAATCAATTTTTATATTTCCCTAAACCTTAAGTTTAGCTTTATTGATATGGGAACTGTCCCAAAGACAACAGAAACGTCCACTGCTTGGAGGATGTGGCCTCGCACTGGCAGAAGAGCCCCAAGACCCCATTTCCTCCCCTACAGGATGGGGATGTTACTAGACATTGGCACCTGCCACTCAGGGTTATCTATAAGGTCAAAGGAAACCGTATGTGACAACATTTTCACAGTACACAATCAAAACATGAAGTCACTGAAAGGCATGGCTTGCAAGAGACCAAGATTCCATGATGCTTATCATCAGCTGATTGTGGAAGGTGAGTGAGTATCCAAAACAAGCCCCAAATCCCAGTTGGTGTCCGTGGTGGGCTGGAGATGATAGACACACAGTTGCTCAGATCCCAGAGACACTGACCCCTCCACCCTTTCCTTCCTCAAGATGCTCAGGCAGGATGTAGGGCCCTGATCAGGCAGCTATGTTTTGCCATAGGCCAGAAGCTGCCTGTTGAGTAAACAGACTGGTCAGAGACACGGTGGTGACCTAACACACTGAGCCCACTTGGAGAGCAACTTCAGGATGGAGCCAGAGATCTGCTGAGCTGGCCTACTCCTTTCATAAGGCCAGGGCTTGGCAGCTCCCTAACATTACAGGCCATGCCTCCCTCTGTTCTCCCTCAGCGGGGAGGGTTTGCCAGAGGCACTGATGGAAGGCTTTGTAGCCAGCAGCTGACAGGCTCAGGTTTTGTTTCACCCATCATCTGATCTGCAAATATCCACTAAGTGCAGGCCATGCCAGCTAGTGCACTTGGCATTGGTGTTATAGTGGTGAATGAACAGACAAGTTCCTCCCCTGAAGACAGTGAGATTCTAGTAAGGAATGACAGAGAATGAATAAATAAAACCAGAAAATGTCCTGCTAACTGGTACGAAGAAGAAAGTGTGAATGAAGTGATTCAGTGTACCTGTGGGGCCACACTGGGCTTCTCTGAGACGATGACATGTAACTTGGGATCCAAATATCAAATGATATGAAGGAACAGGGCTAGAGGAAAAGCTTCCCAGGCAGAATAACAGTAAGTGCAAAGGCCCTGAGGTGGAAATGGTCTTAGCCTGCTGGAGGAAAGACAAGACTGAGGAGAGGAATGCTACGAGCTGAGGTCAGATGGCTAGCCAAGGGCTACGTCAGTGAGGGCCTTGCAGGTCACAGGAAGGTGTCTGGATTTGATGCTCAGAGATACGGGAATTCACTGGAGTTACGATGGCGCTACATGTCTGATTTATGTTCTCACTGGAGATTCCAATCTGGTTTCACAGATACAAAAACAAGTAAGACACTCCTGGCATTCTCTATTAAAATGCTAAGATGCTGATTAGGACACCCGTGTCCCACACTGGAGTATCTGGCTTCAGTTCCTGGCTCCAGCTCCTGACTCAAGCTTCCTGTTAATAAGGACCTTGGAGGGGCTGGCGCCGTGGCTCACTTGGTTAATCCTCCGCCTGTGGCGCCGGCATCCCATATGGGCACCAGGTTCCAGTCCCGGTTGCTCCTCTTCCAGTCCAGCTCTCTGCTGTGGCCCGGGAAGGCAGTGGAGGATGGCCCAAGTGCTTCGGCCCCTGCATCCGCATGGGAGACCAGGAAGAAGCACCTGGCTCCTGGCTTTCGATCGGTGCAGCGCCGGCTGCAGCGGCCATTTGGGGAGTGAACCAACGGAAGGAAGGCCTTTCTCTCTGTCTCTCTCACTGTCTATAACTCTACCTGTCAAATAATAAAAAAATAAATAAAAATAAATGACCTTGGAAAGTAGTGATGGCTCAAGTAACTGGGTTCTTGCCACCCTGTGGGAGACCTGGGTTGTGTGTGGCACCTCGATTCAGTCCCTGTTAGGATGTTGCAGACATCTGTGTAGTAGGCCAACAGATGGGAGCTATTTGTCTGTCTCCTCCTCCGCCCTCTCTCTCTGCCTCTTAGGTAAGTAAATGAATAAAAGTTTTTGAATTACATTTTAATAGATTTTTCCACTAAAACCCAAAAGCAGTCATGGCTTAGTTGGTATTAAAGTGCATTCCAGTAACACTTTAGCAGGAATTCACCAGACTGACAGAAGCAGGGAGGCTCACATGACAGGAAAGATGACAATAAGGAAGGCAGATGGCAGCCAGCTGGCTCTGATGCCCCCAGGTTCATCTCTACAACCTACCGCCTTGTGCACGTGCCTGGCTTCTCCCCCATCATGCTGAGGGCTCTTGTGACAGCTGCCGAGGACAGCTACCTGCCTGTGGTCTTCATCCTCTGCCCTGTGCAAGAGGCCACCCTTTCAGCTTCTGCAGCCCATGGCTCTCACAGAGCAAGCACCTAGAGAGATGTCAAAGGGAGAGCCCCTGCCATTGTCTGATTCCATGCTTTCCAGAACAGTGGCGAAGGAGGCCAGTGGGCCCCAGCTTGAGTTTACAGCCCATCCTTTTATAATTTTCTGCTCATAACTGGCTGATCCAGGCATTGCTAGTTGTACTTGAAGGATGTACAAGAGAAAAGGGCCTCTATTTGATTCCTTTCTTTAACCACCGTGTACTGAAAGATTTCTCAGTCATTTTAGATATTTTCGAGCTACACACAGGTCTTACAAGCTGTAAAGCTACACACTACCAACTGATCACCACCTTAGAAGGATCAACAAATCTAGGGCCAGCACTGTGGCATAGTGGGTTAAGCTTCCGACTGCAGCGCCGGTATCCCATATGGGCACCTGTTCAATTCGGCTGCTCCGCTTTCGATGTAGCTCTCTGCTATGGCCTGGGAAAGCAGATGGCCCAAGTCTTTGGGCCCTGTACCTACATGAGAGACCAGGAAGAAGCTCCAGACTCCTAGCTTTGGTCTTGCCCAGCTCTGGCCATTGTGGCCATTTGGGGAGCAAATCACCAGATGGAAGATATTCTCTCTCTCTCTAACTCTGCCTTTCAAATAAAAATAAATGCATCTAAAAAAGAAAAAAAAAAAAGAGTCAATAAACCACCTAAAGAAGTGAAAACTGCGTTGTACATAAAGCATAGCAACATCACAGTCACAATCACTTCCAATCTGAGACAACCAACTGAACGTTTAGAACTTGTAGGGAGAGAAGAAAAACAGCTGATCCTGAGTTCAGGGTTAAGAATTGGCAGGGGTAAGAACGGGGAAAAAGGAGAAATTATCAGAAGCAACATGAGCACCCACTGCCTCCAAGGAGTTGATTCTATTTCCTTTCTCAAAGAGACTGCTAGAGAAGACAGCCTCTGCCTGGCCATCACCACCACCCCACCCCACCCCGCCCCCGCCGCCTCCTGAAAACAACAAGTGAAGCAGAGCAAGAAGGGAACTCTTTTGCATTCATGAACTCCAAGGGAAAGCACTTAATTGTGGTTTCAAAAGCTGCTCCCATCAGAACATACCATTTTTTAACTTTTTATACCACAGACAGGAAGGGACATTCTAATTCCTGCAGTTCAACTTGCTTCACTATCAAGTCTTCAGGTAGTGGTGGGGCCTGGAAGGGAACCCAGATCTCCTGACTCACCTTTCCTATCAAGTCTTATTATGTAGGCTTTGTTACAAAATAAAAGCACATTCTAGACAGCCAGGTGCTAGACAGGAAGTCACTCACAACTCCATCATCACACCATAACCACCATTCATTTTTCTGTTCCTTTTATCACGTGCTGCTAGGTCCCCTCCCTCCATCGCTGCAATTACTCTGGAGTAGTGTTCTTTCTGACACACAGGTCCCTCATACTGCCATTAATAAAACCAAAGCTGAAAACCTGAGCACTGATATGACATGAAATACAATTTGGTATAGCCTGAATGATTTTACTACTTTGTTAAGGGCTGGTACTGAGACAAGTCTTCCCCTCTTACTGAAACACAGTAAAAAGATACAAGAGCACCCTATTATTACTGGGGCTTGGAACTCAGACCATTTTCATGGAGTATTTAAACAGAGGCCCTGGGACATAAGAATCCAGCTGTGTTATCTCCCATCAGTTCTATTTACCTACCTGGTGCATCGGGTACTTGAAGAGGAATGAAAGGATCAGAGACGCTTAGAAGTGGGAGGCCAGAATCCACAGTCTGCCCACCCTTCCTTTTCTCAGCTGGAGGTGGTGGAGGGGAAAAATGGGATCAACAGAGAAAAGAGAAAAGCAGAAAACATCAAGTAAATCTAGATGAACTAACTGTTTATTAACCCAACAGCTCAAATTACAGAGGAAACCTAAAGCTAAGGGCAGAATAAAGGGGGATGAGTGGATATAATCTAGCAAAACAGAAAATATCTACCATAAGACAGCAATCCAGTCCTTGTAACATACCACGAAATGCTACTAATGATAAAATCAAGATATTCATACGTCTGAAATTCCATTTCTTCCTAGGATACTGTAGTATACAGGGATCTGTTCCAGAATTCCCACAGGAATTACTGTCCACATCACACACTCTGGCACATCAACAATGTCTATTATGTCATACAGCACATGTGGAAAGTGTAAGCACCCACTGCCCTCTTGATGTCCTCTAGGAGCTACGTGCTGTTGCATCACCATAATGTTTGACATAGCACTAGAGAGACACACAGGGAGAAGCAGAAATAGACTACTTGCCTAGTGTAAGGTCAGACAAGCACTAACCTCTGGGCTACATCTAACATACTGGGGCATTCATTCTATATTTGGCAAATTATAGATTTACAGCAATCTATCTGCCTTTTAGAACATCAGAGCTTGAAGAGATCTTAGAATTTTCTAGCATAATTTTTTTTATTTCCAGAAAAGAATATGAGGTTAACCAAAAGTTGAGAGAATGAGTTAAACCATTAAGAGAGCAGCCAGAGCACCGGATTCTGTGCCAGTTGCTCCTCTTCCAGTCCAGCTCTCTGTTGTGGCCTGAGAGTGCAGTGGAGGATGGCCCAAGTGCTTGGGCCCTGCACCCACGTGGGAGACCAGGAGAAGCACCTGGCTCCTGGCTTCAGATCAGCGGTCATTGGAGGGTGAACCAACGGTAAAGAAAGACCTTTCTCCCTGTCTCTCTCTCTCACTGTCCACTCTGCCTGTCAAAAAAAAAAAAAAAAGAGAGAGAGAGAGAGAGAGCAGCCAGAGACCCATCGGCAGAGCTGGAATAAGAGCCAGGTCTCTTGGTTTCTACTTGAATCATTCCTTACCCTGCTTGTGAGTACACAGCTTGTTCAAAAATCTCATTTTTCCTGCGATGAAGTGCTTAATTTCAAACAATCATAGAATCTCACAAGAAACTGCTGTACAGAGCCCTATAAACCATTCAATTCAGCCTCCGCAGCTCTAGTGTGCCATCAGACACTGGTGGGACAGCCTTACCTCAGCTATTCCACTTTCACCAGTTCTGACATGTACTCATTTGTGTGGGGGTTTGTATAAGTTTTTCCCCACTTAGTGCCTGTGTCACCCACCCTGACTCCATCATCACTGCCAGACAGCCATGCAGGTAGAAGAGCCCCACTCGCCCCTCTGTCTCCTTCCATATCTCTCCCATGGCTCTGGACATCTCTAACTTTCTCAATGCCTCTTCCTCAACCTCTGGTACAGGGCTGAGTTTGGAAGTCTGGAGGCCCAGTACCCCTCTACTAACCCTCTGCCTAGATCATCAGATGTGGGACATTTCTCTTCACCTCTCTGAGCCTCGGCTGAAATGGGCTTACCAAGGAATGAAAGTGCTGGGCACATATGGGTATTACTGGTAGCATCTCTATGGGCACTTGGCTCATATCTCTTTCTTCCCTGTCTCTTGTTCTGTCACCAGCTTTGCTTCTGGAATAAGGAGGGTCTTCTGGGGTCTGTGAGGCAGCTTGGAAGAGATGGCAAATTTCTCACCCCACCCTATTCTGCCCCAACTTCATGTCTCTCCTGGCTAGCAGACTGACTTGAGCTCTTTCTCCCCAGCTTACTCCTACTGGGTATCCCAGTTCCCTTGCACTCTCATCCCCAAGTATCACGCATTCCTTGGACAGCCACTGCTGCTGTCCCGAGCTCTGTCTGCTCGGGGCCAGTAAGATGCAGTTTGAGAGGCAGGACAATGTGAAAGGTAAAGGCGGACTGACTCCCACTCCCCAAAACCAGGCTGCCTTCCTTGCACCCAGGCTTCATAGACACTCAGTGTCCTCCTCCACCCGAGAGGCCCCTGAAATACAGGAACCCAGCACTGCACACCCAAACACAGGATAGGAGTGGCACATATGGTACCTAGCCTTCCTCAGGCATACAGGATCCCCTCACTCTAGTTCAACCAGATGTACAGGAAGCAGCAGGTAGCAGGGACAGACCAGGGTGTTGAAGTCTAGATGTGGTGGGAGGCAAGAGGGAGGTGCAGTGGTGTCCCAGTGGCGGGCAGTCTAGTGGTCTCACTTGGACAACCCAGCACAGGGAAGAGTGTAAGGGTTCAAGAGGTGCCGCAAGGCTATTTAAAGATAGCAGATAGCCTTCCCCTGACTTCCACAGCCATGCTCTACCCAATGGCCAGTTAGTCCCAGGATTCCAGCAGCTGCTATCAGATTCCATTTGGTGATGGAGACACTGGGCTCATGGACTGTGGGTGCCTACCCTCCCCCAGGCCTACCCATGAAGCAAGGAGGGAGAAGCTCACCCCAATATCCTACTACTACCACTCCATTTCCCTCCCTTGGACTCCCCACATCTCCAAGGATCCTGACTTCCTATTTTATAATGCCCAACTGCCCCTCAGACTCTCAACCTCCCTCTTGCACCCCCAACACTCCTCACTGAAGCCATTAAGTTCCCCTAGAAGCCCTTTTCCCCTATCTATAAACTATGCCCTCTTTGGATCCTTAATTCCTATTAGAGCATTTACTTCCCTTCTGTCAACCTGGAGCTAGGATTCTTTGCCATTTGCTTCTATGTATAGATTGGTACAGCACCACAGTCTCACATAGCACTGCTCCATCAAGGGAAAGAATTACTTCACCCCACCCCTTCACAGTCCCACCCACCCTTACGCCTATCCTGCAAAACCACTAAGGTACTCTCAAGCTATAATTTTGTTATAAAAGTGAGCTTTTAATGAGATTTCTTTAAAGATAAAGAAAAGCATGAAATCACTGTTCCTAGGTCTCTGATCTTAAAAGGAGACACAATGAAACATTTGAAAGAAAAAAAGCAAATTACACAATTGCATATACACATCACATTTGAAAAAAGTACACTTGAGTATTTCGTGTAATAAAACTCTAGGAATAGGGGCCGGCACCTGCAACATCAGCATCCTGTATGGACATCCTATATGCTCCCTTTCTGATCCAGCTCCCTGCTAATGGCCTGAGAAAGCAGTATAAGATGGCCCAAGTCCTTGGGCCCCTCCACCCACATTGGAGACCCAGATGAAGCTCCTGGCTGAAAAAGCTCCTTTTTTAAAAAAGATTTATTTATTTATTTGAAAGAGTTACAGAGAGAGGAGAGGCAGAGAGAGAGAGAGAGAGAGAGAGAGTCTTCCATCCACTGGTTCACTCCCCAATTGGCCGCAATGGCCAGAGCTGTGCCGATCCAAAGCCAGGAGCCAGGAGCTTCCTCTGGGTCTCCCACGTGGGTGCAGGGGCCCAAGGACTTGGGCCATCCTCCACTGCCTTCCCAGGCCACAGCAGAGAGCTGGATCGGAAGAGGAGCAGCCGGGACTAGAATCGGCACCCATATGGGATGCCAGCACCTCAGGCCAGGGTGTTAACCTACTGCGCCACAGTGCTGGCCTCAAATAAATAAATCTTTTAAAAAAATAAAATTCTAGGTATAAATAGAGTAAAATGTCAGCAAATGATTTTCTTTCAGAATGGAGTGATGAGTTTGTTTTCCTTGCTGCTTTGGGCTTTTAATCATTTTCCCATATTTTTACAAACTAACATGTGCTCACATAAGTTATCAGTGAGACAATACCATAAAAAGGGAGACATAGTGTTAAGTTTTAGGCATTTGTCTTTTCCTCCTCCAACGTACAGACTCCCTTCATCATCCCATACTTTACAGAAGGAGGGCAAAGGAGTTTTAAGGATCTAGGTGTAATTTTCTTCCATTTGTAAAGATTGAAGGTGTCACAGTAAAGAACTGTTCATACCACAAAGAAGAAAGAAGGGGAAATACCACTGTTCACATAAAAATGCTGGATCAAATGAGGAAGACAAGACATAGTGTAACATTTGTACTGCCGTGTTTGACATCACTGATTTACAACACTCCTTAGGCATGGCATGGGTGCAGCTACAGCCCTTAGCTGGACTGCCTGCGTACAAATCTCCATCCCGTCATTCCCCAGCCATGACCTTGAGCAGGTGGCTCTTATGGGGAACACTGGGGACAGTGCACAAAAAAATCACTTACTCACTGGGCTTAGCACATACCATGTGTTTGACACCTGTTTGCTGTTACAGGTATGTATTTGAGGCTCTCTATAAATTTGTGGTTATACCTTTAAGATCCTTAAAAATATATACTGGCATTTGTGGCCTTCAAAGTAAAGGGGAGGAAAAGGCAAAAACAACAAAACAAATTACTTAAAAAAAAAAAAAGAGCTCACATAGACAAACAGTTAAACATAAACATAATTATGTGTGACAAATGAGAACTGGGTGTTAAAACCTGGTGGCAGGGCAGTGGTGGATGGAAAGTGATCGCAGTCCTCTGTGGTTAATGTAGTACATCCAAATTCCTGTCCTCTGGCCAAAAGCAACCCTTCTCAATTCATTCCAATAACCTGTGTTGGACCAAACATTGTGCTACATGCTGGGATGCAGCAGCAAAGATGACTTTCCCAGACCTCATTCTATGAACTTCTCTCCAGAAACTAGATCCCAACCCAGGACCATGGCTATTCTATGTCAAGTACAATGATCCACGGTTTATACATTTGGTCAACCATGTGGCACATCAAATTTCAAGCACCATGAACTCATCTTGTAAACCCTTGAGCAAAATATAAAAAAAGTAAAGTTTACATGGACCAGACAACAAAGCTGAAATAAAAATAATGCACAAAAACATTTTAACTACTTAATAGTAAATAATTTCAAAATAAAAACAATGAGAACATCACACAAACACATATGGGATAGAGTTAAAGCTCCATAAAATCTCATTTGTTTCTTACTGGGAAATGCACAAAAGTGCTGGCTGCTCCACCTCAGATTCAGCTCCCTGCCAATGACTGGGAAAGCAGCAGAAGACAGTCCAAGTCTTTGGTCCTCTACCACTCATGTTGGAGACCTGGATAAAGCTCATGGCTTTGGCATGGCCCAGCTCTGGCCACTGCTGCCATGTTGGGGGTGACCCAGCACATGGAAGATACCTCTCTCTCCTCCTCTCCCTCCCTCTCCCTCCTCCCTTCTTCTCTGTTAATGCTGCCTTTCAAATAAATCTTTAAAAAAAATTTACAAAAAAAAAAAAAAGACTATAAAGATGTACATCAGAGTCTGAAGCTGAGACTTAAAATTGTATAAAATTGTGGTCCCCTGTATTTTGGTAAGGAGATTATAACTTTCTTCAGATTCCCAAAAATATCTGTGACTCTCAAAAGGTTAAATGTCATTAGGAGACATCAGGATGGTATCTGTGTGGTACGTCTTAGTGAGATCATGAGAAGTCTGAACACTCTTTTCTCTATACTACTAACTTTTATACATTGCCTCTCCCCAAAATTGCATGCATGCATGTGTACACGCACACACACTACACACACACACAAACACTGCTTGGTAGAGCATCAGATACAGGACAGAACATCTAATTCTTAGAACTCATCAAATCATCCCAAAGAATCTAAGCAACTACAAGAGATGAACAAAGTGCTGCTTCTCAAACTTTTAGTATTTGCTTAAGACATGTCTGCAGTCAAGAGAGCGCAAGTGTGTCCTCATGGGGCTGCCATGCTCTCACTTCAACTCCAAGTGATTCCAGATCTCCCACAATGCCTTCTGATTGAAGAAAGGAGCACGTAAGTTACTGCCAGGATCTGGGGTGTGTTACCCGTACCTAGAGCTATCTGTGGAGGGAAAGCAGTGTGACGGCAGCAACAGTGAGTCTCAGTTTTAAGTGTTTGCCATACTAACCGGTTCCTGCAGAAAATGGTGGAGTGGCAAAAGCATCGCCTTGAGCTGACTGAAAACCTGGGAGCAAACTCTCGGCTGAGCCTCCGAGCTTCTCAGGATGTTTGCCTGCAAAGACAGAACACTGCTCAACTCATTCCTGCAGAACCCTGTGAGACTACAGGCTGGAAGGGCCGGGGCAGGGAGGCTAGGTAATGGGCACCAAAACAGTTGGGTAGAGGGAAAATGTCCCACCCTCCACAGCACTGAGCCACTGCAGCTAACGTATATACTTGAAATGTCACATTATACCCCACAAATATGTATATTATATCTTAATCAAATATATATATTTGTGTGTATATATATATAAATATATAAAGCCCTTGTGCAATATTAAATAGTAACAGGATAGAGGGGAAGGGTACCCTCTGGACCAGCTTCTAGACTTGACTCTTTTTACTGCGTTATGGCAACACCTCCGCTATTCAAAGGTCCTTATTCAGTCACAGCAGTAACTGAGAGAACAGCTGAGAAAAGGGAAGAGATTACTAATAATCAAGAGATAGAACATCAGTTTTCCAAAATGAAAAGAGTTCTGGAGATTGGTTACACAACAGTGCGAAAACACTTAACCTACTGAACTGTGCACTTAAAAATGAGTAAGATGGTAACTTTTATGGTGTTTTTATTAAAGTTTAAAAATGTTTAATAAATAAATAAAAATAACTGAAAAGAGAAAGCACAGAACTAAAGCCCTACAGCTCAAGCACATTTCTCAAGGCACAATGCCTCCTGCCCTCACTTGGAATCTACTTGTTTTTATGTCATTCTAATGAGGTTCATGGCCTGGTTTCCCCGTGGGAAGCAGTATGGGTGGCAAATGAGAAGAGGGACTTGTGGAGATGGCAGAATAAGAGGCTACAAAGGACAAGCACAATGAAGTCGCTTTATGTGTAAGCTGACAGCAGAACAGAAACAAGGGAGACAGGAAATTAGTAAAAATAAACAGGGGAAAATAGAACTTGGGAGACCGATTAATCAGATGCAAAATCACTATAGCTTAACAGTCCATGACAATATTCCTGTTTATATACAGAACATAATGGGCACACAGAGTTGTCAAAGAAAGTTAAATCCCATGCCCTTCTTCTGTTTAAAAAGGCAGGAAATATTGATTCTTAAAACATTTCCATAAAATGCCAACTGAAGCTGAAATGTTTGGTCAACAACTGATATTATTCACTTGGTTCTGATCATTCTTTCACCCTGCACTCTTATCCACATTGTGGTATTCTTTGAGAACTGCATTTTAGAGAATTTTCCCAGGGCATATCAGTTTCCCAGAGTGAGTGTGTGTGTGTGTGTGTCTGTGTGTGTATGCATGTATGCATGTATGTGTATGGGCATGCATATGCTATGTGTGTCCTGCCTTCCTAGACTGTGAGTTTTCTGGGTAGAATTGTGCCTTTTGTTTACACAATCTCTTTTATATAGTGAGTCAACCGCCATTTGGAACTCAGATCACAGTGAGAGAGTCTGCATTCAAGTGCGGACACACTCTCATGTTCAAGCAGTCACCACGTCCTAGAACAAGCCCACCTATAAGGAGGGAGCCACCCTCCTCCTCCAAGAAGTGACCCTGCTCCAAAGGATCAACTTGATCTATACCACTGAATGTTTTCTAGAACTTTCTTCCCTAAAGTTCCATTCTCCTTGCTAAGACCCATATAGGTCAGGATTTCTTGCACACGGAAGGCCTCCATGCTGTAGTAAAAATAAAGATGGATTTGCAGGCACGCTTTGAAATTGAGCCTTTGAGGACATGGCCCAAGCCTTCGTGTTCACATGCACATTCCTTTAGGGTTAAGATTCACTCTGGCTCCTTGTGATGTCTCAGCACAGAGATGTCATAACCAAAGATCACAAGAAGGGCACTACTCACTCACCTTCCCCCAGCTTGGCAAAGTCCTTGTTTAGCAGTTCTTCAGCTGTAAGTTTGGAGAAATTGTCATCATCAAAGGGATTCCATGTAGAACCTTCTGCGGGATTATAAACGTTTTGTTGGGAGGTCCGAGGAGAGCCTGATGGAGTGGTGGTTGCAGACCTACACAGGTTCCCACCCCCATGAAATAGAGAGACAAATAAAAGTTGAACAAAACTTTGTTTCAGGGTCAAATTCTTTTCTGAGTCACACCGTCCTTTTCTACAGTGTTTTCCTAAAAGGCCTTCCGCAGCAATGAAGAACTTTCCATAGACACACGCTTTCACTTTGTGAAACAAACGCCTCCTTTCCTTCATAACTACCTCCTACAACTTCTTTAATCTCTTGCTTAGTTTTCAGTCTTTTTTTTTTTTTTTTTTTTTTTTGACAGGCAGAGTTAGAGAGAGAGAGAGAGAGACAGAGAGACAGAGAGAAAGGTCTTCCTTCCATTGGTTCACCCCCCAAATGGCTGCTACAGCCGGCGCACTGCGCTGATCCAAAGCCAGGAGCCAGGTGCTTCATCCTGGTCTCCCATGCGAGTGGCAGGGCCCAAGGACCTGGGCCATCCTCCACTGCACTCCTGGGCCACAGCAGAGAGCTGGACTGGAAGAGGAGCAACCGGGACAGAATCTGGTGCCCCAACCAGGACTAGAACCCAGTGTGCTGGCGCCGCAGGTGGAGGATTAGCCTAGTGAGCCGGGGCGCTGGCCAGTTTTCAGTCTTATCTGGAAGTCCTTTCAGTTCAGGATCACAAAGCAGCCTGCCCTTGGGCTTGAGCTCCCTGTGGTGACCACCATAATATATACAACCACTGACCCCCGGTGGGGCTGTCTTCTACCTTTCAGGATCTAACATGCACAGAATTAGAACCATCAACACAATCAAATAGAAATAGATACAGTCACTGCTATTTTGTGCTTCTGGAAGGGAAGGGAGGGGAAGGGAAAGAAGGGGAAAGGAGGGAAGAGGAGGGGAGGGGAGGAGAAGCAAGGGAAGGGGAGGGAAGGGATGGGAAGTGAGGAAGGCAGGAAGAAAGAAAGAGGAAGGGAGGGAGGGAGGGAAGGAAAATGCTTTCTAGAACATGGAATGAAAGACAGGGGAGGGGAGGGAGAGGAGGGAGGAGAGGGGAGTGGAGGGAGGGATGGGAAGGGAAATGAGGAAGAAAGGAAAAGAAAGAGAGAGAGAGCGAGAGGGAAGGAGGGAGGGAGGGAGGGGAAATGTTCTCTAGAACATGGAATGAAAGACAAAATGGAAAGAGTGGGCTGAGGAGGAAATATTTCTAAAGACCAGCAGAGTACATGTTCTACAGGCAAATTCAAGTTTTCTTATTAAACATGGCCATACGATATAAACATCTACACAATCTACATACTAATGCAAAGAATCACACAGTAACAGCCACGGGCAGGCCTTGCCCACAAAAGCGAGAACAAAGAGGAAGCACCACATACTTGGACTTATTGAGACTGGCCTCTGCTGCAGCTGCTTGGAGCAGCTGGGTTGATTTGCTGGCAGGGACCCCAAAGACCGCACTGTGGGTTACATCACTGAGAATCCGCCTGTGCCCAGCACGTTGGGTTTTGGGGGATGATGGAGGAGTGAGAGATCCAAGTTTCTGCCCCTGGATAGCAGGAGGTGGGGTTGTCTGAACTTTTGGTTGTTGTCTTACTGGGGCTTGAATCTGCAAAGAAGAGAGATAGAAAGTGTTTCATGGGAGGGGGTAGGAAACGGGAAAACAAATAGATAAGAATAACTAAAAAATGCCACATGAGAGCTGACGTGGGACTCAAATGACTCAGCTCATCAGTAACACCCAGGAAGAATAAACTCTGCTTTGTCAATCTGAGCTGCAACTGTGAGGCTGATTGTAACACGGCATCTGCCTGCTATTTACACATAAATTTCAATCCTCATTAGCAATTATACACAGAGCATCCATATGCAATTCAGCACAGAGCTTAAACTACTCCTACTTCTGAAGATCTAGGATGCATCTTAAATGACCACTTTCTGGTGCTGGCATTGTAGTGTAACAGGAAAAGCTGCCACCTGCAACACTGGTAACCCATAGAGGTTGCCGGTTTATGTCCCAGCTGCTCCACTTTCTTTCTTTCTGTATTTTTTATTTTATTTTTTAAATTTTTTTGACAGGCAGAGTGGACAGTGAGAGAGACAGAGAGAAAGGTCTTCCTTTGCCATTGGTTCACCCTCCAATGGCCGCCGCAGCTGGTGTGCTGCGGCCGGCGCACTGCACTGATCCGATGGCAGGAGCCAGGTGCTTCTCCCGGTCTCCCATGGGGTACAGGGCCCAAGGACCTGGGCCATCCTCCACTGCCCTCCCTGGCCACAGCAGAGAGCTGGCCTGGAAGAGGGGCAACCGAGACAGAATCTGGCGTCCTGACCGGGACTAGAACCCGGTGTGCCGGCGCCACAAGGCGGAGGATTAGCCTAGTGAGCCGCGGCGCCAGCCCCAGCTGCTCCACTTTCAATCCAGCTCCCTGCTAATTGCCTCAGAGAGCAGAGGAAGATGGCCCTTGTGCTTGGGCTTCTGCACCCATGTGGCAGACCTGGAAGAAGTTCCTGGATCTTGGCTTCCACCTGGCCCAGCGCTGGCCATTGTGGCCATTTGCAGAGTGAACCAGTGGATGGAAGATCTTTCTCTCTAACCACTTTCTTCTTCAGGGGGTCACTTAGAAACTTGTTCAGAATTCCAAAGAGTGGGCAGCAGTAGATTCTAATACTGCAGTTAGAAGCTGATGAACACCTGCAGCTTCCATGTATTAAAGTTGAATGGTTTGGATGAGAATTGTGGCACAGCTTATTAGCCAGAATCCTATATGAGTACTGACTTACATACCAACTATTTCACTTCCAATTCAGCTCCCTTCTAATAAACCTGGGAAAGCAGCAGTATCGAACTCCTGCCACCCACACGGGAGACTTGGATGAAGTTCAGCCTGGCCTGGCCCAGTCTTGGCTGCTCCTACCATTTGGAGAGTGAACCAGTAAATGGAAGCACTCTCTCTCTCTCTCTCTCTCTCTCTCTGTGCCTTTCAAACAATTAAATCTTTAAAAAAAAAAAAACAACAACAACAACAAAAAAAAAAACCCGAAGGTTTCTTCTAACAGCTGAGGCTCGTCAGGAATCAGAATTATACTGTGATTAATAAATGGTAATACTGTTTTTTGGTTTTGGTAAGGCAATTTACTTCATTTTTGGGATGGATCCACAAGATCATTTCCTTGACAAGCCCTGAGAAATGTAAGGCATTGGGATGGAGGGATTGAGTTATTCCAGTCTTCACTTTGGAAATGGCTTTGGAGAATAGACAGAGAATTCCAGGGGACTTCAAAAAGGTCTGTGGAAAATGAAATTAGAAGATAAATTTAGGGGCAGGTATATGGCATAGTAGTTAAGATGCCTACATCCCATATCAGAGTACCTGGGTTCAAGTTCCGGCACCATTCCTGATACTAGTTTTGTGCTGGTGTCGTGGTGCAACAGGTAAGCCATCACCTGTGATGCTGGCATCCCATATCAGAGCACCAGTTCCAGTCTCAGCTGCTCTGCTACCTATCCAGCTCCCAAATAATGAGACTGGGAAAGCAGTGGAAGATACCTTAGGGTGCCTTAGGGTCCTCCAAACAGGACCAACTTTAACTGCCTTCTAACCAGTCCAACTCCTCACAATACAACCAAACAACCTAACATCTAAATATTTCCTGTGTGGTTATAATAGCTCTCTGTTATGACCTGGGAAAGCAATGGAAGATGGCCCAAGTGCTTGGCCCCTGCACCCACGTGGGAGACCTAGAAGAGGCTTCTGTCTTCAGATCTGCTCACTTTCCGCTGTTGGGGCTATCTGGGGAATGAACCAGTGGATGGAAGACCCCTCTCTGCCTCTGTAACTCTGCCTTTAAAATAAATAAATAAAACCTTAAATTCCAAAAAAAAAAAAAAAGTGGACCATTTGGGGAATGAACCAGTAGATGGAAGATCTCTTTCTCTGTCTCTCCCTCTCTGTCATTCTTTCAAATAAATTTTTTAAAAATCTTAAAAAATGCGGTCGGCGCCGTGGCTCACTAGGCTAATCCTCCACCTTGCGGCGCCGGCACACCGGGTTCTAGTCCCGGTCGGGGCACCGATCCTGTCCCGGTTGCCCCTCTTCCAGGCCAGCTCTCTGCTGTGGCTAGGGAGTGCAGTGGAGGATGGCCCAAGTGCTTGGGTCCTGCACCCCATGGGAGACCAGGATAAGCACCTGGCTCCTGCCATCGGAACAGCGCAGTGCGCTGGCCGCAGCGCGCTACCGCGGCGGCCATTGGAGGGTGAACCAACGGCAAAAGGAAGACCTTTCTCTCTGTCTCTCTCTCACTGTCCACTCTGCCTGTCAAAAAAAAATAAAAATAAAAATAAATTAAAAAAAAATCTTAAAAAATGCTTTTGAAATTCACGTATATGAAGGGTCACCAAAAAGTTCATAAAAATACATATGGATTTCAAAAATTTTTTGCACCAGTATGAAATTTTAATTCTACTTTCCACAGTTTTTGAAGTACTCTTGTGCTTTAAGGGGAAAATAATGATTATGATGATGATTGAGCTGGCAACACAAGGACTTGAGATGTGGACCACTGTCAGAACACAGCAAACTGCTATCACAGAACATTGAACAGGTGGGGACATCCTCATGACCACATGAGTGGTCCTTACATGCTGTCACCTGTATCAGGAAAAATGAAGGGACTGGCAATATGGCATATGGGGTAAAGTCGCCGCCTGTAGTGCCTGCATCCCCTATGGATGCCGGTTTGAGTCCTGGCTGCTCCTCTTCCGATCCAGCTCTCTGCAATGGCCTAGGAAATCAGTAGTAGAAGATGGTCCAAGTTCTTGGGCCCCTGCACCTGCTTAGGAGACCCAGAAAAAGCTCCTGGCTCCTGGCTTTGGATTGGTGCAGCTCCAGCCATTGAAGCCAATTGGGGAGTGAACCAGCGGATGGAAGACTTTTCTCTCTCTCTGTCTCTCCTTCCCTCTGTATAACTCTGACTTTCAAATAAATAAATAAATATTTTTTTAAAAAAATAAAAATGCATAAAATGTTAAAAGATGGGGTGGGTGTTTAGCCTGTGGTTAAGACACCTGCATCTCACATCAGAAAACCTGAGTTCAACTCCCAGCTCTGGGGGCCCACGCTGTGGTATAGTAGGTTAAGCCTCTGTCTGCAGTACTGGCATCCCATATGGGTGCTGGTTTGTGTTCTGGCTGTTCTACTTCCAATCCAGCTCCCTGCTATGGCCTGGGAAAGCAGTGGAAGATGGCCCAAGTGCTTGGACCCTGCACATACATGGGAGACCTAGAAGAAGCTCCTGGCTCCTGGCTTCAGTTCAGCCCAGCTCCAGCCATTGGGGCTATTTGGAGAGTGAACCAGCAAATGGAAGATCTCTCCATCTTTTCTCTCTCTCTCTCTCTCTGTAATCTGCCTTTCAAATAAATACATCTTTAAACAAAACAAAAAAACCTCCTAGCTCTGGATCTTGAGTCCAGCTTCCTGTTAATGTAGACCTCGGGAGGCAGTGGTGATAGCTCAATAACTGAGTTCCCACCACCCATATGGGAGACCTGGATTGAGTTCCTGACTCTTAGCAACTGCAGACATTTGGGTAGTGAACCAGTGAACGGGACTCTCTTTCTCTGCCTCTCAAAAAAAAGTCTCCAGTCTCATCCTTAAAAAAAGAAAAGTTAAGAAAGCCACCTAACTCCATTTCTTATTTCTATCAGTCCAGAGATAAAATGATTTAGGATATGAAATACACCAGGGATTCAACTATCCCTTCCCTCCAGTCAATGAGAGTTCCCCCTCCACACACGCAGCTCAACTCGCACAGTCTGCCAATCTGGCCCTGAGAGAATTTAGGGAAACCAGAATATCCAGCTACTGGGGGCTAGAAGCTTGTAACTTGGGATATTGACTGTTCCTATATTGTTCTGGAGACTTGCAACATTTACTGAGGCAGACTATGTACATGTATCAGTATACCAACCACTTCACCAACAGGCTGGATGATACAATTATAAGGTTCAAGAATCAGTCATGCATTGTAATGCATTGGCTTGCTAAAGGAGAAGCAGAGCATTCTGAAGAAAACCAGTGCTCCAGCTCCACAAGTTCCTGCAAGGGTCCAGAGCTGCCCTGTAACTGCCAGCTGAGCAGCAGCTCACACCTGGCCAGAGGGCTGTGAGCACAGAAATGGGCTGGCTTATTTCATATTTCATTACTCTGAAAATGGTACTTAAGCATTGATCCCCTTAGCTTTTGAAGAGTCCACACTATCTGGAGCACATTTTCCCTCCTGCCTATTCTATGCAGCACACTGAAGTAGAGATGCCTCCAACAGGAAGCTATCTTATGCTATAAAAGCAGTGTGCTGGGGCCGGCGTTGTGGCATAGCAGGTTAAGCCACCACCTGTGATGCCAGCATCCCATATAGGTGCCAGTTCAAGTCCTGGCTGCTCCACTTTTGATCCAGCTCTCTGATAATGTGCCTGGGAAAGCAGCAGAAGATGGCCCAAGTCCTTGGGCCCCTGCCCCCACATGGGAGACCTGAAAGAAGTTCCTCGCTCCTGCCTTCAGCCTGGCCCAGTCCTGGCTGTTGCAGCCATCTGGGGAGTGAACCTGAGGTTGGAAGATCTGTCTCTCTGTCTCTTTGTCTCTCCCTCTCCTTCTCTGTCACTCTGCCTTTCAAATAAATAAAATAAATCTTTAAAAAAAGAAAGGAAAGAGTAGGTTTGGATAGAAAGCTTCTGAACTTGGCTTTTGACAGGCTGTATGTATAGTAATACAAAAAACAAAAATAAACAATACAAGCTGTGTGCTGCAGGTTAAGCACTCCTAATTTGAAAACCTGAAATCCTTCAAAATCCAAAATTTTTTGAATGCCAACAAGAGATCACAAGTAAAAATTCCATACTTGACCTCATATGACATGACACAGTCAAGATGTGGTCACACTAAAAATATTGTATAAAATTACTTTCAGACTGTGTGTAAAATGAAACAAAGGAATTTTCTGTTTAGATGTGGAACCCCTCCCTAAGATGTCTCATTATGTATGTTTAAAATATTTCAAAAATTGAAAAATCTGGGCAGGTGTTGTGACTCAGTCGGTTCACTTGGGGCAATCACATCCCACGTCACAGCGCTGGTTCTCATCCTGGCTGCTCCACTTCCTGCTGATGTGCCCGGGAAGCAGCAGATGATGCTCCTGACACACAAATGGAGACCCAGATGGAGTTCCTGGCTCCTGGCTTCTGCTTGGCCCAGCCCCAGAAGTGTGGCCATTAGGAGAGTGAACCAGAGATGGAATATTTCTGTTCTTCCCTCTCTCTTCTTTCAGATAAATAAATAAACAAATAATTTTTAAAAATTGAAAAAATCCAAAACACTTCTGGTCCCAAGTATTTCAGATAAGGGATACTGACCTTGTTATGCAAAGCAGCTCCAATCTATTCAGCTACTACTCACAACAACCCCATGAGGCAGAAAATTTTATCTCCATTTAGAATCAAGAAATGTTCGAGCAGGCATTTGTCAGAGAGGTTAAGATGCCTCGTGGGTTGCTCACATCCTGTATCAGAGTTCCTGGGTTGGAGTACCAACTCTGCTTCTGACTCCAGCTTCCTGTTAATGAACACCCTGGGAAGCAGCAGGTGATGACTCAAGAACTTAGGTCCCTTCCCCACAAGTGGAAGATCCGGTTTGGGTACCTGACTGCTGGCTACAACCTTGCCCAGCCTCAGCTATTGTGAGCATTATGGGGAATGAACCAGTAGATGAAAGCTTTCCCTCTCTGTCTCTCTTTCAAAGAAAATGAAAATAAATAATTTTTAAAGCATAAAAAAAAAAGTGAGGGTTGAAAGGGGCCTTCAGAGCCACAGATTCTAACTCCCTCACTTTAAAGAAGATGAAAGCACACCCCAGTGAGGCTAAGTGCTCGTGCGAGGTCATGTGCTTCACTGGAAGCAGAATTCATGTCTCCTAACTGTCACTTTGGACTCTTCTGCACAAGACTCCCTCCTCCTCCAAAGACAGAACTAGGAAGAGATGGAGGGAAAGGCACACCATAGGAAAAGGACAAAAGGTAGACTCAGACATCCACCTTGCTGATTATTAAAAGATAAAACCAAAGTATTTTATTATAAATGAACTACAATCATTATCAAGAAATGAAGAGAGGCCGGCGCTGTGGCTCAATAGGCTAATCCTCTGCCTTGTGGCGCTGGCACACTGGGTTCTAGTCCCGGTCGGGGCGCCAGATTCTGTCCCGGTTGCCCCTCTTCCAGTCCAGCTCTCTGCTGTGGCCCAGGAGTGCAGTGGAGGATGGCCCCAAGTGCTTGGGCCCTGCACCCCATGGGAGACCAGGAGAAGCACCTGGATCCTGCCTTCAGATCAGTGCTGTGCGCCAGCCGCAGCGGCCATTGGAGGGTGAACCAAAGGCAAAGGAAGAACTTTCTCTCTGTCTCTCTCACTGTCCACTCTGCCTGTCAAAAAAAAAAAAAAGAAAAAAAAAAAAAAGAAATGAAGGGATTGTGGCACAGCAGGTTAAGCCATGGCTTGGGATGCCTGCATCTCATGTCAGAGTGCTGGTTCAATTCCCTGCTACCCTGCTTCCAACCCAGCTCCCTGCTAATGTTCCAGGGAAGCGGTGGATGATGGTCCAAGTATTTAGTTCCTGCCTCCTGGTTTTGGCCTGGCCTAGCCCCAGCTGTTGCAGCCATTTGGGGATTGAACATAGTAGACGGAAGATCTCTCTCTGCCACTCTGTCTTTTAATAAGTAAATAAATCTTTAAAAAACAAATAAACAAACAAAAAAAAAAAACAAAGAATTCCATTCTACTACCTAATATACTTATTATCTTTGTGGTGCCTTGTAGTTTAAGTCTTTTTTAAGTACCTGCTTTTTCCATAACTACATAAATCTTCACATTTCATGAGATTTTTTTTTCATAGTATTGCACAGATTTTATAACCATGATTTTTAATCACTTCACAGTTGGGTTCCTGATAACATAGATTGTGTCCTTCTTTTGGGCTAATATTAATAAGACTGCAATAGACATCAAGGTGCAAGGCCATTTTCCTCTTATAAATTATTATTTAAAATGCCTGTAGGGTCTTCTTCTGTACATTTCCTCACTTGCTGCTCTAAATAAGCCCTGCCAAGAGTCAGCAAGACATGGATGCTCAAAGCTGGGCCAAAGCAGCATCTGTTCCTTTCTCTGTCTCTTAAACCAACCACCCCATGGCAAAGTACTCAAAGTATTTTTCTACCCAGGGAACACGGAGAAGGTTTATAATTCCCAGGACAGTGGATATTCCATCCAGCTAAGAACTATAGTGAATAGAAGCTGAGTGTGCAATCACCCTAGATGTGCATTCATTATTATTATCCTTCAACACTGCTTCTTATCCCAGCCCCGCTACTGTCAGTTTCTATGACAGGGGCTTCAAAAAGTTCATGGAAAAATGGAATTGAAAGAACTTGAACTTTTTGAAGCCCCCTCATGTTCTCGGATGATCACTTTCTAGCCTGGGCCTCAGTTTTCAATTCCATAAAATGAGGGATCTGAATTGGATTGTAAGCTCCCTTCCAGTTGCATCATGTAATCTTTTTTTAAAGTTCTTTTTCCAATACCAAGAAGAGCTTTATCTCTTGTTAAAAATAAAGAGAGTAGCTGTCTGCCACACGCCTGCAGGAAGACTGAGTTGCTGTAGAAATGAAGGTGTAAAGACACTGAACACACACTTAGCTGAGACTTAAAGAAGACAATCTATTTACGGCACTGCTTCCTTTCGGAGGGATGTAGGTTTTCTGGTTTAAGATGGGCGACAAAAATCTATTAGAAATCAATCCTCAGAAAGATGGTTTCTTACTTTTCCTTCGTTCGTCTAGTAGTTGGGCTCTCCCTGGGAATAAGAAAGTAGCTGTGACACTCTATCGGTTGGGTATGAGAAATGCCTTCCTCTATGACTATAAAAAATTTCATCACTATCACTCATAAAAATGTGAGTACAGAATAAAGGTCACTTACTGAAGGCCAAAGCGCAATGTGCCCAAGTACGCAGACACTGCAGAATTCAGTCAGGAAAGGGGTTCTGATGTCATACGCAGTCAATACGGAAAAGCAGACATGCCCAATTTCTAAACTGACAGGCTGGCCCGAACTAGTGGATACTCAGATGCTCCAGTACCCAAGGGGATAAGGCATTATAAATGGTTCCAGGAAGCAGGCCCTTGAAGGGTGTTGAATGGCAGACCTGAATGGTGTGGTTCCTAACACTAGCCAAGACAAAGAACAGACACAGCACTGGACGCAGGGTAAAGGTAGAGGCCCATTTAAACCACTAGAGGCTGGAAAGGGCACAGTAGATCAAACTGTTCCTTGAAGAGGGAAAGGGGATTATTAGCTTGGATCCTGCCTACGTCCTTGACTGTTCAGCAGTGGCACTGACAATGAACAGCTTTTTCTGCCAGCCTAATTTCACACTGATAAATTAGGATGCCCGTCTCATCTGTAGCCTAGAATCATTTTTATAAAAGCCTCTACCTTCTACAGAATATCTCATACCGTCTCCTGCATATATCTAGCAAAGTTCAAATATTTTAACCACTAGAGTGGGGAAGCAACCCAGCCCTAATTCAGAGGCCCCCTCACGGCTGCTGCCACCCCCTTTCTGCCCCTGTCTTAGCCCTCACTGCATACTCTTCTTCTGCCTTTGTGCTCTGTGCCCTGGTTGAGCCTTACCGTTGGCTCCTGGGCAGGGGATGGCTGTGTGGCTACAGTCGGCTGTGCCTGGGGCTGTTGGATGGCTGCCACGGCGGCCTTTTGCTGCAAGGCAGCCTGCTGAGTCATCAGCTGTTGTTGATGCAGGGCTGTGGCCAGCTGCTGTTGCTGCTGCTGCTGCTGTTGCTGCTGCTGCTGGTAGAAATTCTGTATGAGCTGCTGTTGAGAGCCTCCTTGGGACACCACCGGGAACTGAGCAATGGCTGGTTGCTGGGTTGTTGGATGTACTGCCTGAAACTGAGCAGGACAAGTGGCAGGAAATGAGGAGATGACTAACATGCTATTCTGGAATTACATTCACAAAACACGAATACCTCCATGTGACAGTGACCAGTGCTGAGGCTAAAGAAAGGTAGGCCTGAGAGATATATGGCAGCACTTTACACTGCCAGGCCCTGCCACTGCACTAGGCTGGTCTTCCAAGAGGGTTTCTAGACCTAGCCTGAGCAAAGTTGACTAAATACCATGTGACTTTAGAATCTGGAGTGTCACAGAAGCTAATATATGATTTCGCAGTCACAGGAATAATCCCTACTTCTTTCTACTGGGGCAAAGTTAAAGGGTAAGCGAAGAAGCAGATATCAAAAACTAGTTGCCTATCCATAACAACAAATGCTGGAAAAAAATCTCAAATGTCTATCAACAGGAAACTGAACAAATGGTGATACACCCTCAAGGATATATTAAATAAAACACTTCTAGCCCAAAAACAGGAACCAGGGCTACCCATATGTATGAGCCAGAGGCCAAAGATTTTTAAAGATTTAACTTTGAAACAATGTCAGTGTTTTACATATTCATAAAACAAAGACAGCTGAAAATTTAAAAGCAATAATTA
Organism: Lepus europaeus; assembly: GCF_033115175.1. NCBI lineage: Eukaryota > Metazoa > Chordata > Mammalia > Lagomorpha > Leporidae > Lepus > Lepus europaeus. The sequence goes on from NC_084839.1 coordinate 65,329,685, forward strand.
AAAACAGCACAATGAAACAAATAAACCTGTGTATCAAATTGGTAGCTAAACTCCCCAGAAAATAATACACTAAACTGTCTAAGGGTCAAAGGGGCAAAAAATTTTTAAACTGTTTTCAGTAATATATTGGTATTGGTATTTTGAAATGACAAGTCAATTAATTAACAATGTTAATGTTGTTAGGAATTAAGATTTTCAGATGAAAAAAATAAAACAAAATCCACAAAGTTAAACAAAAATCCTGTAGTTACAAATCTGAACTCATACTGTGTATTCTTTAACAAAACATAACATTTTCTAAATGTCCTGAAAAGGCCTAGAAACAATAACTAACTCATTAATAAGTGAGGATCTCTAACCTCAAAACTATGGTTTCTAAATATCATTTCCATTAAAAAGAAACAGCGTCCTAGAGAAATGAATGATTCCAGGAGTAAGGCAGAATGATCCTGAAACAGCTTATTATCCTAGGTAGCAAGGATACCATTAGAGGCCACTGGAGCCACATCCAAAGGAGCCACAGCCAATCCGAAGAGACTTCCACTGGTCAACATTGGGACAACAATGTTGACCAACACAAGTAAGTTTTTTAAAACTTCAATGTATTAAGAGATAACAAATATGTTAAAATCCATAAATTCATAAATATACTAAACAAAAGAAGACAAAAAGCTTATTGCTCATCTTTGGATAATACTGGGGAACAATTAATTATTCTGAAGACTGGGAAACAAAGGAAAACACTCAAGTATTTTTCCTGTCTTTTCTGTTCCAACAGCTTCCTCACAGGGTAACTAAATAGCTGATGCGAAAATTCTCCATAGAAAAATCCTAGCCCCTAAACAAAGAGGAAGTCCTGCAATATTATTTTGCCATTCCTAATGAATTAATAGACTTAAGAAATGACCACCAATGGCTTCTAAGATAATGGGGTACATTAAACAACTGGATCAAACACATGGATTGATCTTTTTAAGAGAGGCAATCAGCTATTACAGCCCTCCTGATATGATGGCACAGGAAGAGGAAGAGCAAAGAAATGTCAAACAGAATAAAATATTGTGCAAGTCTCAAGAAATGACCAGGTTACACAGAGAAGGGAGGAATAGATCAAATGATACCAGAGAGATACAACTAGCCAAATCTAGAATGTGGAAAATCCTACAGGACAAATAATCCAGTGTCTTAAAAAAATTAATTTGTAAAGAGGAAAAAAGGGGGAGAGAGATCCTATGTATGAAAGAGGACTTAAAAGCTACAGCAATCATTACACAATGAATTTGTCCATTGTGAAAAACTAGAAAAAATAGTGGAAAACAAAACAATATAAATCAACTAAAATTAATATATGGACTTTGGATCCTGATTCAAACAAACCAACTTAATTTACGAGACATAAGAAATAGTTAAACACTGGGGCCACTGCTGTGGCTTAGCAGGTAAAGCCTCTGCCTGCAGTGATAACATCCCATATGGGCACTGGTTTGAATCCCAGCTGCTCCACTTCTGAACCAGCTCCTTGCTAATGTGCACGGGAAAGCAGCAGAAGATGGTCCAATTACTTGGGCCCCTTGCACCCACATGGGAGACCCGGAAGAAGCTCCTGGCTCCAGATAGGCCCAGCCCCAGCCATTGTGGCCATTTGGGGAGTGAACTAGCAGATGAAAGGTCTATCTCTCACTCTCTCTCTGTAACTCTGCCTTTCAAATAAAATAAATAAATCTTTTTTTTTTTTTTTAAAGAAATAGTTAAACACCACTGGATGCTTGACAACAGTAAGAAATTATTATTATTTATTCCCCCAATATAGTATAGTAATGGTGGTATAGTTAGGTTAGGGAAAAAAACAAACAAGGAAACAGAGAATCTTTAGAAAATAGCTCCTTCAGCAAGATTCCTCAATCAGCTGATAGATTCCTGATGGCCTGAGAAGAGTGGTGAAGGGGGAATGAGTGATGAAGAAACAATGATATAACGGTTAACAGCTCTCTGTCTCCCCAAGGGAGACCCCTGTACCTAGCGGGCCTGCTCACACTCAGCTCTGCACAGCAGCGGTCATGCTGGCCACCTCACCTGCTGAGTCTGGGCCTGCTGCTGTTGCTGCTGCTGGTAGAATGTGCCCGCTGGCTGTTGTGGCGCTGGCTGCTGCGCTGGCTGCTGCGCTGGCTGCTGCTTGAGGAAGAGCTGCTGCTGGTGCTGAGGTGTAGCCTGGGCCTGAGTGGGCAGACCCTGGGCCTGAGTGGAAGGCGTCTGCTGCGGGGTAGGCGGAGCCTGTGGCTGTTTGGGCTGAGGCTGTGGCAGAGGCTGGCTGGGTTGGGGTTGGGCTTTTGGTTGGGGAACACTGGTCAAAAGGCCAGGCTGATTGCTGGATCCTGCAGAGAGAATAAACTCCATGTAAGGGCTTAAAACTTTTCCAGATCCAAACAGCTTTCTCTCTTGCCAACACAATAAAGAAGGGGTTAAGTGGGCAAATATCCCCAAATCCACGGGAGCTCCTCACTGCTTTTCCACGTGCTTTGTTCCATCTGGGATGTCTTTCCACCCTCTTGATAAACTCTCCTCAAAACAAAGTTCAGTAACAAGGCTCCAAATGAGTACACCTCCATCAGTAAGTCCTCTGTTAGCCATCATCCCACTGAGTCAACTACTCAGCACGCTGAGTATCTGTCTGCATCAGACGTGGGGAACCCTTTTCCTGCCAAGGGTCATTGGAATATTTATAACATCATTTGCAGATCATATAAAATTATCAACTTAAAAATTAGTCTGCCATAGATTTACTGAATTTCAAGTCTCGCCTGTGGTGGCCTTGTTAGGGCCAGACCACATGATTTCATGGCCCTTATATGGCCTATGGGCCGAACGTTCCCCACTCTGACACATTTTCTACTGGCCTCTGATGTTACTGCACATAGACACACTCTTGGCACCCACAGGCATGAGGTTCTCTGATGCTTTAAGCGTTGCTTACACAACCCCAGTCTGGATGCCTGACTATAAAAGTAGATGGCCGCCAAATTCACCTTTTTTTTTTTCTTAGAAAACTTTTATTTAATAAATATAAATTTTGAAAGTACAACCTTTGGATTATAGCGGCTTTTCCCCCCATAACCACCCTCCCACCCACAAACCATCCCATCTCCTACTCCCTTTCCCATCCTATTCTTCATTAAGATTCATTTTTAATTATCTTTATATACAGAAGATCAACTTAGTATATACTAAGTAAAGATTTCAACAGTTTGTACCCACACAGAAACACAAAGTATAAAGTACTGTTTGAGTACTAGTTTTACCATTAATTCCCGAAGTATAACACATGAAGGACAGAGATGCTACATGGGGAGTAAGCACACAGTGACTCCTGTTGTTGGTTTAACAATTAACACTCTTATTTATGATGTCAGTAATCACCCGAGGCTCTTGTCATGAGATGCCAAGGCTATGGAAGCCTCTTAAGTTCACAAACTCTAACCTTATTTAGACAAGGCAGTAATCAAAGTGGAAGTTCTCTCCTCCCTTCAGAGAAAGGTACCTCCTTCTTTGATGGCCCGTTCTTTCCATTTCCACTGGGATCTCACTCACAGAGATCTTTGATTTAGTTCAATTTTTGCCACAGTGTCTTGGCTTTCCGTGCCTGAGAAACTCTTTTTAGCCAGATCCGAATGCCTTAAGGACTGATCCTGAGGCCAGAGTAAATTCACCTATTTTTATAGCTTCCTGATGGAGAAAGTGATGGCTGTGTTCAGTTACCTGATATTGTGGATTAATCCTCTATGAAACAAACCTTCTCACCTCATTAGAAACAGAATACCAAATCATGAAGAGGCCCTTTAAGAGATTTCATAACAGACAAAGCATTCAACGATACTCCTTTGTGAGCATCAAAAAAAAAAAAGGTGAGTTTCAACTTCTTTAAAAGAGATAGGTATGACCTGAATGGACTTATCACAAAATCTGGGACAAGACTAGGAAAAACAGGCTTTAGTGGTCTTGGAAATCCATCTCAGAATTCAGTGAGGCGTCTCTCCTTTTGCCATACCATTTCACCACTTCTTTTTCCTGAAGGAAAGCCATTATTCTACGTGAGTCCTCTGGATTCCATTCCTAAAGCAAAGCCATGCTACCTAAAGACTTCTCTGTTATCCAGGAAAACAAAGATATATCCAGCCTCACAGCAGTCCAGTTACTGACCTGCAGCCTGAGGTGGGGGCTGCACTGTGGCCCTCTTGCGAGGTGTCAACGCTGGCTGGATGGGAAGGATTCCTGGGTTTGGCTGAGTCTGCCCAGCTTTAGGCCTCTGGCGGGGTGCAATTGAAGTCTCTGTGGTGGGAATGGGATCTGTCAGTCTAGAAAAGGAAACGAAAAAAAGATTCACGTTAGAGTGTGGGCAAGAGGGAGAGGGCTGGGAAGAGTTCATGATGCTTCCTGTGACTCTCATCCAAATCCTCCTAATCCAGTTAATCCACTTCCCAACGGACAGCCCACAGGATGTTGGTGTGCTACTAAATGTTCTGGAAAGGCTTAGTGGACAAGTATGTTTTTAACACAATGACCAAGATATACTGAATAGATTTCTTTCCAGCAGAACTCTTCATGTGTGAATGTACTGGAGAATCTCAAAGAGCACACGATACAGAAGCTTTTCCAGCTTACTGCATCCTGGGACACTTGTATCCAAACCACATGGGGTATCCCAGAGTACAATTCATATGGTGATGCAAAGAGGGGTGTGAGGCGGATGGTGTTCTGATGCAGAGGGAATTCAGACTTGGTTAGAACTAACAGCCAGGGACGGGCCAGTGTTGTGGCACAGTGGCCTGCAATGCCAGCATCCCATATACACATTGGTTTGAGTCTCAGTTGCTCCACTTCTGATCCAGTTCCCTGCTAATGGCCTGGGAAAAGCAGCGGAAGATGGTCTAAGTGATTGGGCCCTGGCAACCCATGTAGGAGACCTGGACGAAACTCCTGGCTCCTGGCTCCAGCCTGAGCCAGCCCTGGCCACTGCTGCCATCTGAGGAGTGAATAAGCAGATGGAAGATCTTTCTGACTCTTCCTGTCTCTCTCTCTCTTTGGAACTCTTTCAAATAAATAAATAAATCTTTAAAACATAAATTAAAAAAAAAAAAAAAGAACTGTCAAAATGGTCTCTCTACAATGAAAACCAAGGGAGTGAGTGAATTCTACATGGCAACTGAAAGGAGTAAGTTTGAGCTGTTTAAGAGAAATTCCATTTCCTCCAACACACACAGACTCTCTGTTCTCCACAGTAGTAACTTTTTTCAGCTGGGTGCAGGATCCACAGTAAAAATCACATCACATTGCCTGACTTCGTGTGTGCCCATGTATCTAAGTTGTGACTTTACACAGGATGTAAGCAGATTCTTATGTGGCAGTTCCTAGAAAGCTTAAGAAATAAGGTTTAAGAAGTAAGTAGTTCGTGTCCATTGTCTCACCTCCTTAGCTACTCCTGGACACTGCCTCACTGCTCTGTGAATTCATGGCTTATCTGTGAATTCAGGGTGAGCCTTCTGCCTGGGCCCCTAAGGGCTTCATGAAACAAAACAGTCATACCAGCCCTGGCCTACTTACTGCCACGTTTGTTTACTTGAGAGAAAAATAAATAAGTAAACATTCATCTTCTACAAGCCACTGTCATTCTGGACTTTGTGTAACTCACAAAGTCCAAACCTAACACAGGGAGGACCGCGGTGTGGCTGTTTGCTTCTGCTGCAGCCCACGTGCCAATTTCTACCCATTCACAGCCGTCTGGGGGCTGCTTCTGCCTAATCCAGGGCAGAGCTCCTGCTGTCCTTTGAAACTGCACTTTAGGGAGCATAAATGAAGCTAAAGGCCCAAACAAACAAATTTCATGACTATTCCCAAAATACGCTGGCACTTCCTCCATGAAATGAAAAACAGAAAGCAAAGCAGGTGGCGCCATGTCTTTCCCCATGACACAATTCCAAGGAGTCTCCATCTTGGGCCCAGAAACTTTTCACTGGCACCCTGTTAGGAGGTGCTTTTGTGCTGGTTGGAGCACTGGTCATACAAATGCTATCTCATATGGGCAGGCTGCAGCCTGGGGAAGCAAGGAGGGAAGGAAAATGGCGCAGATAATGCTGGGGGAGTAAAGTGTAATAAAGAAAGATCCTGGGGTGAGGGAGGTGAGCAGATGTCCATCGAAATTCAAATATGAGGCCGGCGCCGCGGCTTAATAGGCTAATCCTCCGCCTAGCGGCGCCGGCACACCGGGTTCTAGTCCCAGTAGGGGCACCGATCCTGTCCTGGTTGCCCCTCTTCCAGGCCAGCTCTCTGCTGTGGCCAGGGAGTGCAGTGGAGGATGGCCCAAGTGCTTGGGCCCTGCACCCCATGGGAGACCAGGAGAAGCACCTGGCTCCTGCCATCGGATCAGCGCGGTGCGCCGGCCGCAGCGCGCCTACCGCGGCGGCCATTGGAGGATGAACCAGCGGCAAAAAGGAAGACCTTTCTCTCTCTCTCTCTACTGTCCACTCTGCCTGTCAAAAATTAAAAAAAAAAAAAAAAAAAAAGAAATTCAAATATGAGAGCCCCCACACTGGTCCTCCCCTGAGGGGAACAAGAGTCAAGCAAAACTGTATTTGAGCTTTAGCTCCTCACTAGCTACATATGTGATGAGGAGTATGTTGTGTAACCTCTTTCTGCCTTGGGTCCCTTATGAGGAAAATGGAAAGACACATAGATCTGCGTTCACAGATGGGGAAACACACGTACGCCTGCATCACACAGCAGATGTGGACATCAAGTGCATTAATGACTGTGAAACCACTTCATCAACTGTAGCCTGTCCAAAATGTTAGTTTCTATGGGCCTCAATGTGTGTGCTTTGTGGGAAAGTAGAAAGAAGTCCTTGGTTAGACTCTACAGACTATGTCTGTGCCTAGTACAAGATGGCTATAAACCCAAAAGACTAAGGATCAGGGTGGCGAACGAGGCCAACCAAAAGCCAGGACACACGGTTAGTACACTCTTGTACTGGCAACATTTAAAGCCTGCCATTGCCTCACCTTCCAATACCCGTGCCTATTCCCAGGCTCAAGAAACAGCTGTGGAGTTCTTGGTTCTCTTTCAAATGTAGATCATAGTATTTCATTATATTCCTCTCAAACAGTTTCTGCCTAGGGCAGACACAATTTCCTTTCCTGATCTGTGCACCCTTGGGTCATGGCAGCTAAAGAACTAAGAAACACAAGGCAGGCCCCCCTGCTGCCATGGCAACCAGAGCAGCACAGGTGCTCACAAAGGCATTTCTTACCTGGCCTTTGGCTGGGTCTTTTTTGCAGCTGCCTCACTGGCTTTCACTGGTTCAGGAAGCTTTGCAGGAATGGAGGAATTCTATAGAATTGGAGGGGGAGGAAAAGGACAAAGATTTCTTTGTAAAAAACAATAGCGAGCCTGATTGGGACTGACATGCTGGGAGAAGACCACGGTCACTCAGTGTGTGTGGTTGCTGAGCCAGCATCCCTTCCCAACATGGGAGGCAGCAGTCAATCCACAAGCTAAGCTGAGTTCCTCCAGCCTGGATTCTGCACCATCTAATACTGCCTCTTGAGGAAGCATCAACCAGCTGTCCCTACCCACAAAACAACTGTTTACCATTGCTGAGAGAGGAAAATGACATGAGACTTCTAAAATACACTCTTAAAACACTAGTTACCAATCTGAATACTTCCAATTATATTTCATGTTATTTAACTTTATGAGCGGCAAAGTGGGACTGCAAAAGCAAGCACATACTATACCATAAAATACCCCTAGTATTAACTGGGAAACCTGGCAAACAATACTAGTTATATAAAACTGGATTTTCAGGGTAAGCATTTCACGCAGAGGTTAAATTGCTTCTAGGGACATCTGCAACCCCCATCAGAGTGCCTGGGTTCAGGTCCTGATTCTACTTCAGATCCTAGATTCCTGTACTGAGTACCCTGGGAAGCACCAGGTGGTGGCTCAAGTGGTTGGGTCCCTGACATGCACGTGGGAAATCCAGTTTGAGTTCTAGACTCCTGGCTTTGGCCTGACCCTGCGCTAGGAAACTGGAGAAGTTTTATTTATGGCACGATCTACACCCTGATTTACATCCTAAGCTCTAGCCCCTGCCACCATTGCTGAAAGCCAGGTGGCCACGTGGCCCAACCGCTGTTGTCAAGCTCCACCCCCATCCTAATGGGATTGTTGCTCCTGCTTCCCTGCCTGCCCTCTGGCAAAGTTTTAAAAGGGCCTGTTCTCTTGGCTTCTCTCTTCTCTCACTCCCCTCTCTCCTCTCCTCTCTCTTCTTTCTCTCTTACTCTCCTTCTCCCTCTTCGCCCCTTCCCTCCAGTCTGCTGGATTTTCCCCAATAAACCCTTTCCCTTACTCCAGTGTTTGGTATGCTTTGTGACGGCTAACACCCAGTCCTAGCTATTGTGAGCACTTGGGGAGTGAACCAGCAAGTGAAAACTAACTCTCTCTTTATCTCTCTCTCTCTCTCTCTCTCTCTCTCTCTCTCTCTCTCTCTCCTTGCATTTCAGTTAAAGAAATAAATGTAAAAAAAATTTGAGGGGGCTGGCACTGTGGCGCAGCGGGTTAATGCCCTGGCCTGAAGCGCCCATATCCCATGTGGGCGCTGGTTCTAGTCCCAGCTGCTCCTCTTCCCATCCAGCTCTCTGCTGTGGCCTGGGAGTGCAGTGGAAGATGGCCCAAGTGCTTGGGCCCCTGCACCCGCGTGGGAGATCTAGAAGAAGCTCCCGGCTCCTGGCTTCAGATCGGCCCATCTGGGGAGTGAACCAGCGGATGGAGGACTTCTCTCTCTGTCTTTACCTTTCTCTGTAGCTCTTTCAAATGGATAAAATAAATCTTAAAAAAAAAAAATTTTAAACTGGCTTTTTAGGAGGATTCTCTTATTTCCTTTGTGTTTCCAGGTAAGGGGAATTTCTGCTTAAAACAAAAACAAAACTACTTCATCCTTTAACAGTCATCTCCTAAGGAAGAAGCGGAAATTGATGGATAATCCTGGGAGAGGAAAGTGAGCTTGTCTGGCTCACCTCTGCCTTCTTTGTTTTGTGGGAGAGTCTGTCCCTCAGGGGATCAGGCATCTACACCTCAGGCAGTGGGTCTAATGTTAGGAAGCCTGACTGGTCAAGCTACGTCCTCCGATTCAACCACATTGGTAATAAAGCCAATATTCTGAATTCCAACTGAATGAGTTCTGCATATAATTCCAAATGTGGGAATGAAAGAGGAAGGCTATTTATCTGCACCCTTAAGTCCCAGTTGAGACATCAAATTTTATTAATGGAGAAAGTAGTAAGAAAACTTCAGGTGAGGCTCTATTACAGCAAACTATTCATGAGAACTGGATCATAATATGACATGAAAAATACACCAGGGTGGTAAAAGGGGTGTTTCCAAGCATTTTATTTTGAAAACTGAGAGCACAGTTTTAAGATTACTAGGTATAGAAAATATTCTTATGGCCTGTTATGTGTGGAGAGGGTAGAGGAAAAACAAGTGTGATTATAGATTAGCCAACAACAAGCAAAATCAAGAATGCTCTGCTGCAAGGAAAGAGAGCAGAGAGGAGAAGCTCAAACAGCATCAGGCATGGGGGCACGGGCAGGGCTTGCTTCAGGAAAGCAGCCTGCAGAAGCACCTCTAGCAAACACAACAGGCACGTGGCTCTCAGTGAAAAGATGACAAGATAGGAAGTTGGACACTCTTCAGCCAGTGTTCAACTCATTCCCTTGGGCATTTTTTTGTTCAGTGTAATTGCCTTGATTTGATAATTAAATTCCAAGGGAAAAGTAGATTCCCTTTATAGCAACTGCTTCATAGTTAGCATAGTCTGAGTGACCCCAGGAGATAAAGCAAGGAATATCTGTATTCATTTAAATAGCTGATTAACACCCCAGGAACTGAAAATGGCAATTTGATAATGTTTACTTCCCTTAAAAAGCATCATTGACATACCTGTACATTTGGAATTGGGCATTCTTTCTTGAGTAGTTTAAATGAGAAGTAGGAGACCTGGTAAATATCTGGCCTTTTGTCGGGGTCTGGCTCCAACATATACCCTAAGACAAACATGTGAATGTATTTCATTATATCCTAATAATTATTACATTAGCTAGGAAACAACTTCTTTCTTGACTACCAAAGTCTATTGTTTTTAAATTCTTTCCTCATAAAAATCAGACAGTACAATTAGCCCTTTCTTCCACTCTCAAAAAGGGCAGTTTTAACTTCTTTAAAATATTTGATATCCACAAGAAGATAAAGTATGTGCATTTTAACAAAGACACTTGAAGTTCATACTCTCCTGCTAAACAAGTCATCATTCTTGATAAGTATAATTAAAATCCAAACCTCGTGAACTTATATATTATTCTTTCATGGGAGATATTAGCTGATTTCCAGTTCAAAAGAAATAAAAAGTTAATATATAAAGATCTACTTTTACTGCCATCTATAGATCACACAACTATTTCCAGGTCCTGGAAGCTTCTGCCCTCTCTGGGAAACTTATCAGAGAAAAAAAAAACACCTTGAGAATACACAAAAACACACATCTACATATATAAACAACAATGCAAGGTAGTTTGCTGCTTGGGTAATAAATGAATGGTTCAGACACTCAGTTCAGAAAAGACCAGTGAGGCTGCAGCCTTGGGAGAGCTTTCCAAAGAGGCAGGACTGAATCTAGCTAGGGAGGGGGAAGGCAGAGAAAAAGTCACTCCAGGCGAGAGGGCAGCCTAAGCAAAGCACTGAGTTGGAAAAAGGCAGGAGAATGCCCTGCTGTAAGAGCCAGAGGGACAGGGTGGAGAGGAGGCTGGGTGGGTGGGATGGAAGCAGACGTGAAGGGAGGATCTTAAATGCCATGCTGTGGGATCGCTAGCAAGCTGCTCAAGTTTACTGAACAAGGACATTTTACTGAGAGGGTCAGGTCTTGTAAGAATTGATCTCATGGTAGGGGTGTGTTGCACTGACTGCAGCGAGAACAGCTGGTGGCCAATCCACCAGTATAGGCATGAGGCCGAGTCTGTCTATATTATTGTGATGGAGATGAGGACAGAATAAAATGAAAACAGCAGAAACTCAAGGGGAAAAAAAAGAAAGAAAAACAACTAATTCTTGCTCTCCTCTTGCTAGCCAAATCCAAAGAAAATCTTATATATTGCTGACTCATGTTTGATATGATTGCTGATACCACTGAGAGAAACTGAAGAGAGGGGAACCTGGTATTGGGGAGTAAAAGGGAGGGAGGGACAATGATCATAAACTGAATTTTAGATTTGTGAGTTTAAGGTAACAACGGAATCTTCAAATAGTTCACAAACTGGAATGCTGCATGGGGAAGATGTCAATGGTAGAGAAATTCATAAGGAGTTGTTTTTCCCATTATAAATTTACTGAACAAATGTTAAAAAGGAAAAAAAAAATATTACCCAAAAAAATCCTACCAGTCTAACATCGAATTTGGCCATTTTCTCACATTGTCTTCCAACCTCATTTACTTAGCTGCAACTCTAGAACAGACATAATGCTTTACCTCTGAAAACAATCCAACAATCATTAAATGCCATAACCTATTTCTTTAAATACTCATTCTTTTTTGTTAATGAATGGAAGAAACTGATAGATAACACTGGTACAAAGGAATGAGTAGTCACTTACAGACTCTATGTTAACTTGGGTCAGTTACCTACACTTTCTTGGCTTCAGATTCCTCATGTGCGTAACAGGGATAACTAACTATGTTTGATATATAAATTAAGAATTAAATAAAGGGCCAGCCAGAAGGTTAAGCCACTGCCTGTGACATCAGCATCCATGTAAGCTCCCTGCTAACATGCCTATTCAGAAAGCAGTAGAAGATGGCCCAAGTTCTTGTGTGCCTGACACCATATGGGAAACCTAGATGAAGTTCCAGGCTCCTGGCTTCAGCCTGGGCCAGTCCTGACTAATGTGGCCATTTGAGGAGTGAACCAACAAATAGAGGACCTCTCTCTCCCTCTCTCGATTTCTCTCTCTCTTTTAAATAAATCTTAATAGAAATAAAAAGTATTAAGTGAAGTACAAATAGGTCCTCAACAAATGTCAAGTACTCCACCCACAGCAGCTGCTTCTATTGTTTTCTACTGTTATCCCCTCCCAAGACCCAAACTGGGATGCTCGGGATTTAAAATCTGTAACAGTTATGAGGCCAGTGTTGTGGCATAGTGGGTAAAGCTGCTGTCTGTGATGCTAGCATCCCACACTGGCACCAGTTTGTGTCTCAGCTGCTCAACTTCCAATCCAGCTGCCTGCTAATGACCTGGGAAAAGCAGAAGATGGCACAAGTGCTTGGGCCCCCATCTCCCACTGGAAGACCCAGATGAAGCTCTTGGCTCCTGGCTCCTGGCTTCAGCCTGGCCTAGCTCTGGCCACTGCAGCCATCTGGACAGAGAAATCTCTCTCTCCTCTCTCTATAACTCTGATTTTCAAAATAAATAAATGATTTTTTAAAAAATCTAAAACAGTTAAAACCTAGATGCTAAATGTCTTGACTATTGTGGAAAAAAGATCAAATCTCTGTTTCTTCAGCATTTTAGTACAGGGCTTTTGTGAAGATTATTCTACCATCTGGTTAATAAAGGTTAGTACATATGGATATGAAAGAGTGGAAGAATCTAAGCCTGTTGTAAAAAAGCACTGAGTTTAAATGCTTGTCATCAAAATTCAATGATTAACCTAAATGAGAGGAAAAACCAGGATCTATGGAGTTATACAGTCTTAATGATACATTCACTCCAGCTAATGCAGTGCAATCATGTTTATTTGAGTCGCTTCCAGTTTTACAAAGATGGATTTCTTATCACTTGATCTGAGTCAGCTGGATTCCTTTGGTACCAAAGCTTTCACACAGACTGCATCAGAACACTACTCAAAGCACAATTAGGATCTCTGCCTGGGCAGCTGGCTTAGGTAAGAAACAGAGTTTAGATTCCTAGCAAAAAGACCCACCACTCTATCTACACCTTAGCTTTGAGCTCCAAACCATTATCAGCTATTTTCTTTATCTTGATATCCAATCCATTACTCCTGGAACTTAATTCCTTTATCCTCCATTCATTCCTACTGATTAGAAATAAAATTATGAAACTCCTCTCTCTCTTTGCCTCTCCTCTCTCTGTGTAACTTTGACTTTCAAATAAATAAATAAAATCTTTAAAAAATTATGAAACTAGAAACTTGAATACTTACTAATTAGGCAGTGCATGTCTTGAGAATATCGAGAGTTATCAGGAATTGTGAAGCTTCCATCACAAATCGCCACCTGACTCTCCCCAAATGGCAAAGTGAAGTAGCATAATTTATACAACAAACATCCAAGAGCCTAAAAAAGTAAAGAAAGCAGATTGCTATTAGTGGTTTATTTACCGTGATTGTAAATGGCTCAAACAATAGATACCGGCACCATCCACATTTACTAACAGATGTAAAAATTCTTTGCTCTCAATCTATCAGAAACTTGAATTTAGAGCCCAAGTCCATGACTTAGCAGGTGAGTTCCCATTTTTTGTCATTATCACCAAATTGGGCTCTCCTAAAGAACAAGTATTTCAGCCAGTTTGCTCTTAATAGCTAGTAATATAAAATGTGAGAAAATACCTGAACAATTTTCTCAGAGCTCTGATGCAATTTCCTTTGTTTTGCTACAAGAAGCAGTAGTTGGTCCTTTCACATCAAGAACCCAAGGGGTAGGCAGATCATGATATGGTACAGGTGCTACCATGCTACTACATTGTCTGCGTTGAACTTAGGAACCTATAGTCAAGATTGCTGACATCTGGGGTGTGGACAGGTTAGTTGACACCTACCCAAATGTCTGCCTTCGTAGTGATGATTTTGCCACTGTACAGGTTGACCATTTCTGGTGCTCGATAGGACAGTGTTGTATATCTACAATCAAGAGATTCAGGTTTTGTTAAATATGTCAGTGCTATAATTAAAAACCAGAAGCAGCAGTAATAGTTTTTTCTTTCTTTCTTTTTTTTTTTTAAACACATACAGTATAGAATCCAACTCCCTGGGAGTAATCTGTAAAGGAAAGTATGAAATACCAGTGCAGATAAAAAGAAAAGCTATCAGGGCCAGCATTGTGGTGTAGCAGGTAATGCCGTTACCTGAAACACTGGCATCCTATATGGGTGCCAGTTTGAGTCTCGGCTGCCTCACCTCCAATCCAGCTCTCCGCTAAAGCACCTGGGAAGGCAGTAAAGAATGGCCCAACGGCTTGGCCCCAGAAACCATGTGGGAGACCCAGAGGAACCTCCTGGCTCCTGGTGGCCATTTGGGGAGTGAACCAGTGGATGGAAGATTCTCTCTCTGCCTCTCCCTCCCTTTCTGTAACTCTGTCTTTTAAATAAATAAAATAAATCTCGAAAACAAAAGAAAGAAAAGAAACTCTGTCCTTGGTAAAACTCTATCAATACACCATGGCCCTAACACAAGACCTTCTAATGTAAGAACATGTGGAGGCTGGCGCCGCGGCTCACTTGGCTAATCCTCCGCCTGCAGTGCTGGCACCCCGGGTTCTAATCCCGGTTGGGGCGCCAGATTCTGTACCGGTCACTCCTCTTCCAGTCCAGCTCTCTGCTGTGGCCCGGGAGTGCAGTGGGGGATGGCCCAGTTCCTTGGGCCCTGCACCTGCATGGGAGACCAAGAGGAAGCACCTGGCTCCTGGCTTCCAATCGGCGCAGTGCATCGGCTGTAGTGGCCATTTCGGGGGTGAACCAATGGAAGGAAGACCTTTCTCTCTGTCTTTCTCTCACTTTCTAACTCTGCCTGTCAAAAAAGAAAAAAGAACATGTGGGGACTCAAGACACTGATGCACTAAGTAAATCCTTAAAAGCCACTTTTCTTGGGTGCTCAAGTGACAAAATCTTCTACAAATCCTTGTTGCCCGAAGCTATATTTTACTGATTTTTTTAAATGGTAAACCCTTTAAATGTGGCTCAACACAGAGATGCAACTCTGGCTAGGAAACTAAACAGTGAAAGTGGGCCCTGGCTGGAGTGGAGAACAGACAGGATCAAGAGTCCTGATCTTTGCTCCTGTAATGGGGCTAAAAACAACAATTTTCCTCTAAATGGTTTTCTGACTCAAGATAAGAGTAGAATAAGCACATCCTCAAGTGAGCATCTTTGTATTAGCAACATGTGATTTGTGCTGCTTGAGTCTCTAGATCCCAGATGGAACTGATTTAAGTGTCCATCAAGGCTGAAACCTGAAGTCTTCCTGCTTCAGGCTTGTTGCCTGGGTGATGGGTGATGGGAGAGAAGGATCAGGGTACAAATGTGTTGGTTAGGCTGCTGATTTCTTAGTAGTAATACTGCTGTTGCCTGTGAAAAATCCAACACTGTGGACAGGAAGGGAGCGTCAGGTTCTTACGAGAGCCACAAATCCAAAGAAGGTTTTCTCATAGAAGCTGATGACTCACTATAGAGACTTCAATAACCTACTCACCATTCATTTTACTAGATTGTGGGTGAACTCCTTATAAGCAAGAAGCAAACAGCAATTCAGGGTTCAGTAAAAGGCACATCTGTGACTGATAATGTAATGGTTGTCATAATTATACTTAAAAACATGACAGTTCACTTATGATATGTGCTCCACTCAGAATCTTTTGGGACATGTGACACCATCAATCAAAATATATTTGTGCAGTGACCACAGGATCATTGACAAAGTGCTCTAACAATCTTTCCTTTTACTATCTTGGTCAAATCTTTTTTTTTTTTTTAGAAAAAGATTTATTTATGTATTAAAAGGCAGAATTACAGAGAAGAAGAGGGAGAGGGGGAGGGAGAGAGAGAGAGAGAGAGAGATCTTTCATCCAAAGGTTCACTCCCCAACTGGCCACAATGGCTGAAGCTGGGCGGATCTGAAGCCAGGAGCCAGGAGCTTCTTCCAGGTCTCCAACATGGTTGCAGGGGCCCAAGGGCTTGGGCCATCTTCCACTGCCTTCCCAGGCCATTGCATAGCTGGATTCGAAGAGGAGTTGCTGGGACTTGAACCAGCGCTCATAAGGGAAGCCAGCACTTCAGGCAGCAGCTTTACATGCTAAGCCACAATGCTGCCCCCTCCCCCCATCAAATCTTATGAGGACCCTCCTCTTCCTTCACTTAGAGTCAAACAACCCAACAGTGGACATGCTGCTGTGAGAAGGACAATGGACTAACACCACCCATAAACTGACAGTGAACTTGCTCATCTGAAAATGGACAAAACCGCAAAAAAGAAGAAAAAGCTTACTTCTTAATCTCATCTTCTACTGCATTGACTCCCTCGGTTTGTGGATTCTGGAATTTGTTGGTGGCACTTCCAAAGTCACACAGGACATAATGGCCTCGATCATGCAAGAGGATATTTTCAACCTGAAAGACATTCCCCAACCACCCATTCCAAGATATCATTTAGTCATGCATGTGAAAATTTGGTTTTATGGTCACATAAACAGTTTTATTTTTGGTACTCTCATTAGCGTGCACAGGAAAGTTATTCTCCTTCAAGTATCTCAACAGGGGTCATCCCAAGTAGAATAAAAAGAGATGCATAATAACAGGACAAAATCGGGACAGACAGGGCAAAAGAGGAAACTCCACAGTGAAGAAAGCCAGAGTCCCGTTTCCCTAGGTTTTCAGTTATCCCTCTGCAGAAACAGTCCTCGCATCTTTGTTCTTGCCTTCTTCTAGTCTAGCATGCTCTACACGACCCCCGCTTCTTTATTCAACTACCAAAATCCCTCTTATCCTTCAAATCCTGGTCCCAAGGCCACGTCCTTTTTGAAGCCTTCCCTTAGGCCCTCACTCAGGGAAATGTCATTCCTTCCAATTTTCCTTTAATGTTTCATTCTTCCATGATGTCTACTACTTCCTGGGGACCTTATAAATACACATAGTAGTCTTTACTCCATGTGGCTGAGATTTCCAGGGTTAATATTTTTTATATTTTAGATACTTCTCAGTGACAAAATGCTTGAGGGTAAATGACAGTTTTGCTATGAAAGCATTACCCTAATTTTTAAAAAACTAAATTAATTCTCTGGATAGTGAGTTAAGAGCTCTAAGGAGTTTATAAAGACCAAAATCTAAGTAAATCCCTGGTATTGAAGGACTACTCCAAATTAGTGGGTACTATGTACTCCAGATGTACTAATTAATTTTTAGCATAGGTGAGCTGCACTAAGATACTAGGGGACAGACCTGGCTATGTGTGGGCAGTAAAATGGCAGCCAAAAAATCTTGTCAGGGCAATAATAATAATAATTAAACCTTCCAAAGACTAATTATCTTTTGAAAACAAAGGCAAGAGTAGACTACAAGCTCCTTAAAGACAAGCACCATCTCTTAATTATATTTGTAATCTTATCGACTCCGTGCCTGACATAGTGCCTAGTACAGAAAATATTTGTTGAGGCCGGCGCCGCGGCTCACTAGGCTAATCCTCCGCCTAGCGGCGCCGGCACACCGGGTTCTAGTCCCGGTCGGGGCACCGATCCTGTCCCGGTTGCCCCTCTTCCAGGCCAGCTCTCTGCTGTGGCCAGGGAGGGCAGTGGAGGACGGCCCAAGTGCTTGGGCCCTGCACCCCATGGGAGACCAGGAGAAGCACCTGGCTCCTGCCATCGGATCAGCACGGTGCGCCGGCCGCAGCGGCCATTGGAGGGTGAACCAACGGCAAAAGGAAGTCCTTTCTCTCTGTCTCTCACTGTCCACTCTGCCTGCCAAAAAAAAAAAAAAAAAAAAAAAAATTTGTTGACTAGAGTAAATCAAGACCCAGAAAGACACATAACACCGTGTGTATGTGTGGAGCAGGTGGAAGCACATGTCCGTACTGGCTCTGTCAGGATCAAAACAACAGCCACCAAATACCCAGACCTTACTACTACTACTACAGCGGCTGGATCTTTTAAAACTAGCTAATCAGTTATAAGAGTTTCTTGTTTCTATATCTGCTTATGTACTTTCCTTAAAAAAAAAAATACATTTAGTACATTTTGTAGACTGTATCTGTTAATTCCAATACCTGAAGTCTTTGCTGCAAGAAGGTTTGCTATTAACTTATGTTCCTTGGGACATAACCTGTAGGAAGTCTTTGAGATTGTGTTTGAAGTCTCTTGTTCTTCCAGAGGGGATATGCTGGTGTACTCGGGGCACCACTAACCTGGAATCACTTTAATCCAAAAGTGTGTCCTTGGATTATCACTCCCACAGGCAGTATAAACTATGGCCACTGACCTACACAGACAGGCTCTTATGATTAAAGATTCTTAATCACAGAATTATGAAGTAAAAATGATTACAACAGATTTGTTCCCTTGAGATAAGGCTGAATCAGGCAAATATTTCCACCCTTGAAAGCTTTTTATAAAGCTCAAAAATTTAATCTAGTTATACAAAATGGAACAGTTGAGCTATCTTGTGCATACAGCCACTTTAAGAATCTAAAACAATTCTAACAAAGCAACACTAACTTTTCAATCTAATTTAGAGGTTATAGAAATAACTGCCATTATTTCCTGAATTTATGCGATTGCTAGTCCACTGACACATGGATTATCCCACTAAATCCTCACGATAACAATATGATTATTAGCATCCCTGACTTGCAGATGGAGAAACTGAGGCTCAGAGTGAGTCACTATCTAAAAGATAGGGAGTAAACCCATGCCTAGAAAAGGCCAGGCCACTGAATCTGTGCCAGGGCAGCAAGCAGGTAAGAAGTACAGTAGTTCCCACCATGACCCTCCAACTATGATGATGATTTTATACTTGCCCAATGTACAAGACACATGCTTAGGACAGGGTTTTCCTTAGTTCTCTATGTTCAGAAATGCTCAGAAATCCAGTCAATGAGGAACCAGGTATCTAAACAGTAGCCAGGCTGATTTATTCAATGTCTGCTAAACATTCCCTCTATCTCCTAATTCTCCTTTTACACAACTGGTCACTCTCCACTAGTCAAGTCCCAGCTAGTCTTTTCAAACCTTGCTCAAGTCAGTAAAACCTTCCATGACTGCACTATAAAATCTACAGAACCTACTATCAATAGGAAGGGGTCACAAAGGCCTGCAGGCTGAATCAAGTCATGCCCACGGGTTACTCATTCTACAGTCCAGGGCTGCATTTGGAGATCTGACAGAAGAACAGAGCAAGTACAACAGAGATCCTATGACTGACAAGTCTAACATGTTTACTGCCTGGCCCTCTGCGGAAAAACTATACCAATCTTTTTCTTTCATTGTGCACCGGCATTAACCCTCTTACATATTTATGAAGACAAGTAAAAAAATCTTTGAGGGCAGGACATTGTATTATGCCTGTGCATCCCCCCACAAGACCTAGTCCAGCATGAAGCACATGCCAGTGATCCTCAAATGTTGCTGATGAAATCATTTATTCAGTGTCATTCAGCAACTATCTTCCTCCCTGACCTCATGCACCTTACAGGCCTCCTATGAAACCAGCTTTCTCCTACTGTACGTGTCAGTTTCTATGCTTCCAATGCTGGAAAATCCATCCAGAAACCGGAAAGGATGATTCACTTTAGAACACAAATAAGGTAGTTGTAGGGCCGAAAGTCACTGTTAGGGGGGAAAGGAGGACTAAGTAGACAAAGTACAGGACACAGATGAGGCTCATTGTTGGCCTGATAAGAACAGTAATCCCTGCTCTGGCTACTTTGCAAATCTGTTGGGAGGATCAAATGAGATTACAAAATCGCTTTGGCGGCAGCCACCTTAGCAACTGCCACATTCTCTACTGGCTCTCCGTCTGTCCCTGTGACTTGTAATGGCTTCAAAAATCTCCATGGTGAAACTGGCAGCTGTTGGTGCCACCACCAACAAAACTCTTAACACAGAGCACGGTGGGTAGCAACAACACTGGATTGGAAAGCACACGACCTCAGGGACTACTTGAGATGTCTGACCTTGGCCAACTCCTCCTGCCTCTTCTGACTTGTTTCTCCTCTGCAAAGTGCAGCTGATTCTATTTCCACCATTGCTGCTGAGAGCAAGTAAGAGCATGTACATGAAAGCAAACTACACATTTCCGTATACAAATGGAAGATTGCTGTCAGCATTCCTTTATGAAGGAAGCACATTTGAATTCCTACTACATGAAAGTGCTTTTTCCAGGTTCTAAGGGTAATGTTGAGAATAAGACCAGATGGATTTTCTCATGCAGCTTAGAATCCAAGGATATTAAGAGTCCAAGATAATAATGGTGATAAAAATTATGAAAAAAATTTGGCAGATTAAACACATGTAAGGTGAAGAGGGATGCTATTTTATACAGCATGGTCAGGAAGCTCTCTCTGATGAGGGAAGCATACAACAGAGTGAAGGAGAAACAGCTGCAGACCATCTGGGGGGAAGCCCTCCCAGCAAAGAAGAGCCAGCACAAAGGCCCAGAGATGGATGGGCAGTGGGTGCCTGAAGTGTCCGAGGCAAGGAGGCAGCTCACCATGTCTGACCAGCAGTGTGCTTGGTGCTGAGACTGGAGAGGAAGCTGAAACTTGGGAAGGGACATATTATGGGCCAGGGCTCACAGGGAAGAAGAGATGAATTAATGTTGGGTCATAGAGGAAGGAAAAGGACTTAGTTAAGTAAAACTAGTAACAGGAACAAAGCACGGAAGTAGCAGAGGTAATAATAATAATAGCATCAGAAGCTTACAGCACTTTTGTAAGCATCAGCACTTAACAAAGTGCCAGATACTGCCCCATGTACTTTTGCCCATAGCATTCAGGTTACCCTTACAGAGCCTTACCATCCCACTTAACATATGAGAAAAGTGAGGCTAGAGAATTTGCCTAACTTGTCTGAGGTTACAAGGCATGTGGGCTCAGGCTGATGGGCATGATGCAGCTAAGGCGTATGGACAGTTCCCCTTGGCAAAGAGAAGGGAGCAGAGGAGAGAGAGAGGGCCAGAAAAGCAGGCAGAGGGCAGGCTGAAGAGAGCCACTTCAATATTTGTAACAGGTCAGCAGCACATGAAAACGGCCTTTTTAGGAAAGTTAACTTGGCAACAGAGGAGGGAACGTCAGCAAGGGAAGAGCATGAGGGCAGGTGCAATGGTCTATGTGAGAGGTGACCAGGGCCGCAGCTAAGGTAAGGTCAGTATTGATGGAAAGAGGTAGGTGGCTGGGTGGGTGCAGAGTAAATGAAATTTGGAAGGTGAACAGCCAGCTCGATATTCATACACCATCTTCTGAGAGCCTTTGCACAGTCACTTTGTTTTTGGCAAAGTGTCTTAGGATGAAGGCCAACACTGATTACCATTGCTGACAATCCTCAAATCATTGTTAGTTGAGAGTTCAGTGTTACTGACTTTATTTCCCAACCTATCAGCTTAAGAGGCAATTAAAGTTGTCACTCCAAACTGTGCTTACAGCTCTAGGTAAAAGGTCTGGAAAGCCACTTCCTACTGATCTCTTCATCTCAATATTATTTCAAACAGGTAGGACAGTTAGACATTCTACCAGTTTATTGCCACTGAGAAACTTGGGAGATTAGATCCATGTGGGTTTTTCAAGCCTGCATTTCTAAATGTGGGACAAGAGTCTTTATCCTGTTGTACTTTCATGAGATCAAAATCTATTTTCTGTTAAAAATGGAGACTTCTGTGACTTTTTCAACCTGAACATACTTGTTGAACCTTAACCCCTTCTTTATCTTTCTTAAATGCTTGGAAAAATGGTGTGGTAAAAGACGACAACAAAACAAATTAAAGAAGAAAACCCGAAAATGGGACTGAAAACAAAAAACCTTAGCCACTGTTCAGATTTGATCACTTGATTAGCTGTGCAGGTCAGAGCCTTTCCGTGCCAAGGTTTCCTCATTGCTAAAAGGCGTGGGCTGGCTTAGGTGGGCTTTCCATCTCTGTGACTCCACGATCTACAATAATGATCTTTATTTATCCTCAGAGAGACAAAAATCAAAAACGGGGGAAATAAAGGGTTACAGAATGTATTTGAAGAGAGACCTTCAATGTAGAACAGCACTTCTGTTTGGATTATTTTTAGAACACAGCAGCTTAAGGACAGGCACTGCCTTCAGCTATTTCCTATCTGTAATGGGAAAGAAAGACCACACAGGCAGTAGGCAGGGCAGGAAGAGCTTTTCTCAGTTCTGCAGGTGAACCAGCAGACCCACGTACAGGCTCACCAAGGTCCACAGCAGGCCGGGCCTGGGCCCATGACCCTGTTCCACTCACTTCTATTCACGGTGCTGTGAATTCACTGAAGTGTGACTGTTAATGCACACAGGCTTTCTTTGGGGGATGATGAAACGTTCTGGAATCAGATACCGGTGATAGTTGCACAACCTTTGCAAATATACTGAAAATTGTTAAACTGTGCACTTTAAAAGGATAAAATTTATAATATGTGAATTATATATCAATCTTTTTTAAAGTTAAAGAAAAGGAATCCAAGTATGCTGCTGTGACCCTCAAACTTCAGATATACAAACACCATGTGGAATGCTTATTAGGATATGAATTCCTGGGACTTCCTGCCATTACCACCTACATTCTAGCCCAACAGCTTCAGTGCAGAACCTGGCAGCCTGCATTTAACAAGCACGCTGGGTAGGGCTGCTGATGGAAGTTATCAGCCATGAGGCATGTTTTATGAAGCACAGGTATAATGAAAAGAAACTAATGTAGAAAAGGGGGAGCTGATTATTCAAATTCTGGTACTGCTCCTTCCTAGTTATATGACCTTGGACGAGTCACATAACTTCTCTGCTCCTTAGTTTCCTCAACCATAAAAGGTAATGAAGAATGTCTCTCTCCAGAGACAGAAAACATGAAATGTGGTAGAGTACATGGCATATAGTTGGTGTTTAATAAATGCCAAGCTAAAACTTAAGCAGGTGCCAATTCCATTCAACACACACTGTTCAGGGACTACAATGTGAAAGGCACAGTGCAAAGCAATGGTAATTAGTAGGACAGATTTTGAAAGTAATCAGTTAATGGATTTTTCCAACTATGAAACAAACCTTAAAAACAAAGCATCACTGTTTACAAATGATTTAAATTAACAAAGTATCTTCCATGACCTTGGATAAGTAAATTTGGGAATTTACTAGGAAAAATAAAAATAACATGGGTCCAAGTGACAATTATAAAGGATGTCTGGAGGCTATTTAAGTAATAAAGTTGACACCAGTACTACATTTTTCCTTTGTATTTTCTGTCCCAGGGCAGAACGTAAGGCTAATATTGGGGACCATACTTAAACTTTTCTCACATCCAGAAAATACTCACTAAGTATGTGCTTAATGAAACAGCGCAGCTTCCTACCTTCAGGTCACGGTGGATGATGGGAGTTTTGCATTGATGCAGGCGGGCAACAGCTTCACAGGTATCACAAAATATCTGGAGCACTTCATTCTCTGTGAAACCTGTTTGTAGGCGCTGGTTCATCAGGTTCACCACCTGGCCTCCTGAGAGTGGCACAGAGCAAAGGAGAGTTGATTAACACTCAGCCTCATCACTGAACCCGGGACAGTAAGGGGCTATCAAAGAAGAGCTTTGAACCCCAGCCTCGGGTTTATTTTCTTCCTCCAATGCCTCCTCTTTTGCATCAAACCCAGTTTCTTTATTTTATAAAGTACCCAGATGTGAGCTGCCCTCATTATGTCGTTAAGATTAGTAATGGCAATGGCAATGCAGTTCTGCTGTAGTTGCCTGGCCACCCTGTCCTCATGTGTATGAGACGAGGACAAAGTCTCAAACTGTCACATCTTTTAGTAAAAATCAGATGGCACAACAGACCCAGAGAACAGGAAAAGACAGCTTCATAGTTTGTGCTAATGAACAGCTTGGTCTCTTGGGCTTCATTACTTGCTGCTTGGCCTGCCTAAATGCTACACCAACATTTCATCTCCAAGACCAAAAGACTGAGGAGCTCACTTACAAAATTATCAAGATCCCTGGAAGGGCCTACTGCTTGGCCTCTGAACAGTTTACTGTCCAAAAAAGGAATGGACAAAAGGACACAACTTGTAAGTTCAAACTTGATCATATTTTATAAAATCACATTAATAGTTAATATGGTGAAAGCTGAAATTACTGGTTAAATTGTATATTAGGAATTAGCAACATTTTTCATTTATGAATGGTACTTTATTACTATCATCATCATTATTTTTAATTAATTTATTTGAAAGGCAGAGTTACAGAGAGAGAGAGGAGAGAGAGAGAGAGAGAGAGAGAGATATCTCCCATCCAATGGTTCTCTCCCCAAATGGCTGCAACCATTTTGGAACTGTTCCAAGTTGAAGCCAGGAGCCCAGAGCATCTTGCAGGTCTCCCACATGGGTGAAGGAACCCAAGAACATGGGCCATGTTTTGCTGCTTTCCCAGGTGCATTAGCAGGGAGCTGGATTGGAAGTGGAGCAGCCAGGACTCAAACTGGTGCCCATACAGGATGCCAGCCCAGCAAGCCATGGCATAATCTGCTATGCCACAGAGCTGGCCCCTGTGAACAGTATTTTTAAGGGCAGGGAAAATGTTAATGGAACTAAGGGTGATTACAAAAGGACACCAAACATTATGCTTGTAAGTGGTGGCTTCTTAGGCCAAAAAAAAAAAAAAAAAAAAAAAAAATCACACCCCTCAACATGGTTAGATATAATGTAGTCACCTCTGAATAAATTCACGCTAACTGTGGATTTTCCAAGATAAATGTTGTTTAAAACTTCATGCTTTCAACTACTTAAGTCCACTGTTAACAGCAGCATCCTCTGAACGGAGTCTTCCTAGGAATAATAGCTCTAGAGCAAGGAGGGGGTCATTTCCATTACCCAAAAAGGATTCTTTTTTACCTCCTAACACAAGGATGGCAGTAGGAGTGGGGAAGGAAATACACAAAGAGGGAGTAGGGAGGTTGAGCTCTTCCTTTAGTCCATCTTGGAGGTAGGTCTTTTTGCATGCCTTCATCATTTGTTTGAAAGCATCATAGGGGCTGGCACTGTGCTGTAGCCGACAGAGCACTGCCTGCAGTGCTGGCATCCTGTATAAGCACCAGTTCAAGACCCCACTGCTTCACTTCCAGTCCAGCTCTAGTATGGCCTGGGAAAGCAGCAGAGGATGGCCCAAGTGCTTGGGCCCCTGCACCCATGTGGGAGACCCGGAAGAAGCTCCTGGCTTCAGATCTGCCCAGCTCTGGCCGTTGTGGCAATTTGGGGAGTGAACCAGAGGATGAAAGATCTCTCTCTCCTCTCTTGCCACTCCCTCTTTGTAACTCTGCCTTTCAAATAAATAAAAAAACTTAAAAAAAAAAAAAAAAGCAGCACAAAGACCATATTCATTTCTTTTTCTTTTCCTTTTTTTTTTTTTTAAGATTTTTTATTTGAAAATCAGAGTTACACAGGGAAGGGCAGAGGCAGAGAGAGAGAGAGAGAGAGGGCTTCTATCTGCTGCTTCACTCTCCAGATGGCCACAATGCCCGGAGCTGCATCTATCTGAAGTCAGGAACCATGAGCTTCTTCCAGGTCTCCCAAGCGGGTGTAGGGGCCCAAGGACTTAAGCCATTTTCTACTGCTTTTCCAGGCCACAGCAGAGAGCTGGATCAGAAGTGGAACAGCCAGGACTCGAACTGGCATCCATATGGGATGCAGGCACTGTAGGCGGCGGCTCTACCCGCTATGCCATAGTGCTGGCCCCATCACATTCATTTTCATATATTCTTATTTATATACCAGCACCAAACTTTCCTAAACCTAAGAATGGAGTTTTGTATCATCTATCACTTTTAAATATTTGTACCACTGCTCCTTGCATGATAAGAACACCAGCAACTGAGGAGGCTCTGTGTCTTCCAGCTTCTTAGTAGTTCCCCATTGTAAAGTCAGAACAACATACTTAGGGTACAGTGCATATATATATATATATATATATATATATTTTTTTTTTTTTTTTTTGACAGGCACAATGGACAGTGAGAGAGAGAGACAGAGAGAAAGGTCTTCCTTTGCTGTTGGTTCACCCTCCAATGGCCGCCACGGCCGGCGCTCTGCGGCCAGTGCACCGCGCTGATCTGAAGGCAGGAGCCAGGCGCTTCTCCTGGTCTCCCATGCGGGTGCAGGGCCCAAGTACTTGGGCCATCCTCCACTGCACTCCCGGGCCATAGCAGAGAGCTGGCCTGGAAGAGGGGCAACCAGGACAGAATACGGCGCCCCAACCGGGACTAGAACCCGGTGTGCCAGTGCCACAGGCGGAGGATTAGCCTAGTGAGCCGCAGCACCGGCCTAGGGTACAGTGCATATTAAGTGAAAGGATCCCCCTGCCCCAGATAATCAGAGCAAGAGACAAGTGAGAGCTTATGGGTAGGATTCACGTACATACCTCTACAGAAGTCCATAAGAATGAGAACTTCCCAGACATCACCACTACTCACGCTGTTGATACTTGAGTCAATGTAACCCACAATGTTCTTGTGACCTGACAGGTCCCTCTGTGAACAAGGTGAGAAATACACCATTAGTTATGGACACCAACAGAGACAGAATTAGCCAGTCAGTTCCAACAGCCCAGAAAATTTAAGTATACATAGATGGTTCTAACAGTGTTGAGAGGTAAGATTGAGGGGCAGGGTCCAGCACAGGTCTCCAGTGCTCTCTGACACTGACTCAGCCAGATCTGCACTGGAAATTCCACTAACCCACAGGCATTCTTCAGAGCCTAAATTCTAAAAACAAATGCACACAGAAGGCTTCTTGCTCACTGCATCTGTGCTCCAGGTAAGCCAGAAGCGAACACACTCATCTCCAAAAACACTGCAGAGAAGAGGAGACAGCATGAACCATTTAAATATGCGAGTTTTTAATTCAGAAAGGTAAAATGGATGTTTTCCTTGGTTACAAGGGGAAAAGTGAATAAAACCAGACTTTTAAATGGTTCATATTGTTTTTCTCCCTTTAGGAAATACATGAATAGAATAATTGCTTTACAAAGTTTTGAAGGCTCATAATTAAGCCCTTCAAGCCAACTGACTAGGACATAAAATGGGACCTATTTCCAGCTCTGTGGTTGGAACTACATGTGATGTCTCAGGGTTTCTTACATAGTTCATTCAGCCAACACATGTTTATTGAGCACCTCCTAAATGCTGTGCCCAGCTGAGGCCGTGGAAATTGCCTCACACCTTGGTGAAATCGTTTCATTGTCTGTAGAAGCAGATCTTTGTAATGAGGATGTTTAAAACCCAAGGTTATTAAGAACTAACTTGGAGAAAGTAAAAGTGAGCAAGCTAAGTAAAATGACTTCAGTACAAATACACAGTAAGATTTTTTAAAGCCAGTTTTAATAAATTGTTTTTATTTTAAAAGGTCAGGGGGAGGGAGTGAAAACAACATGATTCTTTGAGAGTCGTCATACTAACTTGGCAGTCTGGACCATAAGAATAGAAACTACCATTACCTTAACTGGAGATTCAGTTGTTCAAAGTGATCAACAGTCTCCTTTAATCTGAAACTATACACCAACACAAGAGGAGCCTCATGGTATTAAGCATACACACCTAAAACCTGAACTCAGTAAAACCCCATTTGAGTCATGGATTCAGAATAACTAATGCGGGGCCAGTGTTGTGGCATACCAGGTTAAATCTCCACCTGTGACAGTGGCATCCCATATGGGTGCCAGTTCAAAACCCGGCTGTTCCACTTCCGATCCAGCCCCTGCTAATGTGCCTTGGAAAGCAGTAGAAGATGGCCCAAGTCCTTGGGCCTCTGCACCATGTGGGAGACACGGAAGAAGCTCCTGGCTCCTGGTTTCAGCCTGACCCGGCCCTAGCTGTTGCGGCCACTAGGGAGTGAACCAGAGGATGGAAGATTCTCTCTCTCACTCTACTTTTCAAGTAAATAAAAACATAAATAAGTCTTTAAAAAAGATGATGAGTTCTTTAAAAAAAGAAAAAAAGAACTAATGCTTCAGAAATGGTAGACCCACAAAAGGTAAACAAAGGTAGAAGCATGACCCTGGAACTGTCAATTGGAAGTCACCAGACTTATGTCACAGTAATTCCAGAGAAGGGATGGGATAGAAGTGAGAATGTAACTGGACATGGAAAGAACAGGAACTAAGCAAGTAGAGCCAATCACTACAGATTACTCCTTCAGAATATCTGTGCTTAAGACAGGAGCAGCATTGAGGAAGGGACACTGAGCCCTGGTGAATGGAAGAGGCCAGGGGACAGGATACAGGAGAGGATGAGGACAGCGGACAGAACCAAGTGCTGGAAGTAGAAGGGTGGTGATTAAGGGTACTATTAAAGGGATGGGCTGAGAGTGACATTTTCTTCCTGGCACACAAGAAGGAGGCAAGGATGGAACTGCATATTGCTGTAAGGCTTTAAAAAAAAAAAAAAGGAAATTGAAGCAGTTCAGATCAAGGTCATCTTCAAATGTACAGGATGAGAGAGAAGCTTGATGAGACAAAAGGTTTAGAGCATATGCCTTAGATAACAGATAAAGGAGGAGATAATAAAGCTAAAAAGGAATCTCTGGATTTCAAGTTTTTCCAAAAACAGAAAGTGATTTTAGGGATCATATTTTACAGGCCTATCCTTCTCTGTTTTTCTGTCTCATCATCAACCCTTCAAGAACTCGTTTCCGGTTACACAGTCATGAGATAGGAAGAACTGGAGAGAAGTTCCCTAAAACCAAAATAAAACAGATCATGTCCTCCAAATGTTCACAAGGAGGAATGAAAGACAAATGTCTCCACATTTAACTATTTGAAAAAAGTCAGCAGTATTGCCTGCGTTCTAATTCATTCCAAGAGAAGTATCAAAAAATCTGAAAGAAAGAGAAAAATTTCAGTAGATTCATGTTACAATCTGAATGTTTGTGGCCCTTCCAAAATTCACATTAAAGTTTAAATCTCCAGTACAACAGTAGTAAGAGATTGGGCCTTTGGGAGGTGATCAGTAACCTTATATAAGGGCTAGAGGGAATCAGGTAGGCCTTTCTGCCCCAAAGGCAAAGAGCTTGTATCTCTCACCACCACCACCACCACCACCACCACCACCACCACCACCACGCCACCTCCACCGTAAGTGCCCTGTCCAGTCCCTGAGGGAACAGCATTCAAAACACCATACTGGAAACACAGACTGGGCCCTCACCACATACCCAACCTGCTGGCACACTGAGTTTAGATTTCCTAGCCTGTAGAACTCTGAGAAAATAAATTTCTCTTCTGTAAAATTATTCAACCTTTTTTTAAAAAACGATTTATTTATTTATTTGAAAGAGAAAATGGGGTGAGGGAGAGAGAGAGAATCTTTCATCTGTTGGTTCACTCCCCAGATAGCCACAATGACAAAGGCTGGGCCAGGTTGAAGCCAAGGAGCCAGGTGGTTCTTTCAGGTCTCTTGCATGGTGCAGGGGCCCAAACACTTGGGCATTCTTCCTCTGCTTTTCCCAGGCCATTAGCAGGGAGCTGGATTGGAAGTGAAGCAGCCAGGACTGGAAAGGGTGCCCATGTTATATGCTGGGCATTTGCAGGTTGTAGCTTAACCCACTATACCATGAAACCAGTCCCAATTAATCAGTCTTGAATATTTTGTTCTAGCAGCACAGATGGACTTTGACAAGACAAGAGGAGGTCAAAAGTCATTAGAGGTCCAAAACTGGATAATTAATATCAGCAGATGGCAACTTGCAGTTTGCCAAGATGTTTGTTCATGCCCAAACTGCTGTTCATTTTGTCTCTGCGGAGCTATGTCCAAGCAGAAAAGACCTACTTTTGGGAGGGACACCACGGCATTTACCCTTTAATGACCTGATGATGCAGCAGCAGCACCTGAGATCTTAAGAGTACAATTTCACTGGTTTACAATTCTGATGGAGAAGATCCGTGTGTGTGACTCATTATGAAATGTAGATCAAAAGAAAAACCTCACCACAAACTGAGACTGACTTGCATTTAAGGTACACTGGCAGCAGCTCCAGACCAGTTCTCAGCAACCAAAGAATGCCCAAGCTTTCCTCTGGCTTTGATTAAACCACCAGCCTCAAGCAGGCATTTGGTCTAGTAGTAAAGATATTAGTTAGGAAGGCTGCATCCCACATTAGAGTGTTTGGGTTTACAGGGATAGAGTCCCTAGGTTGCTCAATATCGGTTTCTCACTCTGGCTTGCTCACCTGCCAGCCGTAAGGCCATGACAGGCCTCATTCTGAAATGGGAAGGAGGCAGGCCAGGTCCTTGAAAACAAAGAAAGTAAGCTCTCCTGGAATTTATGACCTTCTGCTCCTCACCAGCTCCCCTGGAATTTATGGCCCAATGCTTCCCGCCAGTGACTCCCTGTGCCATCTCCTTTGTGTGGCACTTCCTGCCAGTGCCTCCCCATGCCATCCCCTTAGTGTGGCCTTCCCGCCACATAACGTATATAGCCTATACGTTTAAATGAACCAATGAACATGTTAGGTCCCAATACCTTGCCATATAGAGAATAAGAAGGTAACCTATGTAGGAGATGACCTGCACCCTTGTAAGTGTGAGGCTATAAAAACCTCTCTTATGCAAACGAGAGGGCCTTTTGCCTGTGCACTGCTGAAGGGCTGTGTGCAAGTAGGGGGTCCCAGCCGGCTGGTAACAAAAAACCTCTGCTTTTGCATCCGCGACTGTGCCTTGTGCATTGATTGGGAAATTCGGACACAACAGGTTCAATTCCTGTCTCTGGCTACTGACTCCAGCTTCCTGCCAAGCAGATCCGTGGAGGCAACAGTTGATAACCCAAGCAGTAGAATCTGTGCCACCCAGAAGGAAGACCTGGATTATATTCCTGACTCCTGGCACCAGCCCTAGTCCAGCCTTAGCTGTTGCAGGTATTCAGGCCAGTAGATGAGTGTCTAGAAAAAAAAGAGAGTCCAACCCCAGATCAGCAAAGAGGAATAGATGTGGAAGTAGAGGATGGAAAACTCAGGAGGAGAATCGCTGCTCCCATCTACTTACTCAGGAAAAGGCAGGATAGAGGGAAGATGCTTTTCTGCCCTGGTATTTTTTGGGGTAGTGGGGTAGAAGTCTACAACGAGCATAAATCAACACGCAACTCGGAGTGGGGAATGTTCAGTTAAATAAATAAGGTCAGTCCCTCATATGATTTAAGCAGTGGTAAATTTAAAGGACGAGTTGTCATTTTAGACTTTTTTTTTTTTTTTAAAGACTTATTTATTTATTTTGAAGGCAGAGTGACAGAGAAAGAGAGAGCGAAACAGAAAGACAGGTCTTCCATCCACTGGTTCACGCTCCAAATGGCCACAACAGCCAGGTCAAAGCCAGGAGCCAGGTATTTCATCCTTGTCTCCCACATGGCAGAGACCCAGGAACATTAACAGGAAGCTGAATTGGAAATAGAGTAGCTAGGACTCCAAGAAGCACTCCAATCCAGGCAGTGACTTAATCTGCAGCACCACAACACTTGCCCCAGACTTTATTTTTCAGCTAATATTAAATGACATTTATAAAATATCGACAACTGTTATTAGAAGATCTGCTTCATTAGATATTTAAAGTGGTTTAAGTTAGCTTGTTAACTATCATATTTAAATACTTGAAGTGCTAAAAAAAACCTAGTTTATGCATAAACTATGCATCTGAAAATTATATGCATAAACTGCCATCTGAAAATCAAGCTTTAAACCCAGACCATACAGATTATCACAAACATCAAGTTTATGTAGGGTCCTAACTCATGAAGCTTGCAGCACAGAACAGTATTCTATCCTTAGCTTCAAAACTCCTGCCACAGGAGAATTCCTAGTTAAGAACCCTAAGGCCTTATAAGAAAATTGAGTACTCTATTCCTTAGTATATCTATGAAAACCTTTATATTGACATTCAAGAAAAACAAGATGGCACTGTGAATGCTGTGCAAATAACAAGTCACTCAACTGAAAACAGTAAAACTAAGCATTGTACATTAGCTAATTTCTTTATACAGATGGTCTACAACTCACAACAGTGATTTTCTGACTTTATGATGATGTGAAAGTGATACTCATTCAATAGAAACAACACTTCAAGGTTTTGAATTTTTATCTCTTCCTGGGCTGGTAATGTGCAATAGGCCACTCTCTTGTGAAGCTGGGCAGCCGCATGAAGCCGCAGCGCCCAGCGATCACGGGGAAACCACCAACACACTACGCTGTACAGCATTGCTAAGCTAGGATGTTCAGCAGGTTAGGTGTATAAATGAGCTTTCCACTTGTGACATTTTCCCCTTGTGATGGGCTTATTGTAAGCTGAGGAGGATCTGTATATCATTGGCTTAGATCACACTTCCTTGGAATTTCAGCACCACAGCTGCAAATCCCTCGCACCAACAGTGCTTGTATTTTCAGACAGTAAGTTTCCAAAGAAGTGCCTTTTCCTGCTCTGACCTTCCATTCAAATGGTCAAGCTGTTCCGATTTTATGACTTAGTACTATTGCTACTATTTCCAGAATTACTCTACCCTATTAGCCAAATTTCAGCTCCTTAAATTAAAGATGAAGAAAAGCAGTTTAAGGTCTGGAATTAGTTTTTCCCAAGGCTGCTTGTAAAAGTCTTCTTCTGCCTTACTATTTCCTCTTCCTTTTCTCTCTATAACCCTAAATTTCTTTTATAATTTTCTTTAAGAGGAGTTATTCACAGGCAAACAAAAGCTATCAAGTCCAGTGCAGTAGTAAAAGAAACACTTCAAAATCTAGGCTGGTCCTGGAGTTCTTCTGGAGGCCCCTTTGACCTTCAGCTACATAAGATATCCCAGATATATTCTTACTTCCTCAAGGCTTACTCATTTATCAATATCTTTTAGTTACTGAATAGACCTCCCCCTCCCCCTCCCCCTCCCCCTCCCCTTCTCCCTCAAAATGTCCCTGTTTGCTTGTTCACTTCCAAAATGCCTGAAATTGCCAGGACTGGGTTGTGGCCACGCCCAGAGGTTGGGAATGCAATTCTGGTCTCCCACATGGGGTTGAGAATCTAATCACTTGAGGCATAACCACTGTCTCCTAGGATCTGCAGTGGCAGGAAACTGGAGTCTGGATCCAGGAACTGAACCCAGACACTTGATGTGGAATATGGGTATCAACTGCTAGGCTAAATGCCCATTCCTAAATAGGTATTCTTTTTTTAAAGATTTATTTATTTACTTGAAAGAGTGACACAGAGAGAGATGGAGAGGCAGAGAGAGAGAGGTCTTCCATCCGCTGGTTCACTCCTCAATTGACCGCAATGACTAGAGCTGTGCCAATCCAAAGCCAGGAGCCAGGAGCTTCTTCCGGGTTTCCCAGGTGGGTGCAGGAGCCAAGGACTCGGGCCATCTTCTACTGCTTTCTCAGGCCATTGCAGAGAGCTGGGGCGGAAGAGGAGCAGCTGGGACTAAAACCGGTGCTGATATGGGATGCCAGTGCTTCAGGCCAGGGCTTTAACCCGCTGCGCCACAGCACCAGCCCCCCTAAATAGGTATTTAAAGTCACCCAAAGTCTGACTCTAGAGCAGTGTTGCTCAAAATTTAATATGCATATGAGTCACCTGAGGATCTTGTTAAACAGCAGATTCTTACCGAGTGGTCACTAGGGTATGTCCTAAGGTGTGTCCTCTGCTGCTGGTCAGTAGCATTTAAAGCAGCAAGGATCCAGAGCAGAGCTACTTAGAGTGTGATCCACAAACATCTCCTGGTTAGTGAACTCCTCCTAATCCACAGAAGATAAAGCACTTGCTCCAGGATACAAATCAATCAAACCACAAGCTAATTTTGTTTTCCTGGCGAGATTTTATCTGTAAAGGAATCAGTTTATTGATTTACATTCTAGCACAAGATCCTCTGAGTAGCACTTATACACACATTTATAGTCAAGTAATTTTTGACAAGGGTGCCAGGGCAACTCAATAGGCAAAGAAAGGTTTTTTCAAAAAGTGGTGTTGGGACAGAAGAATATCCATATGCAAAAGAATGAAGTTGTGTCCTTATTTCATGACATACTCAAAAATTAACTAAAAATAGATGAAAACTATTAATATTCCTCAAAAAAATGCACAAATTTTTCTGATCCTGGGTTAAGCAAGGAGTTTTTAGATACGACAAAGCACAAACAATCAAGAAAAAGGTAGATAAGCTGAACTTCACCACAATCTAGCACTTTTGTGTTTCAAACGACAATGTTTAGAAAATCAGGAGCCAGTGTTGTGGTTTAGCAGATTAAGCCACCACTTGTGTTGCTGGCATCCCATATTGAAGCAACGGTTCCAAGTCCTAGTACTCTGCTTCTATTCCAGCTCCTTGATACTGTACCTAGGAAAACAGCAGAAGATGGCCCAAGCATTTGGACCCCTGCAACCCATGGGGGAGACCTGGATGGAGTTCCTGGTTTCAGGCTGGCTCAGCCTCAGATGTTGCAGCAGTCTAGGGCCTGGACCAGCAGATGGAATTGCTCTCTTTCTCCCTGTTTCTATCACTCTGCCTTTCAAATAAATAAATCAATATTTTAAAAAATTGTTCTTGATTTTTTAGAAAAAAGTCAAAAGGCAACATACAGAATAGAAGACAATATTTAAAATTTGTACATATAAGGATTTAGTGTCTATAATATGTAAAGAGGCCTTACAAATCAGCAAATAAGATGTTAAAATTCATAAAGGTGGTGCTGGCAACTTGGCATAGTAGGCTAATCCTCCACCTGTGGTGCTGCCATCCCACATGAGCACTGGTTTGTGTCACAGCTGCTCCTCTTCCAATCCAGCTTTCTGCTAGAACCAAGGAAAGCAGTGGAAGATGGCCCAAGTGCTTGGGCCCCTGCACGCACATGGGAGATCCAGAAGAAGCTCTTGGCTCCTGGCTTCAGATTGGCTCAGCTCCAGCCTTTATGGCCATTTAGGGAGTGAACCAGAGGATGGAAGACCTCTCTTTGTCTTTCCCTCTCTCTTTCTGTGGCTCTGCCTTTCAAATAAATAAAATCTTTAGAAATAATTTTAGGGGCTGGTGCTGTGGTGCAGCGAGTTGGAGTCCTGGCTTGAAGCACCAGCATCCCATATGGGTGGCAATTCTAGTCCTGGCTGCTCCTCTTCCAATCCAGCTCTCTGCTGTGGCCTGGGAAAGCAGTGGAGGATGGCCTAGGTGCTTGGGCTCCGGCACCCACTTGGAAGGCCTGGAGGAGGCTCCTGGCTCCTGGCTTTGAATCAGCTCAGCTCCGGCCATTGCAGCCATCTGGGAAGTGAACCAGCAGATGGAAGACCTCTCTCTAACTCTTTCAAATAAATAAAATAAATATTTTAAAATAAATTAATTAATTAAAATGAAAATAATTTTTAAAAAGTAACCAACAGAAAATTATTTAAAAAAATCATAAAGGATACAAATAGATAACTTCCAAAGAATATATACAAATGACTAAGAAACACATCAATCATTAGAGAAATGCAAATCCTAACTATAATGAGATATCACTTCAAGTCACTAAATGTGGCTATAATAAAAAATATAAATAAAACATATTGGTGGCCGGCGCTGCGGCTCACTTGGCTAATCCTCCGCAGGCGGCGCCGGCACCCCAGGTTCTAGTCCTGGTTGGGGCGCCAGATTCTACCCGGTTGCTCCTCTTCCAGTCCAGCTCTCTGCTATGGCCCACGAAAGCAGTGGAGGATGGCCCAAGTGCTTGGGCCCTGCAACCACATGGGAGACCAGGAGGAAGCACCTGGCTCCTGGCTTCAGATCGGCACAGCACGCCGGCTGTGGCAGCCATTTGTGGGGTGAACCAACAGAAGGAAGACCTTTCTCTCCGTCTCTCTCTCTAACTCTGCCTGTCCAAAAAAAAAAAAAAAAAAAAGGCAAGGTTGTGAAAATTGGAACTCGTATGTATTTCTGTATTACTGGTAGGAATATACAATGGTGACTGCAGTTCCTCAAAAAGTGGTTACCACCTGACCCAGCAATTTCACTGTATACAAGAGTCATGAAAACATTATGTTGAGGGGTGGCGCTGTGGCATAGTGGGTAAAAGCTGCTTTCTTGCAGTGCCAGCATCCCATATGGGCACCGATTTGAGTCCCCACTACTCCACTTATGATCCAGCTCTCTACTATGGCCTGGGAAAGCCATAGAAGATGGTCCAAGTCCTTGGGCCCCTGCACCCACATGGGGGACCTGGAAGAAGCTCCTGGCTCCTGGCTTCGGACCGGCTCAGAGGGAATCAGCAGATGAAAGATTCTCTCTCTTTCTCTTTGCCTCTGTCTCTCTGTAATTCTGCTTTTCAAATAAATAAATCTTTTTTTAAAAAAAAGAAAACATTATGTTGACTCTTTCTAACTTCCTTTCAAGTGTAAATAAATTTTTTATAAATACATTATGTTGATATAAAAATTTGTACACAAATGCTTATAGCAGCAAATATAATGACCAAAAAGTGAAAAACACCCAGATGTCCATCAACCGATGAATACATACATAAAAGTGTGCTGCCAAGCTGGCGCCGCGG
Source organism: Lepus europaeus (assembly GCF_033115175.1). NCBI lineage: Eukaryota > Metazoa > Chordata > Mammalia > Lagomorpha > Leporidae > Lepus > Lepus europaeus. The sequence continues at coordinate 65,366,226 of NC_084839.1, forward strand.
CTCACTAGGCTAATCCTCCGCCTTGCAGCGCCGGCACACCGGGTTCTAGTCCCGGTCGGGGCACTGATCCTGTCCCGGTTGCCCCTCTTCCAGGCCAGCTCTCTGCTGTGGCCAGGGAATGCAGTGGAGGATGGCTCAAGTGCTTGGGCCCTGCACCCCATGGGAGACCAGGAGAAGCACCTGGCTCCTGCCATCGGATCAGCGTGGTGCGCCGGCCGCAGCATGCCTACCGCGGCGGCCATTAGAGGGTGAACCAACGGCAAAAGGAAGACCTTTCTCTCTGTCTCTCTCACTATCCACTCTGCCTGTCAAATAAATAAATAAATAAATAAATAAATAAATAAATAAAAAGTGTGCTGCCTTCACACCATGGAATATCATGTAGGCATGAAAAAAGAATGCAGCACTGATACATACAATACAGATGAACCTTGAAGGTATGCTAAGTAAAAGAAATAAGATAGAAGAAGACATATATTGTATGAGTCCAGTTACATGAAATGTCCAGAATATCAACAGAAAGTAGATTAACACTCACTAGGGGATGAAGAAAGGGACTAGGGAGAGGCTGAGGGATTTCCTTTAGAATGAGGAAAAAAATGTTCTGCAATTAGATAGAGTTAAGGGCTGTGCAACCTTGTAAACATACTAAAAATTACTGAAACTTATGCTTTAAAAGGGTTAATTTCACAGGATGTGAATTTTATCTCAGTCTATATACACAAAAAATTATATGGCAGGATCCAGCATTGTGGTGTACTGAGATAAGCTACTGAGGCATCCATATTAGAGTGCCAGTTTGAATCCTGGCTGCTCCACTTGTGATTCAGCTCCCTGCTATTATTGTACTTGGCAAAGCAGTGGAAAATGGCCCAAATACTTGGCCCCTGCTGCTTAGGTAGGAAACCCAGATGGAGCTCTGGATTCCTGGCTTTCACCTGATGAGGCCTAGCCATTGCCACCATCTAGGGGAATGAGCACACGGAAGTGCTCTCATTCCGTCTCTCTCTCCTCCCTCTCTCTGTGTCACTCTCCCCTTCAAATATATAAATAAATCTTTTTTTAAAAAGTAATATGACAAACTGGGGGAGTGGAGGCAGGAAATAAAATTTTTTAAAAGAAACACATGGGAGCAGAGAAGCCCAAGAGATTACATATTTTGAACACCACCACTCTACAGCAACCAGGCAGGGCAGAGCTAAGCCCCTATGCTAGCCTTCTGACAAGCTCTTCTTTTAGAATAAAGATGCTTCCTCAGGCCCTCAGCTCATGTGCAGACTAGCCTTCACTCTGTTAGGAAGACACACTGTTCTTCCTAAATCCAGGGGAACCTGCCATGTCCTCACCTTCTGGATTGTCCCTCTGACACAAAACTAGCAAGCCTAGGCTATTTTTTCAATTCCCAAACAGGTAAAATTAGACTAAGTCTTTTCATCTCTGTTAAACATCCCCACGCTCTCTGACATGGTTTTTAGGACCATTTTGGCTGCTCCCACCTTTATGTGCTTTCCTTTGCTACATTCTTTTTACAAGAATGGCCCTGTGAAATTGAAGAAACACACTAGGCCCAGTCTGACTCATGCAGAGTAGGCCAGCCCTATCACCTACTATAATTCTATTCATGTAACTAAAAATTACATTCCTTTTTCTTTTGGCAGACACATCACATTATATACACTCATATTGAGTTAATTGATCACTTAAATACGTAAGTCTTTTCCCACTCATGCTGCTTTTAATCTCTGTAGGAACTATGCCTGTAAGGCTGACTGAAATACAATAAAAATCCAAGTCTGTGACCTTACCTTGTTATTTTATCTCCTTAGAATCAGTTCATCACGCCAATTAGTATGGATCATTCTATCATACAATGTAGTTGCTGTATCTTCCAACTTTATATTAGGTACATAAATTGACAAGCATTTCTTTCATTTCTTACTAAATGTAAAATAACATAAAGCTAATAATAAGCCACAGTACTTTTTTCTTGGATTAGTTTTTTTTTTTTTTTTTTGACAGGCAGAGTGGACAGTGAGAGAGAGAGACAAAGGTCTTCCTTTTGCCGTTGGTTCACCCTCTAATGGCCGCCGCGGCTGGCGCGCTGTGGCCAGCGCACTGCGCTGATCCGATGGCAGGAGCCAGGTGCCTATCCTGGTCTCCCATGGGGTGCAGGGCCCAAGCACTTGAGCCATCCTCCACTGCACTTCCTGGCCACAGCAGAGAGCTGGCCTGGAAGAGGGGCAACCGGGACAGAACCGGCGCCCCGACCGGGACTAGAACCCGGTGTGCTGGCGCCGCAAGGCGGAGGATTAGCCTAGTGAGCCACGGCGCCAGCCTTGGATCAGTATTAAATTACTGACCAGAAAGCTTTATTCCCAGTAGCAATTACACCTGACCAGCTTCCAACCTGGAGTCTCCAGCCTGCTGTCAGATCTCTGGTAACTGTCGTTATCCAAATAAGTAACCAAAAAATTCACTAACACTGTATCTACTGTACTCTGAGCTCTCTAACCAGAAACCTTTTCAAAGGAAAACTTGATGCTGATATAACAAGGCTTGTTCCTACTATACCTGAAAGGCTCTTTGAATCCCTGCTTACTCATCCAAATGACTACAAAACACATTAAAATGTAATTTTTTCAATGAGTAAGATATTAACATCCAAATAGTAAAGAATATTAGGCCATTATTTCCTGCTCCAGTCTGTATCCTCTCTGGGGAACCACTTTTAATCTTTCTTAAGCTCTCAAGAGGTTTTTTTTTTTTAAGGCAAATTTAAACAATATGTATTCAGTGCACACACACACACACCAACTTTCTTACACAAAAGGTAGCATCAGTGCATCTTTTTAAATAATCTGTTCTAGATTCTCGTCCCAGTTCAAACCTGTGCTCTCTACCATACAGAATCTACCTCCCTCTTTTTGCAATATGAAAATGTTCTCTTCTGAATACATATATATATATATTTTTTGACAGGCAGAGTTAGACAGTGAGAGAGACAGAGAGAAAGGTCTTCCTTTTTCCGTTGGTTCACCCCCCAAATGGCCGCTACCAATCCAAAGCCAGGAGCCAGGTGCTTCCTCCTGGTCTCCCATGCGGGTGCAGGGCCCAAGGACCTGGGCCATCCTCCACTGCCTTCCTGGGCCACAGCAGAGAGCTGGACTGCAAGATGAGCAACCGGGACAGAACCGGCGCCCCGACCAGGACTAGAATCCGGGGTGCCGGCACCACAAGTGGAGCACTAGCCTAGTGAGCCGTGGTGCCGGTCTGAGTACATCTTCTTTAAACATCATCTTCTTTAAACATCAGTGGCGACTCAGTGCCCTCACTGAGGACATACCATGCATCTGGCTGGGGAGAGGTGGATGCAGAACCACAGTGGACACATGTGGAGCATCAGTTCTTTCCTGTCGCTGTTCTTGCCCCCTTTAAATCTAAAGATAATGAATCTTCCTGCTGTCAGAAGAAGAGATCAGAAGTCTGAAATCCACCTTCTAACTGCCATCAGAAATCAGTATTCCTCTGTATCTATCAAAGCACACATCCTGAATATATGTATATTCATACCAGACCCTGGTAAATGGTACACAGCATTTACCCTGCCCCCCCCCCGCCCCAATCGAATCCCCTAATGTTTCTCCTTACATTTCAGTCCAACGTGCCCACCCTTCCTCCACTGTGAGTACAAAGAGCAATCTGCTTCTCTGATTGCTAACATAAAAGCCTTAGCATGTTAGAAAACATATTACATCTTCCAATTCCCTTTGCAATTCTTACAACCTCTGGGAGAGGCAGGCCTGGGGGTTTGGCTTCTATCTGATAGTCTGAGAGAGGGGGATAAAAACACATAGGAATTCAGATTAAAAATGATAGAAAACTTTTTAAAAATTCACAAACATAAATCTGGCACCTTAAATAAATGGACAAATTCCTCAGAAATATAAACTATCAAAACTCGATCAGAAAGAAACAAATAATCTGAACAGCCCTATAACAATTAAGAAAACTAAATTTGTTATTAAACTTCCAAAAATGAAATCTCTAGGCTCAAATAGTTTGGCAAATTCAACCAAATTCTTTTTTTTTTTTTTTTTGACAGGCAGAGTTAGACAGTGAGAGAGAGAGAGACAGAGAGAAAGGTCTTCCTTTTGCCCTCGGTTCACCCCCCAAGTGGCCACTACGGCCGGCGCGTTGTAGCCGACACACTGCGCCAATCCAAAGCCAGGAGCCAGCTGCTTCTCCTGGTTTCCCATGTGGGTGCAGGGCCCAAGGACCTGGACCATCCTCCACTGCACTCCCAGGCCATAGTAGAGAGCTGGACTGGAGAAGGAGCAACTGGGACAGAATCCGGCGCTCCAACCAGGACTAGAACCTGGGGGGCTGGCGCCACAGGCGGAGGATTAGCCTAGTGAGCCGTGGCATCGCCCCAACCAAATTCTTAATGAAGAATGAACACAAGTCTACACAATCCCTTCCAGAGCAAAGAAGTAGAGGGTACACTACTCAATTCATGTTATGAACCATTATTATCCTGATACCCAAAGCAGAAAAGAAATAGCTAAAAACAACAAAAACAACTATGGACCATTTTCCCTCATGAATGCAAGTCTATGCCAAAATACTAACAATAGAATTCAGTAATATATAGAAACAACTACAGGCCATGACCAAATATTATTCCAGCGATGCAAAGCTGGTTCAATATCTGAAAAATCAATTAATATAATTTACCCTGTTAACAGGCTAAAGAAGAAAAATGACATGGTCCTTTCAGTCAATACAGGAAAAGACTGTGCCAAAATTCAACATCTACTGATGACTAAAACACATAGAAAAATAGGAACAGAGGGGAAACATCCTCAAATTCATTTTTAAGAAATATACAAAAATTACAGCTAACTTTACACCTAATAATGAAAGACTGAATGCTTTCCTCAAACAACTTGGAATAAGGCAAGGATGTCCACTCACCATTCTTACACACATAGGACCCAAGTTCTAGCCAGTGAAATAAGGCTAGAAACAGAAATAAAAGGGACACAGATCAGAAAGAAAAAATAAAAACTCTCTCTTTATGAAGATGATATGATAACCTACGTTGAAACTCTTAAGAAATACACAAAAATTATTCCCAAAACCAGTATATAAGTTCATGTTCAGCAAGGTGACAGGATCCAAGATAAAAAAGCAAGAATCAATTGTATTTCTACATACTAGCACTAAATGCATGGACATCCAAATTTTAAAATACAGTTTCATTTATAATCATTAAAAATATCTAAGTACAATGCTAAAAACATAAAAGATGTCAATTCTCCCCAAAGTAATACACAAGTTTAATGAAATTCTAGCAAAATTCCAGCAAGACTTTTTATATAGATAAGAATATTCTAAAACTTACAAATAAGGCAAAAAATAACTAGAAAAGTTTGAACAATTCTGGAGAAAAAAGAAGTAAGAGAAATCAGTACGAGTTTGAAAATTTATTATAGCTAAAGTAATCAAGGCTGTGTGGTACTGGTATACTGGTACAGGAACAGACACTTAGACTAATGAAACGGTGGAGAATACAGAAGGGTCTGGGAATGAACGTTTATAACTCAGCCCAACTGATTTTGAAGAAAAATATTCAGAGGAGGAGAGGGAAGCTTCTCAACAAATGGCACTTCAGGAACTAGACAACCTCCACACCTCACACAAAACCTAACTCACAATAGATCATGGATTTAGACATAAAATGTGAAATTATAAAACTTTTAGAAAAAAATCTGCAGAATCAAGATCTAGGCAAAGATCTCTTAGACTTGAAAAGCATAATCTATAAAAAGAAAAACTGATAAACTAGACTTCATCAAAATTAAAACAAAATAAATTTACAAATTAAAAATTCTAGGGCAGGCATCTGGTGCAGCAGTTAAGATGCCACTTGAAATGCCTGCATCTCATGAGAGTGCCTGGGTCCAAGTCCAGGTTCCACTCCAGATTCCAGCTTCCTGCTAACGCACACTTTGGGAAGCAGCAGGTGATGACTCAAGTTGTTGGGTATCTGCCACCACATGAAGACCTGGGCTATTCTGGCTTTGGCTTGGTCTAGCCAGGGGTGTTGTGGGTGTTTGGGAAGTGAACCAGTAGACAGGAGACCTCTCCCAATCTCTGATTCTCAAATAAATATGAACATGGGGCCAGCACTATGGTATAGCAGGTTAAGCCACCACATGCAATGCCAGCACCCATATAACAGCTCGACTCCTGGCTGTTCCACTTCCAATCCAGTTCCCTGCTAATGCTCCTGGGATAGCAGCGGAAGACAGCCCAAGGGGTTGGGACCCTGTATCCACATGGGAGACCCACAAGAAGCTCCTGGCTCCTGGCTCCTGGCTTCAGATTGGCCCAGCCCTGGCTGGTGTGGCCATTTGGGGAGTGAACCAGCAGATGAAAGATCTCCCTCTCTCTGTAACTCTGCCTTTCAAATAAAATAGATGTATCTTCTTTAAAAATATGAATAAACAAATAAATAATTTAAAAAAAATTTAAGTCTGGTAAATAAACTCTGAATGAAGTGATTTCCAATCTAGAAATTTGTTCTCAAACTGTTGCACATTTGAGCATATACTAAAGACATTTTCAGACTTAAAAGATCTTAGGGCCTGCACTGTGGCATAACAGGTAAAGCCACCTGCAGTGCCAGGATCTCATATGGGTGCCAGTTGGAGTGCCAGCTTCTCTACTTCCGATCCAGCTCTCTGCTATGGCCTGGGAAAGCAGTAGAAGATGGCCCAAGTCCTTGGACCCCTGCACCCACATGGGATGGCTTCAGATGGGCCCAGCTCCAGCAATTGTGGCTATTTCGGGAGTGTACCAGTGGATGGAAGGTCTCTCTCTCTCTCTCTCCCTCTGCCTCTCTGTGGCTGTGCCTTTCAAATAAATAAATAAATAAATCTTAAAAAAAAGAAATAAAAAATCTAACTATTGGAAAATTTCACAAGGAAGCTACTGGAGGATCAGCTCTACTAAAACAAGGAAGTCAAGCAAAAGGAGGAGTTAGAGGATTTAAAGAAAAAAAAAAAAAAAAAAGAGAAGAAAACAAAGGGAATGCCTAGGAAATTCCAAGAAAAGACTGTAAACTAGCCTAGACAGCCATCAGCCCACAGGACTGGAAGAGAAAATGTTAAGATGATTTTAAAAAATGTACTAAGTACATTTAAAAATATTCAAAAAATGTGTTCTACAATTTAGGGAGAATTTAATTTGTCAAAAAAGGCCATAAACTGGGACAAAGCGAGAGAGAAAAAGACATTAATTTCAGTGAAAACAGAGCTGAATGGAAAAGTCATAGTAATAGTAATACACCAGGAGATGCAGCAGGAATTTTTTTTCACAGGATAATGTAAAAATTAATACTAACATAACCAACATAAACTCATGGTATTTTAGAAGAATGGAGGGCAAGAACAATGCTTGGGGAATTGCTTCATGTTTTTTCTAACTAGTCCCCCTACTTGAATATTTAAGCTTCGAAAAAACATAAAGTAAATTAAAAACATAACAAAACTCTCACTGGCAATATAAAACTGGACCAGAACTTGATCCCCAGTAATTTAACTCCTAAAGAAGCCCAGGAATTTTTGAGCTCCTAATGGGCCTGTGTGTCTTAGTTCTTCCACTAAATTGCTTGCCTTGCACAAAGTAAGCCTTCAAACATGTTTCTAAAGGAGTGGGGAAAAGCAAAAAATGGAATTGTTTTTCTAACACAAGTAAATGAATGAGAACAGCATTCCAGGAAGAGGAAACAGCAGAAGCAAAGAGAAAGGTGTATGAGAGCTGAGCAAGCATGTGGTAAGCAGGGAGGAGGAAGATTACTGAGAAACACCAGAAACCTACTGATGTAGGAAGGGAGATGCAGCCAGAAGAGTAGTTTGGAGCTGTGTGGCAGCAGAGTGGGGGACACTGGAACCTTGCAGACACATCCACGCGGCTGTTGGCTGGTTGGTTAAGCATTGATGACAGCTGCTTCCCAAACAGTTTCAGCTTTCTGGAATCCAGAGTAGTACTGGGCTCTCTCAAATCCTGAGTTCTCCTGTCAGTTGCCTACTGCAGTACACCAGTTACTCTAAGCAGCCTTGGGAAGAGCAGCACCACAGGGGACACGGTGTGTGTGTGTGTGGGGGATCCTGGTAGAATTCCTACAATGCTTATCTCTTTCCTTTTTTTCTTCTTTTGCTGCTCTTTGTAAAAGTATTAAAATCTAGGGCACACAGGTGAACACATCATCTGCTATTTCCATTATGCATATACTCATTTCATCCAAAGTTTGTAAGCATTTACTCTACGTCAAACGGTGTGAGAGTATAAAGTTTCTGATTTTATCCTCAATAGCTTACTTTCTGATGGCAGAACTCCTTACAGTATAACAGGATTAGCAAAATAATTGCTATAAGCAGAATTACTGGGGAAACACAAAGGAATGTGACAATGTAAAGTTTTTTTTTTGGGAAATAATGTCAAACAGAGGTAAAAATATGACACTAACAAGCTCTCCATTATGGAGTCTTCAAAAAGCTCATGGAAATGTATTTTATGAACAAATTATCCACAAAACTTCCAAATTTTTTGCTCCAAAATAAATGTATCCCTTAATTCTACTTTCTACAGACTGAAGTACTATGTGTAGTCATGATCCTGCTTGATCACAGCCAATCTAGCTTCTCTTCTAAATCTACTCATCTTTCAATACATTATTTCATTCATCAATAGTATAGGAACGATTTCTTTAAATACAATATGAATACAAATCTTGAAAAAAAAAGTTTAATATACCCCTGTGTCATGGTCTTGGGCTACTCAAACAACACCCAGAACATTTCCATGTCCCAGAGAATTCCCATATACTCCCTTTCTAGTGAATTTCCCACACTCAGATAACCAATTTCTGATTTCTTTCTCTATAGATCCATTTTGCCTAATCATGGACATCTACAAATGAAATTATCTTCATGAAGTGCTTAGATTTCTAGGCCAAAAAAGAAAAGCATTCCACATGAAAGGGACATCCTGTAAAACCATAAGGCTGAATAAGGAGGTAGTCACAGAATGCCAAAGCGCCCAACAAGGCTGAAATCTGCAATCCAAGATCAGCAATCAGCACAAAACAAGACCAGAAGAGGAGGCTCATGGGAAAGTGAAGGTTTCCAGATTAAACACCAGCAGTTAATTTCTGAACCATTCCTGTGCTCCGAACTATTTCTCTGACTTAAATCTTAGTTTGTTCTCTCAGCGTGCCTTCTCTCCTCAGCCCTCCAACTAAAGATGACCAAGGCAGGAGCAGAGTTCTATATCCCCATCTTGTCCAGAGGGCTCTCCATCATCTCAGACAAAGGAACAAGCTCTGCCCAGCCCCACTGCCCTTTGGCTTTCTTATTAGAAGTTACAGTCTCTGTCCCCACATTAAACAAGAGTCCCAAGTCTGAGGACAGCCTTACCATTATCTGGATTTCTCTTTTGCACACCTGCAGATCATGCTCATTGTTGACAAACATGCGTTTCAAGGCACACTTCATCCCATTGCTTGTCCTCACCAGGAACACAATAGCGAATCCACCTGTGAGAGAAACACACAAGCTTTATTGAAGTATATTCTAAAAGTCAGTTAGATGGCCATGGTGGCCGCAGGCTGTAATGTCACTGTTCGTTCCTTTTTTTTTTTTTTTTTTTTAAGATTTATTTATTTATTTGAGAGGAAGAATTAGAGAGAGAGGGAGAGACAGAGAGAGAGGTCTTCAATCTACTGGTTCATTCCCTACATGGCCACAACGGCTGGAGCTGCGCCAATCCAAAGCCTAGAGCTTCTTCCAGATCTCCTATGTGGGTACAAGGGCTCAATGCTCTCCCAGGCCATAGCAGGGAGCTGGATCAGAAGTGGAGCAGTCGGGACTCAAACCGGCACCCATACGAGATGCCAGCACCATAGGCAGAGACTTAACCTTCCACACCACAGTGCTGGCCTCTGTTCTGGTATTTATATCACCGTCAGCCAGCCTGGCCTGGCCTAGATGGCATCCTTAGATTCTTGGAACTCAAAGATATGAGTGGGTGGCAACAGTCAGAGAAATTGTTCCTAAACAGGTATCTAGAGATAAAGGAAGAATAGCAATGATCTTCTAAAGAATCTTCAAAAAATAGAAGAAAAAAGACCTGACTGCATTCCAACTACTGTCCTTTAACACTTAGATGCTCTTGTTTCATTCTTCCCACAATCCTGTGAGGCCAGGCATCATTTCCTCATTAAAACAATGACTAGGGACCAGCACTGTGGCATAGCAGGTAAAGCCACTGCCTGCAATGCTGGCATCCTATATGGGCGCTGGTTCAAGCCCCAGCCACTCCACTTCCAATCCAGCTCTCTGCTATGGCCTAGGAAAGCAGCAGAAGATGGCCCAAGTGCTTGGGCCCCTGCACCCAGAGGAAGCTCTGGGCTCCTGGCTTCAGGTCAGCCCAGCTCTGGCCATTTAGGGAGTGAACCAGTGGATGGAAGACCTTTCTCTCTCCCTCCCTCTCTCTCTCTTTCTCTCTCTCTCCTCATCCTCTCTGTAACTCTGCCTTTCAAACAAATAAATAGATCTTTTAAAAAAAAGAAAACACAAGCTTAAAGACATTTCATTCAAATCCAGAACTTTTTCTTTTTTTTTTTAATTTTTTTTTAATTTTTTTTTTATTTTTGACAGGCAGAGTGGATAGTGAGAGAGAGACAGAGAGAAAGGTCTTCCTTTTGCCGTTGGTTCACCCTCCAATGGCCGCCGCGGTAGCGCGCTGCGGCCGGCGCACCGCGCTGATCCGATGGCAGGAGCCAGGTGCTTCTCCTGGTCTCCCATGGGGTGCAGGGCCCAAGGACTTGGGCCATCCTCCACTGCACTCCCTGGCCACAGCAGAGAGCTGGCCTGGAAGAGAGGCAACCGGGACAGGATCGGTGCCCCGACCGGGACTAGAACCCGGTGTGCCGGCGCCGCAATGCGGGGGATTAGCCTAGTGAGCCGCGGCGCCGGCCCAAATCCAGAACTTTTTCTAACATACATCCAGCAGTCTTTCCCTCATACCAGAGGCCAAGAAATAATTTCGCTTTTTAAAAAAGATTTATTTATTTGAAAGGCAGAGAGAGAGAGAGAGAGAGAGAGAGAGAGAGAGAGAGAGATATCTTCCATCCACTGGTTCATACTTCAAATAGCTGCAACAGCCAGGGCTGGGCAAGGCAGAAGCCAGGAGCCTGGAACTCCATCTAGGTCTGTCTCACTGGTGGGAGGGGCCCAAGCACTTATGCTATCTTCTACGCTTTCCCAGATGCATTGGTAGGGAGCTGGACTGGAAGTGGAACATCCAGGACTTGAATTGGCCCTCACAGGGGATGCTGAAATCGCAGGTGGCAGCTTAACCTCCTTGTGCCACAACACCAGCTTCAAAAAATAATTTCAATAGTTGTCATCTAATTTCAAGAATCTCCTCTCTTCGCACCCTTCCTCACCTCCCTGCTTACCCACAGTTCAAAACAGACCTTGAGGCTTCCTCCTGACAGCCATACCTCATAGACAATTAAGAGGATACAAGATACAGTTATGAAGGTACCATCCTGCACAGCAGACATTAGGCAAGTATGACTCAATTACTGGGCAGACTTTTCAACGTCTGTGCTAACCTTTCTCTAAAGGACAGTTCCCAATTCATTAACAGAAATATATGTAACTCCAACAGGAATTCTCACAGGCTCTCAGTTTGTTACACTTTAGTGTTCCATAAATTCCTAGAACACTCAACCTCAACCGCCCACCCAAAAGACTGTATGGGTACTCAGTGCCATTGTTAAAAGGGGTTAGAGATGGATAAGGCTCTGCAAATCCATCATAACTGAAGGCTTTGGAATAAGCAGTAGTTATACTGGACACACAGTCCATCTGCCTGCTTTATATGTCTTCCTCATTTTGCTTGAATATCCTGTCCATTGACTACGGACAGCAAAAAAGTTACCTGGCTCTTCTTTGTCAGAAGTGGTCACTAACTGGATGGAGGTGAACACACAGGGAAGTCATCTGTATGGGAACTAAGGCTGAGGTTATGATGTAGTATGGGGGCTAGTAGCCACATGCAAAACTGATAAAAATCAATAAGCAGCCATTGTAGAAACCTCAGGCCTCTGAGAAGTAAAGTTACAGGTCTTGACGCTGCCATTCTAATCCCCCAGGTTCTGTGGCTCTTCTGTATGGAACCCTTGGTGTGATGTCTATGGCCTTTCCTGTTGTAGCTTTACAGTAATTATTCTTTTTCAAGTTAACCTCAGCATAATTCTATTCCTTGCAGCCAAAAAGGACATCAATCACAAAGCATGGTGTACGTTTTCATAAAATCGCACATGATTTTGTAAAAAAGATTCTTAATGTACTTGAATACTCCAAATGTGCCTTTTGGTAGTGACTTACCAGGCTGCATGTTTGTGTATTTGCTGTCACTATGTTCTTCTTCCATATTCAGATAAACACTAAAATTTACCATACAATCTTTAATTTTAACTGCATCTTATGTATCTTTGCATTTCAATACATTTTCCATTTTCATGGAATGCTTTAAAGTTTATTTATACTGTTCAATGATCAACTATCAATGTTAATTCTAGAGTTTTGAGTATGGGTATTTACTTTAAAAAACTAGTTGAGCGCCGGCACTCCGGGTTCTAGTCCCAGTTGAGGCGCCAGGTACTAGTCCCAGTTGGGGTGCCAGGTACTAGTCCTGGTTGCTCCTCTTCCAGTCCAGCTCTCTGCTGTGGCCCGGGAGGGCAGTGGAGGATGGCCCAAGTGCTTGGGTCCCTGCACCCTCATGGGAGACCAGGAGGAAGTACCAAGGTCCTGGCTTCGGATCGGCGCAGCACCAGCCGTAGTTGCCATTAGGGGAGTGAACCA